>NC_135503.1:5135787-5456419 GCF_052857255.1 Amblyomma americanum | reverse complement strand
TTCGGCCGCCGCGGCCGGGATCGAACCTGCGTCTTCCAGGTCAGCAGCCGAGCGCCAAGCACTGTGCCACTGCAGAGGCGCGCAGATAAAGGCCGATAGGGGCGCTGTTAAACGCCCGGCGGTCACGAGCGTTCGCGATGGGAAGTATATTCCTCTTTGAGGCGACAGAGCGAGGCCTACAAAAGAACACCATGCATGCAGTGATCTGTAATTGTTCGGGCAGGCTGTAAACTTGTGGCTTGAATTTGGAGGCGTGTATGGATGGACCAGACTGCAATGCCATCCACATAATTGAGTGCGTGCGGGTTAGCAATGTCAGCTAGCACTGACCCTTTCGTCGCACGACGATGTGACAGAAAGCGTCCCACATTTTCTTCGATGATGCGGGTGACAAACACACGAGGTGTAAGAATGGTTGAATCAAGGTGCGGATGAGGGTGGGGTAAGTGAATCCAGTGTAGCACTTAAACGACGGCAGCATGCACATACATGCTGAGTACGGTTCGCACACGGGTCGATCGGCCACCAATCAGAATCACGGAGGATAAGTGACCTATAGGCCATCCTCTACATCAAGGTGTGGGCGGAAGACAACTTGCGAAGGACAGTGCCAATGATGTGCCCCAACCTCATCTGCATGCAGACTGGGTACGTTTTGTAGGCCTCACGTGAAGCTTAAAAGAGAGTTGCGACGAGGACACAAAAATCGGCCCTCCGCAAGGCATCCGCCGGTAGACGCTGGGAGCTGATGCGAACACTGAACCGCCGGTTTGGAACGGTGCATCCCCAGAAATGTTCACTTCCATCCAACACCTTTACGACCGCCCAATCGAAATTCGACCGCCGTGGCCGGCATCGAAACCGCGTCTTTCGGGTCAACAGCCGAGCACCATAACCACTGAACCGCCGCGGCGGGTGCGTTAAGATAGTAAGTCGGCTAGTTCCGCACCCAGTTCATGAACCGAGAATAGTCTTGAAAATTCTGAGGGTACGTGCGGTGCAAACAGAGCATTTCCAAATGATTTTTTTTATCCGGCAAGAAC
This sequence comes from Amblyomma americanum, assembly GCF_052857255.1. Lineage (NCBI taxonomy): Eukaryota > Metazoa > Arthropoda > Arachnida > Ixodida > Ixodidae > Amblyomma > Amblyomma americanum. The sequence continues at coordinate 5,455,376 of NC_135503.1, read as the reverse complement.
AATTAAAAATTTTGAAACAATTATATTATGACACAGGGAACGAAAACGTACAACGAAAGCAGCTCAAAAATACTTTTTTGTGCAATAAATCCGACGACTAAATTCAGTGTGATCATCCTCAGAAGCTCCAGCCATGTATATGAGCTCCAGTGATATATTTTTGATGGAGCTAACTTCGGCACAAGCCTCACTGACTCGGGGCTCCATGATTTCCAGTGACAACTGCAGGGCTGCTGTGTACAGAAGCGTTGTTTTTTACAATACCCCTAGAAAAAAAATCTAGGGGAGTCACTTCGTCGCTCGAGGAGGCCACTTTGTCGAATTGAGCGCCCAGTCGGCCGCTTATGCACCGCCTATTCCTGCCCTTTAGTTTACGCGCTCGAACGCCCAATAGTTACAAATAGGTGAAACCGAGCACGAATGAACGATTCGCTTAGGCCTACTCTTTCTAAATTCCTTCTAAATTCTGGCTCCTTTACGGTAACGATTTATTTTTTAGGAAACATCGAAACGCAGAACGTTTTCGCCTGAATCGTGGCCACTTGCGTCTGTACTGACTGCAGCGCTGCTCAGGAAAGAAAAAAAAAGACCACGAAGAAGGGAGAGAGACAAAGACATGTTTTGATTTGTGTACCCGCGATGCGATCGAATGTCACTGTTGTCAATTGAGCAGTGAGTGAAAAACAAAAAATAAGCTGAAAGGAAAAAGTTAGTTCATGGACACTCTGCGCATGAAATGCACCAACACTACGTAGGAGCTACATGAGATGAGAAAACCTACAGCAATTTGTTATCGACGCGTGGTGCAGCAGGACAGGGGACAAACTTACCTCCGCCTAAGAATATGATGTGATAGCGTTGTTGGGTAAATGGCAATATATGCGGAATTGGTCGTTCTCTATATACTTGACATTCGTAGGTCTCGAGGAGCTATGCACCACTCCTGGCACAGTGGTACAGTGATGCGCCACTGCACCGGAAGGTGGCTGTTCAAAACACAGCCACCGGTGGGGCTTGTGGGGCGGTTGCTCAACCCGAGCAACATCTCGCGACCATTCATTAATTTAGCTGCCACCCGCCACGGTGGGCAGGCAGGTTGTGATGACGTCAGAAGGTCACGCTACCTTCAAAGCGGGTGCGTTGCGTGCCTCTTTTCGTGATCCTTTCTTTTTGCACGTACCCGTCCATAGCAAGCAGGAGGAGCTATCTTCAAACGTCAGCCCACTCCGTTTATTCCTTATTGTTGCTGTCGTACACGTAGATGATGGGGAGGTAACCAGGCGTCGGTCTTGAGTCTCAGACAGAGATCTGGGATTTACATGTATGAAATGATCTTAGGAGGAAGAGCAAAGATGAGTTTAAAAAGAAAGTTTGCATAATTCAAAATAAAAGTGGAAAGAATCTTTAACCAGTTTCAAAAGGGTCGTAAAAAATTTAAAAGTCGTTCTTCTAACGCCTCACTATTCGCTTAGTTTTCCCTTCGCGGAGGGATGACAACATTATGAAAAAAAAATCAAGAAACGACCGGGCTATGCTGTCGACGATGGCATGCATTATGTGGTGGAGAGCGCATTCTCACCGAGTCAGGTCGCCGGGCGTTTACAGGCGGCACGAATTACGTTAAAGACAATGCACAGAGGGACGTCATCACCGTCCCGCTGTGCGAGAGCTTCGGACGATCAGCAGTCGCACAGGGGCGCTTGGCAGCAGCGACTGTTACACCGTAAAGGACGGAAGGTCGCGGCAGTTCGTTTTGCGAACAAGGGATCTCTCGGATGGCATAACGTCCATGCGCCGCCGGTCGCGCTCCTCCGCATCGCGCGAGCCACTGGCTGTACGCCTGCCCTTCGAAGAAGACGGAATGAGCCGATTGTGATGTCGGTATGGCACTATACGGTGTGTGTAGCGGACCGTTTCTGCGCTGTGCCCATTGTCCCAAGGTCAGCGCCTCTCTCTCCAAGGCGCTCGGGAGGCCACACTCGGTAGGCCATTTTGCATCGGCGCACTCACGGAGACAGCTGGGCGAGAGCTCCGTGTCGTTTACAGCGCCATCTCCCCGCCCCTTGAGGAGACAGACATGAAACACCGGCAGATATGTGTCTAACGGTAGGGCGAATGACGAGAAGCTTCTGGCGAGCGATGGTGTACGGCAAAGGAGCTTTCCCGGGACCTCTGAGGTGACTTTAGAGGGCTGGAGTACTGTGCACGCGGAATTAGGTCGCGGTGGTCGTCAGAGCTGCATAGCTGACGTAAGAAGATTCAGAGAAGAGCGAACAAAGGTGACGAACCATTCAGATGGGACAAGAGAGAAAACCTGTGAAGCGCTTAAATGACGCCGTAGGAAAACACAGAAGCCTCCCGTCTCCCTACGGTACGGCCGTGAAAATGAACTGGAAACCAAACAACGATTACAGGCTCCCGTTGCATCGGTTCATACGTGACTGTATGTAGATGGATTCCGCATAAGAGCACGTTATTACGGCAGCCAACACATTGCTGTCGTCATGAGAGTTCGGCGTCGAGAGTTTTACCTTCTGAAGATGCATCACACAGTGTGTCTCGAGCGGTTGCACTTCGCGGCATGTGTCTCCAGTCTAAAAAAACGTGCGCGGTACATTATCAACAAGTACTACTCAGCGAAGCAACGTTAAATTTAGTCTTACATCAAATCCGGAGGCTGGCTAAATACGACTGCTGCCAGAATTCAGACCGGCTTTGTTTAGCGACAGCGCTCATGTGTATGTATACGGTTAGATTGAGATATAACAGCGCCGGTTTAGGAGATATTATCAACGCAAGTTCAGGTATTAACGTCTCCGTACATAGACGCTGTGCTTTAGTGGCTACGGTGTTCTAGAGAGAGCGAGGTAACGGGTTCGAATCCAGCGGCGGAGGCCGAATTTTGATGGAGGTGCAATGAAAAAATGCTCGTGTGCTGAGATGTTGCTGCACGCTCCGTACGGCGTGGTTCATTGCAGCTCCCTCTGCGTCGGAAGGTTATAACAGGTCACTTAATTATTACTAATGAACACATGGGTAAAATTGTACGCTATAAACGTGCGTGTCATGAATAACAGCACTGGAGGATTATGTACTCTCAGAAGAGGAAGGAGGCAGCACCAAGAGTAGAAACAACACCAGCGCTGCACGGTTCGCTCGCTCAGACGAACGAACTGACCACTGCAGGTCTCCTCCCTCAGAAGCGCACTAAGGCGAAAATGTGCCGTCCACTGCCGGGCCTTGCCGGCGAAAAATCACGAAGCCGCAGCCGATCCAAAAGCAAAAGAAAAAAATGTGCCCACGCGCACTGTGCAAGTACACGCACGTCGCTGGTAAACTGCGTGCGAAGATGAGGCGAGTCTGGACCACGGAAACGTGACGTGGGGTCTGCGGGAAGCGTGCGGGGCTGGTTAAGCTGACCCGCCGATGCGTTCGTTAGACAAACAAAGAACAGAAAAGAAGGAACTGCCCAGGGAGGAGGTGCCACCGGCGCCCAAGGACGAAAGGGCACAAAAGCTGCCGTTGTTTCACTGGCCTCGTTGCGTTGCGCGCCATGTTTGAAGCCACGCAGCAGTTCGTGTATTGTTCTCCGCAGCGCGGTCATATGCTTTATTATTTCGCTGCCACCAAGCTGCTGTGAACTGCAGAATATACACACATTTGCAAAGGGCTCTCTCAGAGGGTGGCCATCCATGGCTCGCTAGAGTGGTATGCGGCAAGTACAGAGCGAGTTGTATAGCGGCAGCTTCGTGTACATGCTTGCGTAGCTCTAACCAAATTCACTGTGGTGGCTATTGGCCGAGCTTTCTTTTTTATTTTATTCGAGAAGTATACCATGCTGGGTGACCTGACAACGGGTATACAGCGCGGGTGTCTTCTTTCTCGTCGACTTTCGACTCCCATATGCAAACAATACAAATGCCGCATGGACCTGGCATCGTTTGCATACACGAAGCAAGACATGCGCTTGTGTGATTGTTGCGAATACGAGACAGATATAACCTTTGCACTGTGCACATTCTGGAGTCAAACGGAGGAAGAAACGCGGGAGAATCGAGAAAGAAACGATAGGTGGTGAAAAAGAAAATACTGTAAAGCGAACTCCTCGAAACCGGCAGCGGTGAACTTGTGCCATCCCTCTTCGGAAATAAATTCATTCACGCATTTGTGTAAAGTCCCCTTCGTATGCTTGGCACGGGTCCTCCCATTCGCCGACGGCCTGCACGCGCCGCACGACCCTCGCAAAAGCACCGGCGGGGCCCTTCTGTGGCGATGCTGCCCGGTGTTTCGCCGAGAAGCGCCAACGGAACCCCGGGCCGCCAGCCAGACTTGCAGCACTGAGCAGCTGGCAGATCCGCTGTGCTCGTCGGCGACATATCCAACGTGTACGAGCAGAACGCACCAGCTTCGTGGTCGGTGGACAGAGCAGGCAAGGTACGCACCTTTTGCAGTAAGCATTACGTAAGCCGGCAGCTAGTTGACGCCTGTAAGTGTGCAATGCAGTTGTGCGAGTATGGGCTTCGACAAGGATTCCTATAATGTAAATGAACGGCAATTGCTTGTAGGGTTCAAAACTTAATCGCAGAAAGCGAATGCAACACCCACAATCGCACACGCGCTACACTAAAAGGTCCCGGCTGTGTTTGGAGACTATCTGCTTTATCTACGACGTGTGCATGCAGCACGACCATGTCATCCAGAGTGTGCCCGCAGACTGCAAGAATGACGACACTCGTTTGCTGCGAGATATCGGAGCCCGTGAAAGAGCCCCGTACGGTCGAAGTTATCCTGACGCCTTCCACGATCATAGCCACGAGCGGATTTGGGCCGTTTAAACCCATATAGTGAGCAATATATCTTTTCCTTATTATCAGCGCTAGTCGGAACGACAAAGACTAGCCACCCTTATAACACGCCACAGGTGTAATTTAGCGCGCTTACAGCATGCTCTCTAGTGCTTCCACCACCTGCACCCTGTATTGAGAACACTGTGCGGTACGACGCGATGCTTCCCGATGATTACATCGACGTCGCACACAACGCCTTCTCGATGTGTGAGCGGCATCTGAGCTTTCAGAGGTGCCGGGCGAGGGCTGACAGCAGAAAGATACCACATAACAGCGGGGTATCCCAGAGGAAGTCCCTATACTGGGTCAGCCGCAGGCGGCATGGGAGTTATTTTCCGCGCACGACGAGATAGATATCAATGGCGCAGAACGAATCGCCCGGAAGCATCTCTACTCCGGTAGAAAGCCCGAAAGGTCAAAAGGGCGACGCGATGGCAGTAATACTAAGGCACTTTATTCGGCGAAAGTATCGAAGGAAACGGGGATGGAGTGCACGCAGTCTGAACGGTTCAGGTTCGGCCGTTTCTGTCGAGCGAGCCGGAATCGGCCTCACGTCGGCATCACCGAGAGGCTGCCGGATTCGACAGCGGATGTAGTGATTCGCACTGGGCAGTCGGGACAGCACCGAAGCGCTTTGACGATCGAACACAAGAGCAAATACCGTATTTATAATCAGGGGTAATCGTGACAGTAGCCGCTTGTTGCAGTGTTGGGAAATCGGTGTGCATGGGAGCGGCTACCCGAGCAGCGGGAGCTATATGTTTCTGCGAACTGTGCCCGATTGTAGCCAGTTCCTCACAAAGTTGCTCCCTCTCGTGGCGAAGATACCAGGGACGGCGCCAGAACATTTATTGTGAGGTGACAAGTACAAGGCAGGGGGCATAATATACTGTGTTGTTATGATGCCTTTGTGGCACTGATCTCCATAAAATAAATTATAAAAATGCAGAGATGGCAGCTTCACATGCCAGCGATGAAGACAATGCGTGTTGCACTATCTTATAAAAAGACCTTTTCGTCAGGGTACGAACCAAGCGTTCGACACATATTTCTGTTGGCCGGCAAATTTTCCTCGCCTCCCTTCGGCGCCGACAGGCGGAAGATGGGACTTAATACCGCAAACGTGGGGGCGAAGTGCGTGAGTGGCACATACGTGCAGTGCTGCTCAAAAGTCTTTAGGTCACATGGCTTGTTTTCCAGCCATGAGGTAGAACACTTACGGCTCTAAAATGAAAAGAACCTTCGTGATAGCATTTCAGTATTCTTTGATCTTTGCGGGTTCCCTGTGTGGTGCACCGTACGGCTCAAAAGGAAAGATTCGACCAGGGCTGTACGTCCATATATATATATATTTTGACAGTGTTTACTGCATGAGGGTGTGTACAGGCGCCCACGAAAGTTTCCGGAAAACGAAAATTACATGAGGGCTTAATTTCTGGCCAGCCTAAGCATGCAGCTTCGAACTGATAAACGTGCTCCGTACTTTCCTAAACGACCTGAAAAATGCACTTTTCAGTGCCTGTCTGTGCCTCTACGTAGCAAGAAAATTCAGCTTTTTCATGATTTCTGCGTTAAGAAAACTTTTGTGGGCACCTGTACGTATATGTGCATGCGGCTCAGGTGCTGTATATGGCCCAAACGCAAGACGTACCCCGTGTTCAATGCGCTGTTTCTGCCGCATATTTGTGCCCAAACTCGGCTCTCCGCTCACTTCTATATTTTTCCCTCAATACGAACAAAAACGCTCCGCCGCGTGAAGTGGGACGCATTTTTCTCAAGAGCAGCGTTCATTGCCAGCTCTCCATCGTTAGTTTCTTTTTTCCAAAGCTTGCAAAGGTAAACTCGGCGCACTGCTCTCTGGCCGGCCGTTCTTCCTGTGCGGCCCCCCACCAATGGCGGCACTTTGTCCATCCTACGCCGACATCGCAGGAAACCCTTTGCCTCGGTTCCCACAGCGGCGGCGACGACGACAGAAGAGCTTTCGCACGGCGCGGGTCGGTCGCAGCCTGCACACAGCGCTGCTGCCCTGTTCTGCCTCTAGCCGATATAGACGAGCAGAGCGGGCCCGCCGTGCTCGAGTCAAAACGAGCCTTCGCGTGAGCGACAGGCGGCTGCCTCTGTTATGCGCCCGCACAGCGCGTTCTCACGCTTCGGAGACAAAAGAGCCGAGCGCGCGCTAACGTGCAAAAAGCCCCGTTGACCAATATGCGCGGCGCTTCGAGCACGGGCTGCTCCCATGAACAAACGCGCTTGGTGGTGGTCCATGCTCGGCACTGCTTCGCCGTATAGTGGCGGCATACGTGACACGCTTGTGCGGGCACGACTTCCATACGCTTTTTTTTTCTCTCTCTCGCTCTTTCCCCTTTCTTTTTTGCCCGAAAATGACCTAGAAGAAAACGTCGCTGGACCGTGTCCGCGAAGAAAGTACCTACGAGAGACGGTCTTTTCAGGCGACCGCAGGGGATACTCGGTGAACAAAAAAAAAAAAAAGAAAAGAAGCGACGACTGCACCGCAACAAGAACAAAGAAAGCCGCGCTCCTCCTCCCTGCACATGTTTTCGAAGCCGATCGGTCGCGAAGCTGACGGAAACTAAGCCTCTTGCTCGCGAGCAACCGGACGATACGCCTGCCGACAGGTACACGCTTCCGCCCCACGACGAAGGAGGGCTCCTGAGCGCTTTGATTTTTCTTTCTTTTTTTTTAAACGAGGCGGAGCACGACTCGGTTTTAGCAGGGAGGAGGAGGAGATGGTGCGAGCGAGCAGAGCGCGCGAGGCACTTGATGGGATGGGATACTCACGAGTGGCCGCCATATTGGCGCTTGAGTGACAGCATGATCGGCCCGATCGACCTACCCTCGCGGACAGCGCGCGCACACGAAACGAGTGCACCATGAGCGCATAGTCATAAATCACAATCGGCCGCTGACGACGAACGGAGCTCCCCGCTCGCTGATGGCCAGAAGATCAATTGCACGGCGGAAGTTCGCGCGCGTTTCAGTTTTCTTTTCTTTTCCCTCTCACCCGCTTCCGTTCATTTTTGACGCATTCATCTTGAGCGCGGAACGAGTTGTTGCGTGGCGTGCACTCTGCTGCTGGTGCTTACCCATGCTTCGAGAAGGCAGCAACGCAGGCAGTACAACGTCGGAAGTGGGGTATTACGTGTCCCAGCCTCATTATAAAGCAATCGAACGGGTAAACAAATATACACACGCGCGAATGCAGCAGTTTCGAACTCTCCTTGTTCGCTGCTCAGGAAGTGATGCGCATGTCTCCCATACCGTGTTTGGCTCGGCGGAAACGCCCACCGAGGGCACGGCGCGGCCTGTGCATCGCACGTAGAAGCAGCTTTGTAGAAGCAGAAGTAGAAGCAGCAGCTTTTCATCTGAATGGTGAATATACAGCGCAATAAAAGGGACAGGAACAGTGCAAGACACACACGGGCGTTGACTATCAGCTGAATTTTATTCCAAGGGCAGAAACAATATGTAGTCGAAGGGGGTGGTGCATCCAGTAAAGGCTGCGCCGTCACCGGAGTTTGGTGTAGCCACGTAAATGATTAAAACGTGAGTTACTGATGTTGAACACAATGAAAGCGATAAAATCGATAAAAGCCTTGAGCCGTAAAGGGCCGCCAAGCAAAAAACCAGTAAAATCATAATGACTTAAAAGTGGCCAAAATAAGCAGGGGCTATAAAAGTGGAGAAAACAAACAAACAAAGCGTTAGTGATCAAACACTTCTTAAGAAAGCTCGAACATGCGAGGCAGATGAGCGCGCTCACAACGCACGGTCAACCGCGCCCAAGAATTTCAGCTCTTACACAAAAGCAGAGAAGGTGTGCTTACATACTGTTACATGGCATGGCGAATTTCGAGGGCTTCGATTACCTCCCGGGTTGTACAATCTCGTCCTTTTCTGATGACACATTCTTCGAATGCTGGAGTGCAAGTCATACTTTCACATTTCTTACAGCGCTTGGCAAGACTACCGGAAATTGTAATGTTACTGACGTTGATTGCACGTTCTTGAAGCCTGATAACTATGCATCTCCCAGTTTGACCCATGTACCTTTTCCCTCAAGACAAGGGCACTGATTAGATGACACCTGTCGCTCTAGAAACATATGGATTGCCATGCGTTCGCCTGTAGCCTCGATGAATCTGTTGGTGACTGTTTACTTTCAGAACAGTGAAGAAAGCTTGTTAGGTGCCGAAAAAACCACGCCCACGCCAACGCGTTGACCGACTTCTTTGAAACTATGGTTGACTTTGTGCAAGTAAGGCAACACATTTTAGCGGTCGCTCGCATTGTAGGCAGATGAATTTTCTCATTCGCGTTTCTTTATCATGCTGCCGGCTACCGAGACCAGGAGGTGCAAGAGGTAGCCGCTGCAAGAAGACGCTCTACTTGTTTGTAAAACCTATCTTGAAGCCGATGGTCACAAGATTTTTGAAGGGCATTGCGAAATAAGAGGTTTATAATGACTCGCTTTACTAGCTTCGTATGGGCACACGCAAACGGAAGGAGTGGCTTTTTACCTCTTGTGCCTTGCGCTGTATATCCACTATGCAGAACCAACTAGCCCGTCAAGTCGCTCTAGTAAATTTCATCTAAAGTTAAAGTTCATAGCCCATTGTGTGCATGACCAGTGATGACATCGGACTCTAAAGCAGAGTTCTCCAATCCTGCAAGTAGCAAAACTCTAAATAAATATCCGGGCAGGACCTATGAGCACGTTCTTTGTCAGCAGATGGTTACGCCGCCTATCAGTTTTACGAAAGTGGCCAACCTTCAGAAAGTGGAAGCAAGAGGAGATTAGAAGACTGTTAGGCAACAGCGGGACAGCAGTCTAGCTAGGAAGAGGATACTGGCACGGTGGATTCGAAGACGTGTTGGAAATTAGTCTAGGTGAGAGTGTCACGTACCACCTCGATATAAAGGGGTTGGTACAATATGTCGATCAACACCATATTTCACAGGTCCTTGGCAGTTCATCTCGACCAGCTAACCTTCGAGGTTTGGAACGATCAGAAAGATGGATTTGATACAGAGTACTACCGCGGTCAAAAGTCTCCAGGACGCAAGGGCTACAACATAGCTCGCAGCTCCGTTATAAGGTAGCTTGAGGGGCCACTAGCAGAGGTGAAAGCCGGACTCACGCGCCTTAATGCATGCTCGTTAAATGAGGAGAGTGTGGACGGCCATGCCCCCAGATCACTTTATGCGCGTCCTGGAGACTTTTGTCCCCAATAGTACGCATGGCCGTTAACGGTATGAATAGCTCTGCGGGTGCAAGGCCCTTTTATATGCACTACTATCACTCAGTAACTTCAAACAGTAAGAAAAATGTCTCCTTTACGGTGTATCCTTCACAGATTTAGAGCATAGGCAGTGTCCTAAACGGCCGACCTCGGATTCCGGCCCAAAACCCAGTAAGGTTCAGACACGATAAATCGTAGCGAAAAGGAAACACGACGGACAGGAAGACATGGGAGTTATTTACTTTTGGTGAAAGATTCAAGGATATCCCGTTACCCTTATGGCAACCAAGTACGCTTCGTGGAATCCACTCCCACTTCTTGGAACCCACACCGTTAGCCAAAGGGAGCGAGACCCAGGAGCAGGGACGCTAAACAGCACGGGACGACAGGGGGCCACGTGGGCGAATGAGATTGGCAAGTTCGCGCGGATATCTGGTGGGCGCAGGACACGGTTAACAGGAGGAATACGGGACAACCTCTGTCCTAGGATAGGATAGGATAACTTTATTGAGCTCTAGCGGAAGTGTTTTTATGTGGTTCAGATGAGTCCGTCTACGCAACGGTCGGTTGCCCCTATTCCAGGGCTCCGCTGGATGCTGCCGTCAGCTGAGCTCGCCGTATCAGACCGATCTGGTCATCGAGGCAGTCGCTGAGTGCATACCCTCCCATTTCTGCGCACTTGGGTTTGGTATATTTGGAACGACGTCGACTTTTTGACATGCCCATGTTATGCCTCTGTCCTGCAATGAGCGCAGCTGGGCTGCTGCTGCAGAAGGTATGCGTCGCGGTTGTAACACTGTCGAACCCGCTGGTGCACCAACGCGTGCTTTGTTCGTCGGTGGCAAGCAGCAAAGCACGCAGAAGGAACGTGCCAGACAGCAAAAAAAAAAAGACAGAAAGAAAGAAAAAAAGAAGAAAGAATGAGATGCACGTTAATAATGCGCACGCACATCGGCTGTGGAAAACAATAGCGCGGCCGGAAAGCGCGTGTGCGGGGGTGAACTAGGCTACTCCCCCCCTTGCTTGCGATTCTTTTTCCTCAACGAGCGGCGTGCCCGGTCATGGCAGGCGAGGAGGGTGTTGGCCTCGCAGGAAACCGGCGCTGTGCGCTCTGCGTGTACGCGCCTAGCGGTGGCACGCTACGCGGGCACCGCGGGGCGATGCGCAGGGAAGAAAACAAAGGCGGATCAGGGCCCGTTTCCTCGCCCCGCGGACGACGAGCCGTCACCATGAGGGACGCCGCGGGCTGTTCCGGCGTCAGCCGGAACACAGCAGACAGCAGCAGCCAGGTTCTGCTTTAACAACCGCACCACCTGGATGTGTGTTATGCGTAATAACGCATAACACACATCCAGGTGGTGCCGGTTTGGCGCGTCCTGCAGGCCGTGTCGCCGGATACGTGACGTCGAGCGGAGTCGGTACGAATAAATGTGTGACCTTCAGAGGCCGGAACCAGCAGGTCAAGCTGCCAAGTGGCACACTGGTGGCAATCATTGTTCAACTTTTCCGCAGAAACACTCGGACATGAGAGGGAACGAGACAAGAGCAGTGGTTCCGCTTCCTGCCTTCAGTGTTTCAGATACCTCTGCATCGTGGTGCCCAACAAGAACGCGCATCGCATGCGGTCTAACGCCAGCACTAGTAAGCTTAGCAAAGTGCCAGAAGGCACAGTGAGGAAGTGGACACAGGGGCCGCATGAGCAGAGCCACAAGCAGCCCACATTAGCCTGGCACAACCTAGTGTCGAAGGAGCGGTCCCTGTGCATAATCTATACACGATGCGCAATAGTCTCGTTACCGCGGACGCGCCGACCGTATAATGAATGTCCTCGCCTGACGCCGTCTGATGATGGCCGCTTAATTCTAAAGCCAGCATGCACTAAATGAACGTGCCCCGGCACACCTCATCTAGAATCAAAAACGATTACGACTTTCCCACCGTGCAGGAAAGCAAGTGACCGCCACAACAGATAAGTCGCCGTATACGGCTGCGTGGGCGCTCAGTCTGTTGCTTTCCTGTCTATTCAAACAGCAGCCTCCGCACTGTAATTCAAGTCCCCCACCCTTCGTCGATTTCTCTTCCCAACTACTGCAGAACTAGCGTGGACTATGGCCCACAGGTACCAGCGCAAAGACACCGGATTGACGCTTGAAAGAAGTTTCACTCATTAGAAAACAAGCGCCCAGTAAGTGAGATTGTGTTCTCGTGATATCAGATGCCCATTTCATTCCTCCCCTAAAGCACCCACCCCCATTTTCCGTGCACATACGCACACCCAGTATCGACACATATGAAGAACGAACGAAATGTGGAGACCAAGAAAAGCCACTTTATTCCCCATTCACAGGAAGGCTTTGATCCGCATATGACGTGGCAGTTGACGCGTCCAACACACTGCAGTAGCTTCGTGAACCACTTTATTCAAGGTCACTTTAAAAATCATTTTGCATAGCTGTACTATACACAACTGGTGCTCGAACAGCGATGAATGGAAATGCGTGCGCGCGACAAAAAGACAGAAGAAACGCGTATACGAGAGAGAGGAAAAAAATATCTTTGACGTGCAGCGAAATAAGGCAGTACACACAACAAAAGTAAAGCAGCAGGAAACGAAAGCGCGAACGCGTGAGAAGAAGAATATCACTGCTTGTGATTGTTTTGCGTATAAAACGTACCGGGAACGGGTACCTTTGGTGACAGCCGTTTGCAAAAAAAAAGAAAAAAGAAACACCTGCGAACAGGTCTCTCTGAGCGGTACGCATGTAGAAGACAACTCTACATCAAAGACATCGACAACATACACCCGGGTCATCGTTAGCGCCACTTTCTTTGACAGACAGCAGACGATGGCACAGACAAACAAAACAAAATATTCAGCTCCAACCACACTTTTCAAAAGCCAGCTACTCTTTTCAATAGAAACATGACGAAAGACAGGCCATCTCCAGCATTGTCTGCCATCACCCCTGTATCGTCACCATGCTGGTAACGGTGACGATCATTGAGAAGGGGGAAAAGTGCTATCGTGGTTTATGTGGTCAATTTTTGCCCATATGCCCATAACTTCTGTTTCTATATCTCATTCAAACGATGTTCCGGCTAAAGAAACATGGCACAAAGTAGGCCGCCACAGCCCACTCCTTGGTCTCAACATAAACCCTTAAGAACACGCAAAAGAAGAGAGGAGAAAAAAAGAGACGGCACGCGAGAGGATATGCCGCATCGCCGAAGCACAAACCGCTCAGAGACGTACTATGGCAGAAATGAGCAGCATCTGTTGCTGGTTCACACTTCGGGAGAAAGAACACGCGCGCATCCCAAAGACGCAGAGAGAAGACGGTGTTCTGTATACGTCCGCGTCTTTGGTTTCCGCCGCTGCTCACACACAAGCACACGCCGTTGTAATACTGTACGTGACGAAGGGAAGCACCGTAATCTGGGTTAGTCGGATAAAATTACGCATACGCTTATTAAACGAGTAAATTCTAGTGAACGCGTTGTGCAGGACACGCTGCTGTACACTTGTGGTTTTTGGCGCCTCGAATTTGAGAGCCTTGAGAAAGATTCCAAATAAGCTGAAGGCACCTAGTGCAGCTGTCAGTAAAAATGAAGTGCGCAGGTACAAATTTCATGAAGATACTTAAGCAAACACAAAGACAGCAAGGAAAAAAACGACAAACAAAAAGCAAATGTCTTAACATCTCCTTAGCGCGATATGCTCGTGCGCTGAACAGGGAACGTGCTGTCTTCCTCGTTGTCAACGTTCAAGCATACTTCGCGGAACAGCAGCTTGCTTGTCGGAGAGAAGAGAACGGCGACTCGCTCTTTGCTGCCAAAGCACGACAGCCTGTGGATATGTTAGGGCAGAAAGACGAAAGTACCGGGTTTTGCGTAATTATTGCACTCTCTCTCTCTCCTCACCTCGACGGGTCTCTCTTTGCACACAAATTATGCGCGGAGATCGAACTTGGCGACATCACTGTTTAAAGCATTACATAATATGGCGACGGCAACTCCCTGTTTCGAACTAAAAGACAATCGTGAAAGGAACGATAAATAATTCGATACCGCGATACAACACCGAAATGTCTTGACCCACATGACTTATGCTCGTAAAGACTGGGCACCCGTATGAAGCCAAAAATCGGCGCCGATGGTAGGTATCAAATTATCATTCGCCATTCCGGGGTGAATCACGCCAGTACATATTATAAAGTTGTGGCGTAATCAGATACACCTTGCGCACAAGGAGGAGAGGGGAGAGGCATGAGGTTTCGGCTACCCCACAGGCGCTCCTGATCACAAGTATTCTGGCCCCAAAGATTCTTGCGCGAAAATGAGCACCAGCGGTTGAAATAGCCGATCTCCTTCGAGTGTGCCCAGTAATTAGACAAGAATCCAGAGAAACTGCCATGCAGAAACAGGCTCCGCCCACGAGATGGTACACTAAATTTTTTTTTAAAGTTACGCCACGTAGGCATGAATTTCTATATCCGCAGTATTTAGTACCACACCTGCTATTACCGCTGCGAGTCGCTGCTCTTTTCCCGGCCACTTCCGGTCCTCTTGGACAATCTTCAAGGCTGAGGTGCTGCATTGATAAACGACTTTTGTTAAGGCGATCAGCGCTTTCGTGTGCGGAGTTAACCGTGAGCGTTCGGAGCTACGCTGCCACTGTTTAGAGATCCTCGCTTCTCGTGTTGTGCGTATACTGGACAAACCTCCTACGTTTCAGTCGTAGTCCTTAACGCTACTCGCCTACTGCATCATCTCTGAAATACACGGCGGGCCAGGTTAACCTACTGTCGTTATGGAGTCAATGCAGCAGTGCTATTCGTACGCGATAACTTTATTTTTCTTCCATGCCTTCAAGCGACGGCGTTGCTCGCCTGCAGCGTCTGGGATGTCGCAAGAAATCAAGCTGTATAGGTCCGCATAGTCCCGCGCCATTTGGTCTTTAGCCAATGCGTTGTGTGCTGCGTGTACCGTAAATGCTTAATGTAGGCGGTTGAGACGCGTGCGCGCCCGGAATTGGGTATTGTCCAACAGAACCTGAAGTGAAAAGCAGCGCCGTTCGTCACTGTTCCAAACACACGTGCTGGCGGTTACAAATGAATGCAGGCAATAGTTCCATCACGAGTTCACGTTTAAATCCCCACATTCTCCGAGTCTCCTCACAGGACGACACACAATAATAATATGATTCATAGGAGATCTGCTATAGCAGAGCATCTCTGCAGCGGTCTCGGAATGCCTCTCTTAGGACTAGTATGCGTACATGTCGTCAGCGAGTGAAAAAAACCCGAGATAACATCCTCACTGACGCCATTCTGCGCCCCATCGGAATGCATGGGCGAACGAGGCGACGGAAGAGTGATGATTGCCGTCACTGAAAAAAAACAAAAAACAAAACAAAAACAAAGGAACAAAAAATGAAAACAAACTGGACACGCTAAATTGACATGCTAACGCTCTCTGTGGCCTGCACTGACGCTAGACGTCACCGCAGTGGATCTTGCTTCATGAACAAATTCCACTCGGCCGCCTTCTTCCTGCTTATGGAGCAGAGGCAAGAAGCCGGCTTTGAACAGGTACGAATCTGAAGTTTTGGTATTCCTGCATTACGCCCACGGCTAGGCAGGGCATAATGCATGGAAAGCGCGTGCAGACGTCGGGGAGGCATACTGTGGACAGCGACGTCTCTTGCAAGTAGCAAGGTGAGCTTGTGTTAGCAACGGTTTTCGGAATCGAGCGCCAAAAACGCTAGCTTACCGCCGTTCTTGACGCGCTGTAAGGGCTTGTTGGTGAAAATCGGGCTGCTCTTCGCACCATCAACCCTCAAACACCCTTCGTTTGCAGCCATTCATCGGGTGCTCATAACCTGATGTCCCGTCTTCCGTGACAGCACGTTGTCCTGTCTGCTTGCACGTGACCAGCACGATCGCGCTTTCCATGCTACTAATAAACAGAGATGGGCTGTACATCGCGATTGGACCCGCGGGCTGCTAGCGAGTGACGCGCGCGTTCTGCAAAACGCGCCGAACCCCTACACACATACCGACGTCGTCGTGGTCTTCGCGATATCATCAGGAACGAAAGCTGGCACAGCCTCGTGCGAAATCCGGATTGCATGGCTCGAAGGACTAAGGGGATATTTTGTGAACAAACCAAGCACCAGCGGAAGGCGGTGTGAACCAGGTTCAGCCGACACGTATAAGCGCCGCTGGCCTCCAGTAATCCCAGGCTGGCTGCCACTGAATACATAGAGACCACTTTCGACGAAGCTGTGCCAGTTTTCTCACGTGGACTCTCGGTGAGGCGGCGGTCACCCCGCTGAACAGCCGCTATACACTACGTCGATGACTTCGCTAAACTATCCGCGTCAGCTCGTACAGCGAGGACGATCGCTGCGCTCTCACGGATTGAGCAATGCGGGTCCTCTTCGAGAGACTACAGGCACTGAATCCGGCCTCTGCTTTCAGCCGGTTACACTAATACACACACTGGGCATAGATACCCCTGGTAGCTGCTCTGGCCTACAGGACGAGCTCAGTTACAGCACCCAGGGCCTACAGCGCCCCGCCTCAGCTACGATAGATGATATAATGCCTGGGCATGGTATACGGCCATGCGGAGGCTCCTGTGTGACACCCGTATACAAAATAAGAGGCACCCTGTCGAAAGATGGAGCGTGGCTGTCACTCTGTTCTAACCGTATAAGTCAGTGGACCAAGTTTCGTTTTTGCACAGCACGCACTGTGACGAGGATGTAGATTTCTCTAGGAAGGATACGCGAGTGACAGCCGGTTAGACGGCGCAGGTTCTGTGCTCCCCCGCAGGATGTAGCGGGTTCCATCCCTTCAGAAGTTCCATCATCTCGGCTGAGAAGGAACGGGTGAAAAAGCACCGGCTAAATCTTACCACGCGAGCTAGCGCGTGGTATACTATAACGGCCATTTATCTTCGATTCTGTTTCATCCTTATCGTCCACTGCACCCACGGGCCAATTTCGGCGACAAGGAGGGTGTAGCGTCGTTCAAGCAACTGGTTAAGGGTTAAAGTTATCAGAACTGAATGGAAATGGCACAAAATCGTTACATTACATCGGCCTAGTACTCCTTTACATCCACCGACTAATCTACCAGTGCGTGGTGTGCATTTTGGCCGACGGGCAAGCCGCGATTGGCAAGTCTTCATTACAGGCTCGCAAGCCATTTCGCGGCGTCCCGGCAGCAACGCTGGATAGACGGCAACACGGCCGCCGACTTTCGACAGGGTGCCCGGTGGCGAAGGCAAATGACCGGCCCGGCAAGAAAATCAGCATGGCCGCCGAGAGCGGCGGCGGGGAGGCACGTCACGTCTCGAAGATGTGCAGGTCCAGCCGGATGACCACTTCGCCCTGGTCCACCTCGTAGAGCCGCAAATGCTTGGTGAGGGGGCCCGGGGTCTGGCGAGTCTCCTGGGCGATGTCCCACACGCGGATCTCCGTGCGACCTAGGAAGTCTTTCATAAGGGCCGGGGCAGGGAGAGAACAAGAAGAGGTCCCAATGGTAACTGCGCCACCGCACGCTGAGGCGGCAGGACGAGCGACACAGCCAAGCAGGCTCGGTACAGCGGACCGGGCAGTAGAGAGTTTAAGCGTAGCGGGGAGACGTACTGGCGCGGACTCGCTTATACGTAATAAACAAAAATACCCACGAGAGCAGCAGATTGGACAGCCGTCGCCGTTGCTCAGTTGGTAGAGCACCGGACGCGATATTCGGAGGTCATGGGTTCAGATCCCACCGGCGGCATGGTTGTTTTTTCTGCTGCTTTAAGTAGTTTTCTTTAAAGCGACAGATTAATCGATGTATTATTCTCCCACTAATCAGCATTACAAAAAAAAACATTCACCTATGCACCTTGGTTTCGGTGACTGTTGGTTTCCTTCATATGTTTATAATATAATTTTTTTTGTATTTCTTGCGGCAAAGTTACGAAGTTTTGTATGGGGGCGTAGCCCCTCGTCAAGCCTTTCGTAGGCTTTTTGGCTGCGCCCCTAACGTCTCTGCGACGTTGAAATAAAGGAAACGACGTTACCAGTTGCTACAAATGACAGCAGCGTCTGCATGGCATTCATATTCTTTCCGCCGCCGCAAGCCTGCGCACAGGCTTCACCACATCAGAGTCGCGCGATCACGCAGTGGGTCCGGCAACTTCCCATCTGGTCGCAGCCATCGGCGAAGAAGCGCGGAAGGGAATCGGGTGAGGTGTCACGTGGACGAGCGGCGCCGCGCCGGCGAGAAAAGGAGAAAGGGCGACCTCACCACGGGAGTCGCTGAGACGCCAGAGGAGGAGGAGGGAAAACCAGGGACGCTGCGAGGCAGTGCGAGCAATACGAGTTCGAGCGAGTTGACGCAAGCACGGCTCCGCTCCCCCCTCCCCGCAGGCGGTTACCGACACGACATCGGCCAAGAGGCCCCGAAACGCCAACTGGACGGGCGACGCGTGTTCTACACTACCAGTCATTAGGCGAGCCACGATCTCGGTGACGGGCTCTTCACGCCCGAGCTGAAGCCACGAGTGACGCCCTGCAGGTCCCGTCAATACTCAACCAGGCACCAATCAACAATTTCTTTACACTCTGTTTTTGTAGCTTCGCTGCCACACGACCATACCGGCTCTATCGTGCACGATTAGCCTAAAGGTCCGAGTCGAGCGAAATTTTGTCTCTGCGCACACCGAGTTCTTTCAAATTTTATCCACCTTGCCCTCTTCGCCCGTTCGATGAAACCAGCCGGAAGCAGGGCTGGTTATCCTCCGCGCCTTGCCTCAGGTCTCTTCCTTTTATAGCCAGGGGCCCCACTGACGCAACGCACGTCAGCCGCTGCCGCTTCGAGTTGACTGCCAGTGCGAGCCTCACTGCCATCACGGTAAGCTGAATGGTTGGATGCGGGCTCTTTCCCACTTCGCTCAGTCGTCGAGTCGAACTCGCGACCTACCGAGAAGGGCGTCGTCTCGCTGATGCCACCATCCACGTCCTCCGTTTGTTTCGAACTTAGAAGAACAAGCGAATGCAGGAAGAGGCTGTATAATAGAAAGGCAGACGAATATGGAAAACCATGCGCTGCCATCGCGCACTCAGATTCGCAGCTCAGTTCAACGCAGGAGCCGTGCCTGGAAGGCAGCCCGTCGCAGGCGGTTCAAACGCTGCTCCAGTGCGCGTACGAGTACGCTTTTGGAGAGAGCGACGACTGAGAAAGAAAAGGCAGGGGAAGAGATAAAGCCTGCGCTGTGGGCTGACAGCTTAGAAGGAAAGAAAGAAAGGCAAAAGCGACACAACACTATTTACGGCTACGTTTCGTTTGAATGTAAGAACCGGACAAAACCAGCGGGCCATTCTCACTTACAGCGCCCAGAGATTGGAGCTCTTAAAAACATACGCTGGTCTGCTTCTCGACAATACCATACACTGCGTGGAGAATGAAGCAGGAAAAAAAAAAGAGCAGCAAACGAGAAGCATAGAAACGGAGAAAAGGCGTATGCGCTGTCAGCTGGCATCATGCAGCAAGCAAATATGCACACATGCGCTGCTGGGAACGGGAAGCACGCTAGTGTGCGGCGTAAATCGATGTAATCTGCTGGCGTAATTTGGAGCGACGCGTTTTGTCATTCACGAGCACTCGAGTGGACAGAAATACACACGTCCTTCCCCACCCCATACCACATATACATACCCTCATATATTTCCACCTCCCGCAGTTTCCCTCCACGGCAGACCCGCGACCCCGTTGCATCACGAGGACGGCGGCCAGAGCGCCAACGCGTCCAGCATTTCTCACGGTCCCTTTCCTTTGTCAGCGCCGTCCGCTCTATTCTTTCCGGGCGGGAAATAAAAACTCCGCGCCGGAACGTCGCCACAGCTATCGTCGCGATTTCTCGCAAAAACGAATCCCCCCCCCCTTCCCCCCCCCCCCCTCAAGTTTTCTTTTACATTTTTCTTCCTGCTCTCATTTCTCGCCGACTCTCGCCCTGCCCAGCGCTGTCCGGACGCGCGACTGCGTCCGGTGATGTGGATTTCGCGCGTCATGCAGCTGTGGACGGGGAGCGCCGCCTTAACGCTGCGTGGAGTGGCTCGGCGACGCCATTCACGTAAGGGCCCAGTCGCGCAACGTTGGGCGCTCGCGTATACACAGGCGATTTACATTGCGTCCGCGACGGGCACGCAGCGACGGTGTGGGCGACACCGCTGCAGCAAGCCGGCTGCTGGCTGACTGTGTTCCGTTACTGCGGGAAAGTACGAGGCGTGCATGGTTGGCATTCAGGAAAAGCAAGTTGAACGCGGAACGTTTATGGAGCCAAACGTCGCACTTTCCTGATGTCTGGCGCAGCCTAGATACAGACGGTGTGTTTAAAGCGATATCTATAAGCTGAGAAAAATTACGATGATGATTATGAATTTTTATGGTGTAAGGGCATCTGTGGCTAAAGAGCGCCATGGCACAAGGTTTCCTCTCCTACTCCAGGGGGGATTGAAGGCCCATTTCCCAAGAATTTCACCCTAAACAAGCCGATCACCAGGCAAGGGAACGCTTGTGCCTATTGTATCACCGGTGAGTACGCGGCGGTATCGAACCCCGCTCCTCCCGCATGCGAGGCGAATGCTCAAACCGCTAGGCCACCGCTGCGGTAAGCAGAGAAAAATTGTGTTTTTGTAGCGATAGCTACGTTACGGTAGCATTTCGAGCCTTCAGCGTGGCGGTGGCACGTGACCGCCACGTGGTTGGTCACATGACTAGCCGCGTGGTGCGGAGAAGCTGCTGCTGCCGGCGGCGCGGCGCGCCGGCGAAACCGAGCTGCGACAGCTGTGCGCATGCGCCGTGTCAAGTGGGACGAAGATGGAGGAACGCCCAGCGAAACGGAGCGGCGAAAGACTGACTTAGCAATTCAACTCAGCAAGTTCCACTCGGCCAGCTGTAACTGTCGCGTCACTTAAATAGAAAGCTGGTTAACCAAACCTCTTAACTACTGCAGTTAGGCGCCTCACTGTAATCATATCATCACCAGTAATAGACATACAACGTCCAAGATTTTCAAAAATGCGAGTCTCGTCGGTGCTCCGGTGCGA
The DNA here is from genome assembly GCF_052857255.1 of Amblyomma americanum. Classification (NCBI taxonomy): domain Eukaryota; kingdom Metazoa; phylum Arthropoda; class Arachnida; order Ixodida; family Ixodidae; genus Amblyomma; species Amblyomma americanum. Next base: position 5,434,161 of record NC_135503.1, on the reverse strand, counting down.
AGAATACCCAATGGCTACTGAAGCTCCCTTGGATGTCCTGGGGACGTGCGGGACGTCCTGCAGACGTCCAGTGGAGTTTCAGTGCCCGCTGGGTAGTAACCCTGCACACGCGCACAACCGAAGCACCGCACGGCCGAGGAGCGGCCGCAGCCACGCCTACAGGCGGCCATCACCCGGCGGGGCGCCTGCCACGTGCTCGGCGCCTCGGCCGACCGGGCGCTGCGACAGAGCTCACCGTTGGGCGAGAAGAGCTCCCGGTTGAAGACGGTCAGGCAGAGCACGTCCCTGCGCAGGTCGCGCACCAGGAACTGCATGGAGCTGTTCCACTGCGGGCTGCTGGTGCCGGCCTCCACGTGCGTTTTGTGCTCCTGGCAGGCCATGCTCACTTCACAGTACGGGTCGCACGGGCCTATAGACAATTGCCACAGACCGCGTTTACACCTTACTCACCCGGGCTCACTGCTCCGGAACTTGCCTTTTAGTGTTTACAAAGTCCCCACTCGGACTGATGTACCACTTCGCATTATTTGCTCCCGCGGCCGGAATTACTGACCGGTGTTCAACTAGCGGAATCCCCACAAGGAAGCAGACAGATGGGCAGCGTGAACAATAGGGGAATCCTCATTCACTGAACACCGATCGACAAGACGACTTCGGCTTCATCCGGGCAAAACAAGTCCTCCTGTCGAAACGCTGGCGAGCAGTTTGGGGTTTTCTGTCCAAATTCATGCTTCTGGAAACATCTTCATTCATCTATTCTACCACAAACCAAAGAGACTTCCTTATCGATAGAAGTAAAATACTACCGTGTTTACTCGCGTAACGAATGAAACCCCCCTTTGGCTTTCAGAAAAGCAAATCAAAAAATTTTATTTCTCTATAATAAACGCACGCCTTCCTTTCGGCGCACAATCTGCTGCTGATGATAGGGAATGCTAGCAAGAGTTTTTTTTTTTAATACCGAAACAACTACGTAAAACAATATCTATCCATATCCTCGAGACTTCTCTAGCTCACCTTACGGGACGGACAGCCCACGATAAATCCCGAGAACAAGCGGAAGCCACACCCGGTCACAGAGGGCTTCTCTGCCGATGTGCTATATTAAATATTGTACGTAGCAAGTTGTTGCTACTGGGGCTTCGCGCTGAACAGCAGAAGTAGCGCTACAGTCAACAATAGCTGTGCTCTCTTTGGCTAGCATTACGGGCTGCTAAGTGAGTTATGAGTTATACGGGGTTTAAGATAATCTTTGTTGACTATGCTCTTGAACACGGAAACCGTGCTGAGGAGTGCGCTTTATTTTATTTAAAAGTTTAGTCATACCGGATGAAGTATTTATTGCACCTGCTTATTCTCTGTCCTGTCTGTACCTCTTCCAACTTTTGCTCAATAATAAACGCCGCGTAATGAACGCAGCCCCCGACTATTCAGATGTTTTTTTGGCAAAGAAAAGGCGTTCATCATGTGAGTAAATATGGTACTTATCTGATGTAGTTAAGCCGCACGAAAGACCAATATACTCCGAAAATTAAGCAATTTCTATTCCAAAACCTGGAGACCAGACAGGGCCGCTAGACAGTACCAAGGTGGAACTTTCAGCTACGGGGTACTCATTGATGGTTTAGTACGATATATTTAGTGAGCCTCCCTAGAGAAAAAAGAAACTCAGAGAAGACACTTGATAAATAAGAAGCCCCAGACAGGTCAAACAACGGTAAAAAAAAAACGTACACAAAAATTCAAGCTTAACAGAAGAACACCGACAATTAATTGAACCGCACATCTTAGGCGCCGAACGCGGACTATACACAATGACAACAAAAACAGCCAGCAAATGCATGCCGTTAGCATCCGCCATGCAGCAAATCAGTATATGCATTGACACCGAGCACACCGCCCCACAGGTGCCACAAGATCGAAGCACAATGAGTACCGTTTCCACGATGAATCTAGAAAAGTGTTTCAGCTGTATGCAGGCATGCGACAACAGGTGGTTAATATAGCTGGGGAGAGCGCAAATCGAGAGAACGATGGGAGGAAATTGGGGCGCACGGAGGGGTTGAAGAGGAAGAGCGATGGTTGAGGGAAGTGGTCGAGGTGTGCACGAGAGCAGCGCTGCACAAGAATGGGCGCAAGTTGGCCTCCCCGCAAAACTCTGCAAGACTGCACGGGAGCTGACCGTGCAGTGAAGGTGGGCTTTGGGGGAAAACTGGCAACGAGGAAAGCTCGGGTCGGTGCTTTTTCGTTTCGATGGAGAGCAGGAGAAGGGCGGGGGAGAGCGGCGGAGAGGAGGACGCAGATTAATTATAGAACTTCTTTCGTTTTCATCGGGGAGGGATCGCGCTGTAGGGAGATGCGGGGGGAGGGGAGCATAATTAGCTGGTTGAAACGCGCAGCTCTGCCACTGCATTTACACCGCATCGTGAGACGGAACGAAAAGCGAACCTTGTTTCACGGCAACAAACATGAATTACCGAGGTAGAAGCAATTAGAAAACGAGTGCTTAATGAGTGCGTACCTTGGACGTCCTTCAGGTCGAGATCGCACGCCTGCACTACGACTAGCTTTAACTGGCCAACCGCTGGTCGCCGGCTCACTGCAGGTGACGTCACATGCAAGCGCGCGAGCAGGCACACGAACGTGTCAGTCACTGCACACCACACCAAACGTGCTCGAGCAACACGTGCCAGTTCAAGTACCAGCCGCCGTTTGAGAGAGTAGCCGCAGCACATACAGTCGCCGCCCTTACGAACGAGAACGCATCCCGGCACACACGGGCATAAGCATTCGACTGTCGCTCCGCGTGACGCAGTTATTGAGTCGTGGCAACGGGTGGCTTGTATGCGAGGATGCCAACACGACAGCTTTAGAGCGTGCACTCAGTGAGGAATTTGACAAAACGTGGCAAGAATAAGAAATGTGCAACTTAAATCAGACTTTTACTCCGACCAGCGATTAAATCACCCTGCTCTGGTTCATAAAAGGCGACGACTGCACATGCGCGCACGATATGCGGTGGCAAAAGCACACGGGCACCGACGACAACGTGCTGTTAGTCCAGACCAGCGCGTACCCGGCACAGACGAGTAACGCATGCAGCCACAGCCGCGTGCCTGACCCGTACACACACACACACGCACGATGAGCGTCCTTACCGTGTCCCGCTCCGCTGTTCAGGTTGCGCCCTTCGACTACGACAACTAGGAGGCGGCCGACGCCGCTCTGCTTCGGCGCTTTGGCTGCACCGCGGCAGGCAAAGAAGGGCGGTGTTAGACACTGCAGCCGCGTGGCACATCTCAGCATCACGGTACAGTGCGGTGACAGAAAATTTCAACCTAGCGCCTAAACAAGTCTATACCGTTACCACTGACGTCGGGCGTAAGCTGCGCTCGTGCAGCACGCGCATGCGCAGTTCCTTGCAGGCTCGCTTAAGGCAGCGATACAGTGCAGTAACTGCGACTTAACGCATTCAACCATGCGCCCATGCGCGTTCCGTCTGTAGCTGGCGTCTAGCCCGTTGTGCTATGGCGGCGCAGGCAGGGCACTTATTTTTCTTGCCCTTTTCGCACCTGATTATGATTACCCGACAGCAGCAATTATGATTACCCGACAGCAGCGAGAGCGCTTTATGCACAGAATAGATTACACTGCCGGTACCGCCAGCCACCAAAGTGCATGCGCACTGGCGATACGTGGTAACGGTACACGCTACGCTCTAGGTGTACTGTAAAGCTCTGCGAAAACTCTCCGGTACTTGAATGGTTGGCGAAATGCCAGAGGCCCGTGTACTGCACGACGTCAGTGCACATGAAAGAACCCCTGGCGGTCGAAATGATTATCCCGAGCCGTGCCCTATGGCGTCCCTAATACCCGGGTCGCTTCGAGCCGTTGAACTGCATAAAGCCAAATCTCCAGCGCACAAGTTGAGCATAGCGCGATCCGTCTTCGCAAGGCTCCGTCTGCGCATGCTCTACCGCGCAAGTGTAGTTGGCGGTCCACTGCCCCGACAGGCCAGATGCGAGAGCGCGCATGCCACTGCACCAGCGCAGTTATAGCATCCGCAGAAGCGGATCACGGTAGCACATCCCAGTATTCTGAGGCTGTCGAACGAAGCTTTTTTGGGGAGGTCGTGGAGGTCGCGAATTAACAAGAGCAATAAGTCGCGCATGGAGCGACAAGAGTCGTACTTTCCATGAGAGTGACCGAGCACAGGAGAGGCTCCACAGCAACCTACGTTATCTTCACGTTCTTATGCACTGCAGCGTTCTAGTCCGGAGCGGGTAAGCTTGAAGTAATCATCTTCAAATCGATTGAAGTCTGGTGATGAGAAAGTAGCGCGCTTTTCCGAAAATGTTTTCCTCTTTCTGCCATCTATGTGAAGCGAAAAATAAAGCTTCAAAACGTTTTGGGTAGTAGATCACTGCACTAAATACGTATACAACAGAGCCCCCTGGATGTCTCCTGCAAAGCATCCAATGTGTACGCAGGAGATCAATTGTCTTCATTCCGGGCATATGAATTTCTGACTTCAAACTCACATAGTACAATCCCGACTCCAGCTGCCAATCTATAAATCGCGAGATATCGTTATCTAACGAAAACACAACTGTTAAAAGAAGAAATAAAGAAAGAAGGGGGGGGGGATAACCCTATAGCGCATTACGCCCCTACAAACCTGTGTGCTGTATAGGCAAAAGTATTAATGCGTGCTCAGCAAATGTGTGCCCGATCTCACTATCGGGCACACATAGGAACCAGATAACAATAACAAAGGGCAGTTTTCAAAGACAACGAGACAGCATTACAGAGAGGCAAGACTCCCATTAAGCGACAACCAATAATAATAATAATAATAATAATAATAATAATAATAATAATAATAATAATAATAATAATAATAATAATAATAATAATAATTGGTTTTCGGGGAAAGGAAATGGCGCAGTATCTGCCTCGTATATCGTTGGACACCTGAACCGCGCCGTAAGGGAAGGGATAAAGGAGGGAGTGGAAGAAGAAAGGAAGAAAGAGGTGCCGTAATGGAGGGCTCCGGAAGAATTTCGACCACCTGGGGATGTTTAACGTGCACTGACATCGCACAGCACACGGGCGCCTTAGCGTTTTTCCTCCATAAAAACGCAGCCGCCGCGGTCGGGTTCAAACCCGGGAACTCCGGATCAGTAGCCGAGCGCCCTATAGCCACTGAGTCACCGCGGCGAGCAGCGACAGCTATCAATTAAGCGCATTTATCGCAATAAGCGCAATTCTAAACCGCCAGCCGGCAACAGCGGATGCGCAGGTGTGGTTTATGGTATAACGCTACGCTGAAGTGTTCACTTCAGCGGCGATACAGAGTTGCTTAACGATTTTAGAATTGCGCTTATTGCGATAAAAGCGACAACTAACAATTAAGCGCATTTATCGCAATTCTAAAATCGTTAAGCAACACTGTATCGCCGCTGAAGTGAACATTTTAGCGCAGCGTTACCATAAACCACACCTGCGCATCCGCTGTTGGCGGCTGGCGGCAGAAGTATAAGGTAGCGGTATACGACCCTAAGATGCAAAAACTTCCTATACTAAACGCCCACATGGACGCATTAAAGCCAGCAGCTCCGTGCTAAACTTGACTGCGCTGCTGACTTCTGCCTGACTTGCAGTACATTTGGCGATGGGCAACAAGTTCCGTAAGGTTGTTTTGCAGCATTTGCGACGATACGTGCTTGTGCGCGTTCATCTGGCTCCCCTCACAGGCCGAGAGCCATACCGCGCAGAAATAGTGAAAAGAAGTAGAAGCACAAAGTCGCCCAATAAATAACACACCAGGCAGTCATTGCTATTCGCAGGAAAGCCATAAGACTAAGGAGCGTCGACAGCGTTCAAAGAGCGCTGTGACGGCGCCCCTGAACAAGCTGTCTCTTTCGCTTGCCGGCCCTTTATGACAGTAACCGAATGCCAGCGTCATTTGTGCACGCGTACGACAATATGCGCGCACACACACACAATCGCGATCACGCTACGTCGAGACCGGGCTGTGCAAACATGCCCTTCTTTCTTGCCGATTCTTTTTCATTCATCCTCTTTCTACTCGAGCGCGTACACACAGAGGAATAAGTGACGGCCCACTCACGACTTCCCCTTTGCACAACCGGGCACTTCCGGCACACGACGCGCACGCGGTCAGAACGCAACGCAACTCAGTCACGAGTGAAAAAGAAACACCACAGCGTAAACAAGAAAGCGAGGAAGAGAGAGAGAGCAGAAAAAAGTAACAGAAAGGGACGGCACAGCCGGAGACAGGAAGGAAGATGATGCTCACCCGAGACCTTCATCTGCTTCGCCTCCGTATTGCGGTAGTTGTGGGCGGCTTCTTTGATCTTCTTGACCCAGAGCAGCCTGCGCACGAACGGCGTATACAGGAGCGGAACACCGCGGACACGTATACACGCACAACTGTTCCGGAAGCTGTGTATTCCATGGTATCTTTCGAAGGTCAACTGCCTATGGCGTCTGCTGAACCAATACCGGTGCGCGTCAAATGAGCCATAAAATAATCCCCGTAGTTTTTTTCTTTGTAGTTGTCATTCATCCGCAGAGTTTACAAAACTGGCACGTGCCCCACTGAACGGCAGCCTAGTGCAGCTGCGTGTCGAGTGCTGTAGGGACAAACGCTACCTTGTACTTACGTCTTTCAAGTTACATTCGAACATGTTTCACTTACACGCATACCTGCTACAAGTGCGACATGATTACTATCGGACTGACAAAATAACTCTGCTCAATTCTTGTTCGTGGCGGAGAAGTGTTGGTTGCCATCTTTCTGGCTAGTGACACCAGTCGCAGATCTCAGAAGAACCAGCGCAAAGAGAACAACGGACAAGAAACAAGGAGGACGACACGGACAGAAGCGCTGAGGCCTCCTTGTTTCTTGTTCTTTTTTGTGCAGGTTCTTCCGAGATCATGGCTTACCAACTAGCCCAACAACAAGTTTTACCAGACTCAAGCTGCGCAATTTATTATTTCCACCCGTGGAAATGCGTTCTCCTCTCCGCATCGTTACATTTCGTCACAGCGATTCCCCAAATCCCAAAATACTTATGTCTACCATTTGTGGTTACTACACCCGCAGAGGTCTACAGCGTATTGCTGTATTTGAGGTTTCACGCCCTTACAGCACGCTCTACGTTCAGTAATTTTCTTAAGCGTGGCCTGCATGCAGCGTTGTTCCGGGCGATTCGCGGGCGTCGACGGCAGCGAAGCGTTTTTTTTTTTTTTTTGCCGCCGGAGAGGACGTTTTTGCCAAACTGTCGGGTTCTGGCGGAACAGAAAAAAACGCCGACGCCGGGAGAGGGCAGCGACAAAGGGCCAATGCCAGCCAGAGCGGGCGGATCCACGCCGGCAGAGAGAGACGTGCTCGCGAGCATTTTGCGCGCGACAGCCAGCGGCTTCACTTCCGTTTCCTGCGAATCCGTCTGATTTCAGCATGGAGGAAAAAAAACTTAGGAGGGAGCGCGACGCCAAGCGGCCAGCCTTTGCAAGCCAAGCGCTCGTGAAGCCGCTCCCTCCCCCAATTTTTTGCTCTCCCAGTCAGCCCTTATAGTATTTTGGTGTTGGTACGTTTTAGTGCGTGCGTCTGCGCGGCCCGTGGCGCGGGCGTCTACAGCAAGGAGGTCGATCTACAGTCAGTCTGCCGCGCTAGTCCGCGCATGCGCGCGCCCAGCGGCGCTAGATATCACCGCACGCGATCACGTGGTGTGGTCGAGGGGGGGGGGGGGGGGGCGGGACCGACTATTCTTTTTAATGTATTTTTACTTTTTACGACTAAGCTTTAAGAGTCTCGCCTGATGCTCCCTCCTCAGTTTTTTTTTTCCTCCATGGATTTCAGTGGGGATGGGGGTGGGCGCATTGCACAACTGGGCGCCAAAAAAAAAAAACGCCTCTCGGCTGCTGACCATGCGGGAGTGAATTCGTCGACGCCGGCGCCGGGCGCGCGACGCGATTTCGCGGGCAAAAAACGCCCCATGCGGGCCACGCTTTATATCTATAGCATGCAGTGAGGGCGAGCATCGTCGGGGCCTTTAATTTTATGCTTCGTAAAGCACTACACGGTAGTCGGCCTATACGGAGTGCACACAGGGATACTACCACTGTTGGCACGCGCCCACTAGCGACAGTAAAAAGGGAGAGAGAGAAAGGTGGCGCACTTCTCGTTGGCGTTGGCAGCGCGGAAGACGCTCCGCGGGGCGTCGGGAACCGATATCTGGAAGGTGTCGTCCGAAGGGCTGCCCCCGTCCGAGCAGTCTTCCACCAGCACCGTGTTCAGGAACAGCGGCTGATTAGTCGACCGAGAAAAAAAAAAAAGACACAGCGGAGAAACCTACGTGAGGACCGAACAACGCACAGCGCGGAGACGCATTAGCGTCGAGATATGCACCAGGCTACCGGGTGGCTGCTGCGCACGGTGCATGCAGTAGCAGGTAGGGCCCACGCTAGTAGCTCTCTTTAGCACTTGGCCAGTCCGCGGGCGCGAGAGCTTAGGCAATGACGCCCACCCGCCGTTGGGGTATATATGCGCTCCGCAGGAATCCACCTGGTCCGGTATATATCTACGCTAGTACGCCACCCCAATATTCTTACCGCACATTTGCTACGTCCGGCCCAGAACATTCTGAAAGCCTTCGAAAAGCGCGGTCTCCCCAGCAGTGAAAGAAGAAACGCAAAGGGGGAGGCAGCCAAGTAGCGAGATGCGCGATTACGGAAACACAAAAAATGTCGTCGGCGAGAGGAATTTCCTCGTGCAGTCGAACACGCCCATTCCCCACCAGCCGCGTTTGCTCGCGCCACCGCTTTTTTCACACGTGGTTGCGTATCATGACAAACATATCTGCACTGCCCGTTCCAGCGGCTGCCGTCACGTGACCGTCAGACAATGGGCCCCCACCATTCAACCGACCAGAAGTACTGTCGGGAATGTGTCGATACAGTAATGTTCCGCATGGAACGAGAGACAGGACTGGGCATGTTAATATCTAGCAGGCAGAGGCGACGGCTCACGCAACGACCTTGGACACATTTTTATCGCCTCATTCCTCCTATCTCCACGGCCACACCAATCAGCTGAAATCGCCGATAGCTCAGCGATGCACTGCGGCGATAAGATGCACTGGCCCCTTGCAGTGAAAATAATTGATAGTTGCACATCGTGCTGTTGCCACCGTGTCGGTTCACTTCGACTTCGTAGCTGATGGCTCCAGCTGCTACTCTTACCTCCTTCGTCACTCGCATCGCCACCACCAGTTGCTGATGAACGCTTCCTCAGCGCGCAGCAGCTCTTGTTCACACTGAGGGTATGCGCCGACGACGCTGCTTTGTGAGTCACCCTTCCTACACACTGCTGATTGCTGAAGTGCCGCAGGACATGGGCAGCCGTAATTAAAAATTCCCCAATGAGCACAGCCTGAAAGGAGCACTGCGGTGGTCACCCGTAAAGGAGCTGGCTGCGCGTTTCAGTTACAGGAATGCATGTGTTCGCTGCAAAAAAAAAGTGCTGTACTTTCTCGTTTTCCACGGCTTCTGCACTCCGTAAACTTCCCCGGCTGATATACTTACTGCCCTCTTGACGAAATACCCGCCGCGGTAGCTCAGTGGCTTTGGCGTTCTCCTGCTGGTCCAAAGGTCGCAGGATCGATCGCCGTCGCAGTGGCCGTATTTGGATACAAAATACAAAAAAGTCCGTGCCTGTGCTATGTCAGTGCACCTTAAAGGACCCCAGGTGGTCTAAATTCAATCCGGAGCCCTCCACTATGGCGTCCACCTTTTCCTCATTGCACCAAAAAAGCCTGCAGTGTCGCGCAAAATAAATTGCAATTAGTGTAATTTTTGCACTAACAGAGGGAAAGTAAATGAGTAATAATTTCACATAACGCTGGTGTATGTGTGCGCGTGCGTGCGAGCGCGAAAAAGACATCATTTTAAAACCAAGGAAAGCATGAGGGAATATTCTATTACTGTTTTTTTGATTGAGGGAAAATACTGAAGTTGCGCGTGCGTGCGAGCGCGAAAAAGACATCATTTTAAAACCAAGGAAAGCATGAGGGAATATTGCTATTACTGTTTTTTTGATTGAGGGAAAATACTGAAGTAATACTTTAGATAACCATTTAGATAATCCAAAGTACCCGAATCCTTCTTTCCCCGCCATCGGATATGGAAGCTTCACGGCTGCTCCTGCCTGACGTTACGAGAACTGCAATCGTATCCGTAGGCCTCCGTGTACCCGCCTTCACAAAGCTGTTATTACAATTCCGTTTCTGCGTATTTGGTGTACCTAACTTCGCCGATACCGTGAACGGACGCTAAAAAAAATAGAAACAGTAATTTTCGTAACTCGTTTACGGAGCCCCTTGCGCATGTAGTGGTTCCTAGAGGAAAGCCCATAGGCTTTGGAAGCTCGCCGCTGTAACGATAGTCCTTGTAGATGGCAGTGCCTGCTCTTTTAGCAACATTGGGCGGCAGTAGCCATATTTGTTCCAAGCCCGGCAGCGCGGGCAGAAGGACGCGGTACTGCGAAAACCTATCCAGTGACTACATCCCCAGCTGCCCTCTTGTTGGGTCTTTCTGATCGCGTATTCGGGCACACCCTAACGTGGCGGGAGAGCCCTCTCGCAAAGGCTCGGCCGGTGTTTCGAAAGGTGACCGTGTACAGCCACTATGGGAAAAGCGAGTATAGGGCGGGGCAGCCGCACTCGAGGCACAAGCACCTGCTTGTAGAGCTTGTAGGTGGCGTTCATGGCCTTGTCGGACATGAACACGTTGGTGACCCGGCCGATGTCGCGCGTCGGCTGCGCCAGCAGCAGGAAGTCGTTGAACAGGAAGCCGATAAGCTCCTTGCCGCTCTTCACCTGCGCAAGGGGCAACCCAAAGGTCAAGCGGCATTTCGATGCAGGAGAAATGCAAAACAGCTGCGCAGCGAAATTTCAAGGCATGTTAAGACACTCTAGGTGGTCTAAATTAACCCGCAGCCCTTCGCAACGACGTCTCTCACAGCCTAGGGTGTTGCTATACAGATGAAATCCACTGGACAATCAAACTTACAAATACCCTGCCCGCGGGGCTTGATAAACAGGTTGGAGCTCATTTTCCAGCGGTTATCTGCAAGAGGCGACGAAAGTACATGCTTGGACTGGGAATCTCTCCACTCTGATGTGAGTTGAAGGAGTGTACGATGGGGGGCTAGTTGGTAATCCATGAACTAAGAACGAAAACCACGCAAAGGACGATACACACGTCCTGTCTACTTCTTCCCTGTGTATCGTCCTTTGCGTGGTTTTCGTTCTTAGTTCTGATGTGAGGTCTCCTTCTGGGCTGTCAGCACGTAACAGCCTATGCTGTCGCCAGCGCGAGACGTGTGTACATATGGCTATGGCCTCCCGCATAATCGCACGTGCCTTGGTGAGCGAGCCGGAGTGCAGGAACTTCCTGGAGCCCAGGATGTTGGTGAGCGAGTTGAAGACGAGCTTCTCGGAGATGCCGTTGCACTGGATGTGCGCCTGCGCCCACTCCAGGTGGTCGGCGTTCTCGCGCTCTTTGACCGCCTCGTTGATCTGGCCGCACAGCTGCTCGGCCTTCTCCAGCGCCTCGTCCAGGTAGCCCCGGTCCGGGTGGCTCTCGTCCGTGTACTCGCGGATCTGGGCCCATGTCGCGACTTTGTATCAAGCAGCGGCTACCGGGCAGACAACTGAAGTGCGCCACTGAGAGGCAAACATTAGGAAGAAGGGGGACACGGCGTACCTTTTTGATCATGAGAGGATACTTGGTCATCCTCTGCATGGGCTTGAGAAGGAAACTCGTGAACGGCATGCCTCGCGTGCGCGGGTTCTTGCAGAACTCCTGCAGCAGAGCGGAAAATAAGATCACGAAGCGGTTCGCCACAAGCGTCGCTTAATTCAGCTTCGACATCGTTAATCCGATATGGGCGAAAGACGCACCCTGGTGAAGGCTTTGAAGCGAGGGTCGTTTTCAGATCGCTGCTGAATGAAGGCCATGGACCGCACTTGGCAGCTGCAGAACCTCACGTATGGATTTAGGTAAGGCAGCTGCACAGGGCAGAAGGGACGGAATGAATGCAGCCCCTTTATTGGGTTTTCTGTGCGTGCGCGTGCTGAGCAACACACGTAGCGTCGCCCAAGAGGTTTCAGAAGCTGACCGCGAAAATATTTGTCGCCGATTTTGAAAAACATGCCAGTTAGTAATGAGTCACTATGGTATTGTACGTGAAGGGTACTTTCCTCGCTTCGCGAAAAGCACCAGTTTGACTTGTTTTTCGCGTCAGTGTACAGTAGAGAGGAAACCAGTAGCTTCGCAGGCGCAGAGAAAACGGAAACATTTTAAGAAAACCGCGATAAAGAAAAAATTTAGGGCTGGACTTTGTTTGTGCCTCTGCTGCACTTCTTGTCCTCCGTTGTGATCACAACCACTACCATTCTGAAATTCTGGCCAATCGTCCACGGCGACCACAGGCTAGTTAAAGCATTAGGAAGCAGCGGTATGCTTTTTCCCCCTTTTGCGGTCTCACCGTGAGACAGTAAACCAGTCTCCCGCTTTTTTACATAGGCTGATATTTTGCTTCGTGACCATTTTGAGTGAAACTTGGTCACGCGAAATTTAGTCAACGCGTGAAATAAATTCTCAAACACCGCAAAATGCCGAGCCACGCAATAAGAAGGAAAAGAACGAGAAATGCGGAGGAAATAAGAACCCACGGCGAATGTTATACAGACGTTTAGCATAGCGTGCACCGCCACTGCGCATGCGCAGGTCTAAATGCCTCTAATAAAGGACAGGAAAGACACGCGTCGTGCAGGTGACTCACGTGGCCGCACTTACATTTTCGCAGAGGATGTCTCCGATCATTTCAATCACGCCACTTTCGCTCATCCGTTGGCGCACCCTAAAAGACCTGGCAGGCAGAACAGAGAAAGACAGACACGAAACTGAGCCAACCATGACCACTTACGTGAATGCAAAATCAAGATCACCTGCACACAGTTTCCGTTTCAGGAAACTTGACGGGCGAAATTTGGCGAAAAGGCAATGTTTGACGGAGTTTCGAGGAATTTTAAAAAGCGAAACTGTCTCCCTTTTTTCAAACTGGCGGAGTTCTCAAGGTGCTACAAGGAAAAGGGGCCTGAAACAAGGAATTTTGGGTCTCATTGAGGGAATTTTTGGTTACGGCGTGGAACATCACTGAGTCAACGATTACTGCTCAAGCATAAGCGAGACATATTCTTTTTTTTTAATTACTTCTCCTCTAAACCCATGATCGCTTTGTACATTTTCCGGTTCGATGCATAAGCAGAAATAATTTGCTTCTTGAGTGGGAAGCAAGTGCCTTTGCTTTTCTCATTCTTCTTTCCGGGGTAGGAACGCGCTGTGTCCCTCAAGCATAAGCGAGACATATTCTTTTTTTAATTACTTCTCCTCTAAACCCATGATCGCTTTGTACATTTTCCGGTTCGATGCATAAGCAGAAATAATTTGCTTCTTGAGTGGGAAGCAAGTGCCTTTGCTTTTCTCATTCTTCTTTCCGGGGTAGGAACGCGCTGTGTCCCTCTGTTTTTTATTTTTGTGTGTCTGTCATCGAGTTATCAAACCAAATAATAAACGACAATTGTAGTAATTTAGTACCACTCGCACCTGCACACTGAATACGCGAGAAGAATCGCTCTAGCTGCAACGAGGGAAACCGAACCAGCCTCCCCTGCTCACTTTTCCATGGCTCCGCACACGAGCACAATGCGCCACACAATGCGTGGCCGACAGCAGCGAACCCTGATGGCGACCGCACGTGTATGACCCCCCTGACATTCTTGTAGAGCGCGCAGTGTGGGTGGCAATCGCATCGTCGCGAACTCGGTACAAACGACGACTGCAGCAAGTGGCGAAGGCGACCCCGTCCAGCACCGAACAAAGGCCGCCACTGTCTCTCACTTGAGCATCTTGGTGTTGCTCATGATGAGCTCGGGCCAGTTCACGAAGATGAGCTTCACCTCAGCGTCAGACAAGAGCGACGACTGTTTCATGGGCCGGTAGAACACCTGCGGGGTACGAGAGAAAGTGCGAGGCCATTGACGACCGCCCCGAAGGCACAGATCGACACAACGCGGCCAGAGACCATCAGCATCCCCCTCCAGACCGCCGACCCGGCTGCAGATCAATTTATTTTTCTACCTCTTTGTTTTCCTTAAACGTTGCCCAATGGATGCAAACGCGATGGAGCCAACAAAGGGTACACAAGCGAATCCGAAGGCAGCAACCTTTCCCTTAAGGGACGCACCTCCTTGACGAGGGTCAGGTCCTTGACGTAGTTCTCCTCCGTCGAGATGAGCTCGTAGATGTGGCCCTGGCGCTTCTTCTCGCGGGTAGTCAGTGATGTGCTGAACAGTATGTCCTGCAGGGTGCTGCCTGGAAGGCGACCACGCACGAGAAAAAGAACATTAGTCAGGGGACCGACGCGCCGTTACAAGGAACTGCGAAAGTGCGTGGCTGTTTGCTGTCCGCGAGTAGGGCGCCTCGCCTTAGCGCCGAAACGGCACCCACAGTGCTTGCTATTCTCTCTCTCTCTCTCAAGCGAAGACGCCTACTGGTGTCTTTAAGATCTAATGCGGAAAACGGCTCGCTGTATACGTTGGTGCTCCTACATACCACAGCCAACTGGTTCGGAATGTGTTCGAGGCAAGTAATGCCACTTTGTGGTGCGGCAACATATCGAAGTGTACTTGGTGTTTCGGATCTTTATATTGTGAATGTACACATCCCACTGACGCACTTTTCATTAAGCCGAAACTAATGCGTCGACTCGTTCACGTCAGCGATGCTGAGCAGTGAGCAAACCGCATTTCCACTGGCACATTTCTCTAGGTTGGCATTTGAAAACTTGGAGGGCAGGGTTATAAACGGGCGTCTTACAAACGAAGAATATATGACATCTCACAGTTTGTCATTTCGCGCCACCGTTAACGGGACTATTAGGGCCCCTTCCCGCAGTGAACAGGCCAACGTATAACAGTGACAAGAGTCACAGACTTCCTTCGTCCTGACCCATAAAGATAGACATGCAGCCTAGTCAGTTCGGCACGAGCTTAGTGTTCAGCTCAACGGAGACAGGGGAGAGACAAGTCACAAAACACGCGCTTGTGTTGAGGCCTGACTTGCCCTACCTTGTCCGGCACAATGCACAATAGGGTCCCCGATTCAGACAAGAAATCATCACATGATTTCGCGCTCCTGTTCCAGGATTTCCGTTTTTTTATGCTTTCATTTGCGGCAATTACTTTCGAACAACCGCGTTTAAACACCGAGTGGCAGGTGCGTCTAGCTCCTGTCGGTAGCCACTACCGCTCCGTCCAAAAGCGCCGTTCGTATTTCGCGCCACACACAAGCGGGACGAAAAGCATCCTGGGAACGCCTTGAGAAACAGAATAAGAAACAGTGATAATCCTGCACCACGCGTCCAGTACCGCCATGGTGAATTTACTGTTCGCTGATTCGGCCTCTTGAGGCGGCGGCTCGGATGCTGGCCCGCGGTCACCGTCGGCTGCGATCGTTCAGTATGTACCGCATACACTACACTGCCATTTCCAGTGGCGAGCAGCGCGAACGTAAGCATTTCCTGGTATGCAACGTACTGCACCGGTAAACGACCTAATTCTCTCGAGGACCAAATTTTCGCGTTTTTCGCGAAACGCAAACTCGCAAAAAATTTGTCCCGAAAATAATTTGAACAAAATGTAGACCGATTACTAAGCAAAAAAAAAAAAAAATCAGAGAGAGCACCTATTTCCGGCTTTTTAGGATTTCTTGCAGTTTTACGCAGTGACATTCTATGCTGAGTATGATGCGTATTTTTTATGTAAGCGGGTGTTTAGGTCGTGGCCGAGTCTGCGGAATTCGGCACGTGTTGCAGTTACTTCCAAAAGGCCCTTTTACGGCAACGGTAGCATTTAGCGTGTTTTAACTTGCCTACCTGGTGCGGGCAGGGCGACTTTATTTTTACCTCTTTTTATTTGCCCAATCTAAAGCACATCTATACCGACGACTTCCTTCCGTAGTCGTCCTCGCGAGAGTGGGACAAGATGAAGTTTTGAGTTACGTCATCGCGTTTTCAGCGTCCGAAAACTTGCTCACGTACAGGGAAGAGGGAAGCACTAACGGCGAAGCCACTCGATCCTGCTTCGCGAAATATTCTTAGACTTCGAATGAATGCGAGAAATTTTGAGATCGCGAAAAAAATTGTTTACAGTACACGGTAACCAAGCGATTGGCAGAACAAGCCTTGGCCAGCTCGACAGAAACTGCTACCGGAACCAACAGCGTGCAACCACTGGTATATAGTATAGAGAACTTACTTCGCTTTCCGCAGTGACGCTTCAAATAAGCTACGAATCTTATGCGCGTTAATGTGAAGCCGGGCAGTCGAACCTCCGTAACATATTCAGAACTGTCACCACTCCTTGCTGTCGTCGAATGCATGTTTAATATACAGTTAAAAAAAAAATAGACAGTCGCAGAAGTTAAACCAACCGTTAGGATTTACAGTCATCACAAGCTGTGATATGCACAACCAATAAGGTAACAATACTGCGCAGAACCATCTCTCTTCGCCTTTCCCTTAGATTTGACAACTAGCACGCCCCACAACCTGCACTGCGAACTATCGCCGACCCCCACTCGTGCGTTGCTGGTCGGAGTGGCCACGATGCTCAAACTGAAATACAACAGCTTGTGACACACAGCGTTCTTCTTCACAACGCTCTTTCTCATCTTTCTTTCAGACGAACGCCACGAGGACGACGATGCGAAGATAAAAACCTGCCCCACTGCCGCCCTTATTCGTCCGTTTATCTTCTTTCTCACTTCGATGCAATCTGCAACTCCGACACAGCGTCGAATGCCACAAATAACATCCAAGCGCCAGCAATGCACGCAGACGACACCACGTCAACGACCTCCGGCGGGAGACCAACAACGATGTGCGCAAGTGTCCGCGAGGCATCATCGCTCCCGCGCCTACAATGCGCCCCTGCATGCGTGAAGGCGCGCAGAGACACGCAATTGCAGCGCCTGCGGGAGGCCAACTGCTCCTCGCCATTTGTCCCCGAGGTGCCACTTTTGGAGGCATCGATCACCCTGAGCTCCGCGCGGGGAGGAGGCACGTTTTCCTGGATGCGGAAGGCGGCGGCCTTTCCAGTGGCCTGGCCGCCGTCAATTGGCGGGAATTGAGTTCACACGGCGCGACGGCGAAGAGAGCCCGCGTGGCGCGCACGTGCCCGAGAATTGAGGCTCGACGCCTCCGTGTGTAGGGGGGGAGGGGGGAGGAAAATAAAACAGAGGGCCGCATCTAAGCAGCCACCATGAACGGCGGCCCGCATGACCTGTCCATAACGACCACGGCTGGATGTCGCAACCGCAAGCTGCGAGCAAGTGCGTTCATCACAAGAAGGGCGGCTTCCTTCGCAGCTACCAGGGGCGTGTGTTGCGAGCCCGGAAAGAGGTAAGACGTCTGGTACAGAACAGGGTAAGAGCATTCGCGTTTTTGCAATTCCTGGATATGTTTATAAAGGAGTAATTACTCACAAGCATCCACCCGCAGCCATACGCTACAGGAAAGCTATACATCTACCACAGTTCCCGCATCGAGTTGATCAATTCGCACTCGCCCTACCGTATGCTAGCCGTACCGGTTAGGTCAGTTGGCAGAGCGACTGATCCGGCGAGGCGGTGGTCCGGTTTAAACCCCGGACCAGGACGATTTTTCCTTCAACTACCAAGTTCCTGAGAAAACTGCATAGCTTTCCTTTGTAGCCATATGGCTGCACTCGCGTGGATGCTAATGAGCAATTACTCCTTTATTACAGACTTGCTCCACTTTGGGCATTTCCCCTAAACATTGGTTCCGAATATGTTCCGAGCCTCGCCCTCCCTTGTCTGTTTTTGTTGTATAGTACAGCGATCTTCAAGAGAAGGCCGTTGCATCACCGAGGTTCTTATCCTACTCCAGTACTGCACGCTCATTGAACAAGAAATGCACGCAATTGCGGCAGTTCTGAAATGCTTGTTCCAAGTTTCATTCCATGCAATGAGATACCAGTGAACGCATCCGGAGTACTCCTACGTTCCACATATATCCGAAATAATGTGAACTATAGCGCTAGTTGCGATTGCTCTAGGCTCGCCTGAAGAATGGCTGTAACCGTTCTCGCTCCAGTGCAAGCGCAATTGGTGTAGAGCGCCACCTTTCATCTTGAGTGACGTCACGCTCTGTTAGAAGGACGGGGAGTATTATTCGTACGGTGGTACGTGCGCCTTGCTTGACGAGGAAACTGCTGGTGTTTGGTATTTTTGCCTGGAGAACCTGCTTCAGAACTTCCTCCTCAAAACATCATCAGCCTGACTATGTCCGCTGCAGGACAAAGGCCTCTCCCACATCTCTCCAATTAACCCTGTCCTGTACGTGCCAGCTGCGGCCACTCTATCCCCGCAAATTTCTCAATCTCATCTGCCCACCTAACTTTATGCCACCACCTGTTCCGATATAGAAAGGTTTAAACGGACACCGAGAACAAATTGAGTTGGCCTGCATCGATAGACTACCGTATTATAACGTCAGATACGCTAATTTCACCGAAACCGGAGCTTTTATAAGAAAGAAAAACTGGAAGGAACACTCCACCTTAAGACTGGTTCACATGCAAGTGACTGAGCGAATTGAGCGATTGAGCGACGCTAGCCCCTCAGGATATACCATGTATGCGGATTCAGTAGAGGCTATACGCGCAATTCATACGGGTCGGATTCCTGCACAACTGCGGGATGATTCTGCAAAAAGCTCTCGCCAAACTACGTCCCGACACTGTCACACTGAGGTGGATTCCTGGTCACGCTGGAATCCCAGTCAATGAGGTGATGCATGGCCTCGACCGCAAACACCGGACGCCTGGGATCCCCGTCCACGCGGTACATTACCTCCACTACAAACAAGAAATCTTCACTAAGACAACATTAGAGAAACTCTTCGTACACTTCCTGTTCCTGACAAATCTCTCACCACCACGCAGCTATGCAGTCGTCGACGCACGCACCATCATCATCATCATCAGCCTTACTACACCCACTGCAGGGCAAAGGCCTCTCCCATGTCTCTCCAATTAACCCTATCCTTTGCCAGCTGCATCCACCCTTTGCCTGCAAACTTCTTAATCTCATCCACCCACCTAACCTTCTGCCGCCCCCTGCTACGCTTACTTTCTCTTGGAATCCCCTCCGTTACCCTTAAGGACCAGCGGTTATCTTGCCTTCGCATTACATGCCCTGCCCAAGCCCATTTCTTTCTCTTGATTTCGACTAGGATGTCATTAACCCGTGTTTGTTCCCTCACCCACTCTGCCCGCTTCCGATCTCTTAACGTTACACCGACCATTTTTCTTTCCATGGCTCGCTGCGTAGTCCTTAACTTAAGCTGAACTCTTTTCGTTAGCCTCCACGTTTCTGCCCCGTAGGTGAGTACCGGTAAGATTATGCTGTTGTACACTTTCTTCTTGAGGGAAATTGGTAAACTGCCACTCATGATCTGCGAGAATTTTCCATATGCGCTCCACCCCATTCTTATCCTTCTAGTTATCTCCCTCTCATGACCCGGATCAGCTGTCACTACCTGCCCTAAGTAGACGTATTCCGTCACAATTTCTAGGCTCTCGCTGCCAATTGTGAACTGTTGTTCCCTTGCTAGGCTGTTGAACATTACCTTGGTTTTCTGCATGTTAATTTTTAGACCCATCGATCTGATCTGCCTGCCTAACTCATTGATCATGATTTGCAGTTCACCTCCTGAATGACTCAGCAAGGCAATGTCATCAGCAAATCGCAGATTATTTGGTTATTCTCCATTTATTCTTATTTTCAACTGTTCCCAATTCAGGCCTCGAAATACCGCCTGTAAACACGCGGTGAACAGCATTGGCGAAATCGTGTCTCCTTGCCTGACGCCCTTCCAAACACGCACCATACACACCATAAACTACGCGTGAGCGGCGTCGGCTCTTCCCTCGGCTACCGACACTCCCCAGCACCACTGCGGTTCCGAGTGGGTGTGCCGCCGCGAATGGAAAAACGGCCCTTCTTCCCTTCTTCTTTCACTCCCTCCCTTGTCCCTTCCCTTACGGCGCGGTTCAGGTGTCCAACGATATATGAGACAGATACTGCGCCATTTCCTTTCCCCAAAAACCAATTATTATTATTATTCCATCAACTATCGACGCTCCCTTGAGCGCTGAGTGTGCGGTTGAAAGTAAACAAAAAAAAATTGGCTGTGGTTTAGCTCTGGTTAACCCTAGTTGAATTGCGAAAGCTTCATTTCCTCGGCACGTCGTCTACGCAGCGTCTCATTCCGACGCTCTCGAGAACTCAAACTGGTCTCTTCCGCAGTTGAAGAGTCACTCCGGGACGTGGCACGACTTCTTTTAGCCGCATCTTCGTTACGATGCTTCTCGAGTCGTGCGGCGCGCTCTTCTGGCGCCTCTTGAGCGCGTTGTCTCTTCCTTGCTTCGTTCTGTCGTTGTTGCGTCTCTTTCGCGCTCTCCATAACGACAGTGCACTGCTGCTGCTGATAGGAAGAAAGAAAAGGAAAGTGCACTGGCCTGCCTACTGGCTCAAGGTGAGCCACGCTCGCTGGCGCGTACTGAAAGTAGGAGAGTCAAAGGATAGTATAGCAAAGATAGAAGAAAAAGCGCGCGCTAATATGCCCAGGGCCGATCCCGGAGGCAGTGCAATACCGGGCCGACCCGTGCCAGAGTGCTGATGCGAAGAGCGTATATATATGTACCCCCCCCCCCCCCCCACCCCCACCCGCGAGGCGGCACCTCCTCTCCATCTACTCCAGCGGCGCACATCTAGTGGAGCGAGCGGCGACGGCAGCGGCGCCATCTGTTGGAGCGCGGCTGCGGCGTTGCTAGGCAACCGCGGCTCAAGGTCAGGCCACGCGCATACGGCTGAAGTGCGCGACGAGCCGAAGTGGCTCGCTGGCTGGAGTAGTAAAGCTTTCGCTTTAAAAAAATTGGCTAGGGCTTAGCTAAGGTTAAGCCTGGATATATCGAAGCGAAAAGATTCGGTGATGCTTATGGTTATGCTTTATTATTTAGCATATGGATATGCTTACGGTTTAACTTATGGATATGCTTTGTGATTCAGCCTATGGTTATGCTTACGGTTTAACTTATTGATATGTTTTGGTTAGCTCATGGTTATGCTATATGTCTTTCTTGTGTAGTTATGCAAATTGCTTATCAATGATATAGACCATAAGTTATGCAGGATTATTAAACTTCTAGCCGCCGCGGTGGCTGAGTGGTTACGGCACTCGGCTGCCGGCCCGAAAGACGCGGGTTCGATCCCGGCCGCGGCGGTCGAATTTCGATGGAGGCGAAATTCTAGAGGCCCGTGTACAGTGCGGTGTCAGAGCACGTTAAAGAACCCCAGGTGGTCGAAATTTCCGGAGCCCTTCACTACGGCGTCTCTCATAGCCTGAGTCGATTTGGGACGTTACACCCCCATAAACCAAACCAATTATTAAACTTCTTTATTCATCATTGTTGGGCACATTGTCTTGCGATTTCTGTACAGCCATAAACACAGCTCGATGATCAGAGTAGTAGCAAGCGGTTGTTATTGAATGTTAAATGTGCACGCCTATTCTCTGGCAAGCGGTTATATAGTCGGCCTCCGCGATAAACACGCGCTTGCGGCGAACGTCAAACGATGACGCATAGCGCGCGGCAGTGGCCACCTGCGCCGTGCGTGACTTCACTCGTGCTCTGACATACGCCGGCTCGCGCGAAGCGCGGTGTTGACTAGCGTAGTGAAGCTTTTCGCTTCAAAACTTCGACGACGCCTATTAAGAGCACAACGCGAATGCGTTATCGGGCCGCCGCCGCTTATCAGCAGACACAACCTGCGGCCACGTGTGGGGAGTGCGCCGGTGCGGTCTGCTGCTTATCGACAGCCACCATCGGCCGCTTCGCGCGGGATAGGGATGCCAGTTCTGCGCGTTGACATAGCAGCTGCTTAAGACCAGCACCAAGAGCGATGCAACGGTGCCGCGCTGCAAAAATGCAACCGCGCTGTAGCATGCCTGAGATGTCGTTTGTCTCGCCTTTATTTATGGTGCGATGCTTTGGTTTCGATTTTAAATCGACCCCCCACTTTGGATTTTCAAATTTTGAAAAATAGGTCGACTTACAATCGTGTAAAAATACGGTAAATAATGTTCCCTTTCATAGTGCCACGGCCGCTCTATGGAAATGTGTCATCGAGCGGCCGTCGTAGTGTTCGCTGCGTCATGTTTCGAGTTTGATATTCGTCACCATCTGTAATGAAGCAGCATTCAGAATAGTTCACTAGCAGCCAGACTGCAAAGAGCAACAGGCGCACAATCATCGCGTGCAATTCTTTCCCACTTTTAAGCAGAGTTTTAGCACTGTGATATGCGCTACCGCAGCCCGTTTACGCAGGGACCCAACCGGGCTAGCATAATGGCAGGTGTCCGCCTGCACCTGCCCCTAAGGGATCACATGCACATAAGACTTAACATGCGCATGCGACGGTGCTGCCATCTTTAAACTCTCCTACTATCAGCACGTGGTAGCGATTGTGGCTCGTCTGGAGCCAGTGAGCAGGCCTGTGCACTTTCCTTTTCTTTCTTCCTGGCAACAACAGACAGACTGCGTGCCATCTGTGCGCATGCGCAGATGGGACACCACACGGGAATGGACCGTGCTACACTAAACCTCTGCTTTACTGAACTATGCTACACTAAAGGACTGCTTCAAACCTCGAGTGACAGACACTGTTCATGTCTTCCTTGGACGTTTTCAGCAGGCCACGAACCAAAATGCCTCCGAGTGAAATAGCGCAGGCACCTTCAGAAAAAAAATAGTGATACAGCTGCGAAAGGAGATGTACGCTTTCATGCTTTTCGGTTTGTAGAACAGCGATGAAGACATGCATGAGATAACGCAAGCACCCTGCACCTGTACTTTCTCTCCATGTCTTGCACTTACCTCAACGCTGTGCTCGACAACATAGAAAGTACCTTGGGCAAAGCAACTTACGAAGTTGTGCAAAAAATCGTGCCTTCAGCATATATCGAGGAAAGAGGTTGAGTCACTGCGAGTCAGTACAACTAGTCGCTGTGGCAGCAAGTCGGCAACGTCCCGACCCTACTAGGCTGCGGCTTCTATTTTACAGCGACAGCCGTTAATGCCTCGTTCCCCATGCGTCTATTGTCTTTCGTACAGAAAGCAAAGCAGCGAGGAGAGGCAAATGCAAGCAGCGCGGTGGGTGACTCTGCTGATTGGCCGGCATCAGGCACCTACGAGTATTTTACCCGTTGCTTTGTGGAGGCGAAGGCACTGCCCAGTGGCGCAGCACCTGCGACCACAGCACCGATCAGCGCAGGCGCGAAGCTGCGCGCTCCATTTTTGTTGCCAACAATACGCCATTTCGCCAGCGAGCCATTTCAGCTCGTCGCGCACTTCAGCCGTATGCCGTGGTCGACGTGAGCCGCTGTTGCCTAGCAACACTGCAGCCGCGCTTCAACAGATGGCGCTGCCGTCACCGCTCGCTCCACCAGATGTGCTCCGCTGGGGTAAAGAGAGAGAGGAGGTGTCGCCTCAGTGGATTCCAGTCATTATGGAGAGCGCGAAAGAGAGGCAACAACGAAAGAACGAAGCGAGGAAGAGACAACACGCTCAAGAGACGAAAGAATAACGCGCCGCACGGCTCAAGAAGCGTCGTAACGAAGATGTGGCTAGAAGAAGTCGTGCCACGTCCCGGAGTGACTCTTAACTGCAGAAGAGACCGGTTTGAGTTCTCAAGAGTGTCAGAATGAGACGCTGCGTAGACGATGTGCCGAGGAAACGAAGCTTTCGAAATTCAACTAGCGTTAACCAGAGCTAAACCACCGCTAATTTTTTTCTTCGGGACGGCACCTTCCCTCCACAGTGCAGTGCTGAAGCGAAACACAAAGAAGCTCTTAGAATGGGTGTGATCCTTTGCCCTTTTCCAGCGAGCCAAAAGACAGCATCTCAACACTCATTCTGTAGCAACCGAGGCAAAACGCCGTCGATGAGAATTCCGTGCTATGTGCTCTGCTGAAGCGGACGCAAGTGAAAGCTGAGGGGCGATGAGCTATCCCTGAAATTCGTTTTTTTTCCCCCCTCTAGACGCCATCCTGTGTCTGCCTAGAATGCGGAAGTTAAATAGCACGCCTTTTCTCCTAATGACCTCCTCTTACACAGCTCTTAGCCCTTTCTCCTGGCCTATATGACTACCATCCTTCTGCCACTCGCTTATCTGAAAACGCAGTCAGCAGTGCAAATGTTCGGTGCTCATCTCCACAGGCCATGACACTTCTGTCCCAATGGCTGAGCCTCTTGAGCGCTACTCGTTGCTTGGGTAAAGCCGCATGCTAGAAAACTTCTCGCATAGAGCTTTCCATGGATATCGCGTATATGCGGGCCATTGTCGTTACCTTTGGGGTAACATCACAAATTTACCACTCTTTATAAAACAACGTGCGCAGTTTCCTTCGCGGTCAACCAAGCTTGCACCGGCTGCAATTATTTGCCTTGCAGAGCGAACCCATTCGGCCCCTATATTTTGTTGGTCCTAGATTTCTGGAGCATGAGCTGTCAGCCGTCGCAAGGGCTTAATGTTTTATAGAAGCAGGTGACCCGTGACAATGTCTTCGAAAGCCTTTATTATTGCTCCAGGCCACGAAGTGTGTACGCAGCTGCCCCAGCGGCAGCTCGTGAGAAGCCGGTTCGGCACGACACGAGCAGCAAGAGTGGATGCCGTAACAGATGCACACAGCGAGAGGCGCTATCTTTTTAGGTACGCTGACAACAGCCCCTAAACAAGGAGACTACAGCCAGAACCCTACTCTTTTTTCGAGACGCACTTTGGAGAGATCAAAAAGGAAGAATAAGGTTGATAGAGGGCCCTGACGTCCCGTCCCACAAAGCTGGAAGCAAGGATGCTAATCCATCTAGACCCGCAAACACCTCCCTCCTGCTTTCACTGTTATTTTGTTTTTACCACTGTCATCTGCCTCTGCTATGTCATGCCGCCTTTTCGACAACAATGCTGTTGCTAGATCTAACTTACCAATACAGCTGTCATGACTTACTTAACATTCTCCCTTCTCCATATACTTTTGACAGGGAGGTGGCATGGATGCAGATGATGTATCGGAAGCTGAAGCTCTCTACTCCGAACTGCTTCTCACAGTTTAAACATCTCTAGTGCCAAATAAGACAATATTTGGGATTAACAACCTTTCATGTTGCAAAGTGCCTGCAATAAGTGAAAACCGCCATTACCTACAGCTGGGCTGAAAATCATGCATAGCGTTTTGGTACACCAATGGCACTTCAGCATGGTAATCTTCAGCAAAAGGCCCTATTGCTTGTACTAGTAAATCAGCAAGCACAGCAACTTCTAAATCCATTTATATCAAAGGAATGTAGACTGTAAAATGCAGCCAACATCCCGAGCATCACAAAGCTGCATACCAAAGAATTAAAGGCCTGCTACATTATAGTACTGCCACTCTATGTACATACGAGAAAGATCAAAAAATAAGTGTTACCTAACATGCTATTGTTCGTCCATCATAAAAATGAGCTTACAAGACAATGTATTGCACATGCAGCCAAACTTTCAAAGCATCTCCATAACAGCGCAGCTCACACTTCAATGAACCCCGGCAGGTTTAACGTTGCTGCATGACATGGTGGTTACGCTATTGCACAACGTGCCCTTTTTGAAAAAAAAAAAAAATGCGGCGGTATAGCTATCACAAGCATGCACTGCTCATACCTGCTGCCAATAGCACGAAGCTGTTAAGTGTTCATAGTTAGTGGTGAAATGAAATTGCCGCAGTGTGGAGAAATCAGTCGAACTGAAAGGAACTGCCTGCTTCACCACATGATTCACTACGGGTGCCGACAGTGTTCAAGGGGCTGTTGTCAAATTTGGTATTCACATCCTTGCACAACAGAGGACAATATGAGTAATACGAGAAAATCAAATTGAATCCTGAGTTCGACAAAAAGCTATTTTGTGTTACGGCATTCACCTTACGTGACACGTGTACAGGTAGAAAATAAATATTACAAGTCAAAACAAGACACTTGATGAGAAGTGCACTCTGCACTGACACAGAATACAGATGCTCTTCAACCCAGCGGACCACAGACTGGCTTTCGTAATAACTGCCCAGCTAAGTCTTCCAGCAAGCATCATTTGAACAACTAGACTTGCACCACAGCCAAGGCTGAGGGCGATTCCAACTGAGCAGCCATGACAGAACACTCTGAACACACCTGGAACAGCCGATGGTAGAAATGTAACAGCAAACATGACTCATGTTACATGCTCCTCAGTGGTTGGACTGCAACAGAAAGACCCCATTGAACAACAAGCAGAGGAAAGTTTAAGTACTAGAACTAAACTTAATGTGCAAGTGACGTCAAGTCATGAACACTACTTAACAAGGCTTCCACTGATACAGCTGGAGTCTGTCTCCAGCACTTCACAGTTCCAAGAGTGATTCACAGACACTATAGCAGAATATTTTGTACTCAAACAAGTATACCACTAAATGAAACATTGTTCAGGAATTTCACTGTACTGTTCAGGTGTAATCCTGCACCAACACAGTGGCCGTACACTGCATGCAAGTATGGGCATCAGTTCACTCTCAATGCCTTGGAACTGTGCAGAGCTGCGCTTGCAGTTAATCACGATGGCAAGACGGGCGAGTTAGTGATACATACGTAAGTGAAAATACTCGTATTTTGCGCTATTTTCACTTAATTTTGCAGTTCATGCCAATTAACTTTGCAAAGCCACTCTCAAAACATCATCTAAATATAGGGGACCTGCGCTGCCCAGATGGCACTGCAGTTGTTTCATTCGGTGACTAAAAACTACAGCCGTCAGCCGCTTGGGCCAATACAAATGTGAGAGCACATTCTGAACGATTAGAGGCCCACATCTGGCTGATACCATTCATTGCCCAGGTTCTCTCAGCATAGCCCAGACAGCTGATGCACGGCGCATGTGGCTTCGACAGAGTGCAGAAGCTCATGCCAATGAACGTATGAAGCTGGCTTGGAAAAGCACTAGCAGTGCAGCGAAAACTGCTTGCTCCTCCCGCTAGGCGTGCAATCAACATGGCAAGCTTCAGCGCAGGTTCCCTATATCCACCATTAGTCTTGATTTCAATGCTAGCTATGCACATTTACAGTGCTGCATGTGGGATGACAACTTAGCCTTAAATAAAAACAGTATCACCTGCATAGTGCCACCTAGGACATTAATCTGGCCAACTGATAGCCATGTTACAATCCTTGCTGGACAGCCAACAGAAGGCCAAATTAATTGGTTGCTATGTGGTATGTGGAGTTTAACATCTCAAAGTGACTCACGGGCTATCAGAAACACCGTAGTGGAAAGTTCCAAATTAATTTACACCGCCTGGGTTTTTGTATTCAGCCTTCATAAAAATGTGGCCGCAGCGGCTGGGGTTCGATCCTGCGACCTTGGAATCAAGACCTGAATGCCAAAGCCACTGAGCCACCACGGTGGGTCCAAATTCATTCTATTAGCATGTAAAACCCCGAAGAAAGATCTTGTAATGCCCCATTTCTTTGCGCATCTTACAACAAATGTAAGGAGGAATGCATAAAGGTTATACACGGCCCCTCAAGCACGAAGGCTTAGAGGATGAGAGTTGGTGGTTTAACGTGCGCAACAGCAAGGATGAAGCTTTGCCAAGAGAAGAGTAAATGTGGGAGAACTAATATGACCACAGTGTGTGTGCAGACGATGCACACTTCAAAGTGAGCAAAATTCAGGCGTTTCACAGGAATTTAAAGGGTGACAATAGAGCCCCCAGAAAAATTTATTAAACATCTCTATGCAGCTGAAATAAGACAAATGAAAAAAAAAGCAACAAAACAGTGTCCAACCCGCTTACTTACATATCTACAAAAAACATCTTCCACATTTCAACAGTAACCTTGCACATAAACAACCACTCTGGCAGAGGCCCAAAGGAGCAAAAGAACCTTTCATAAATCAGCAAAGCTTCTTTCACTTCATTTTTGATTAGCAGACACCTTCACAACTAGCACACTAGGAAGGCTAACGCGCATATGAAACAAGCGACGCAAAGTGCGGCTACACACCAACGTTTCAGAGGTACACAGTTCATTATGCAACTTTAGAAGGGCGATTGCTTGAGGACAGCACATGGCTAAGCACTAGATAACTGCCTGCACAGGGTACAAATAAATATACACGAGTTGAGTGAACAGCCATGGAGGTGGGGTAGTTCACAAGGAGTGTATTGGACTGCGTACAATTCAATAGAACACACATAGTACATCTCTCTATCAGGCCTCTGACAGAAGCATCACACAAGGGCCCCTGGAATCTACTACTGCCCCGAAGCAATCATTAGTCTTTGGAGAGGAAAGTAGGAAACCAGTTCATGCATAAATTAGACAGGACGCACGAGAAGAGGTTGCAGCACCTCTCAATGCTAGATGAAGAACATGCACTGGAAAGTGCTGCAACAGCGTGTCTGTGCATCAGTTGTGCAAGAGCTACTTGCACCTTATCTAAGCAGAAGGAATGCTGTGTCTATATAAAAGCATGATTAAAAGCCAGCGAAATGCTGCCCGGAAATCCAATAAGCTCAGCTAAGTGACCAAGGCAATGTATTAGTTGAATGTGTACAAAGCCAAATATGGCCAACTGGTCATTTAACTATGATTGCAAACAAAGTAATAAGGCAGTTGTACGGTGGTAATAAAAAAAATTGCACTATTAAGCTTAGTGGCAACAATGTGTTTAAACAGCCTATGATAAGAAAAATGGTTACGCATACAGCCAGCAGCACAACAGGTCAGATCGGGCTCATAAAATAGGCACAAATCAGATGCTGAAATGCATATTTAAAATTTTTTTCATATAAAAACATGACAAAAATATTCTAACACTTAACAAGCAATGTCCCTGCAATAGCAGACATATAAATGCAAAGCAACATGCCTGGAAAGCAGCCTTGAGAAAACCGCAGCCCAGCAGTTTAGACATGCACCAGCAAGTCAATGTGCACAAGCGGAGGAGCTATGGGAGATTCTAGCATAGCAATGTTCACGGTCCCCATAAGAGCTAAGTAGTTTCGCTCGGCACGCATGCGTTTCTCCCCAAGATGCTTTCAGGCACGAAACTAGTAAAAAAACTTCTAAACAGTAACTATATAATCAACAACGGGGAAAAAAGAAGAATGTCAATGAACAATGCTGCCTGGCAACAAGAACTAACAGGTGTCGGCCCAGTGCAACAAGCGTTCAGAGTCAAAAGAGCCTCTGTGGCATGGGCACATGTGGGTGAAAAAAATAAGGGTGTGAAGGAGAGCGCCTCCCAACTTTGGCGCAGCGAATCGTGAAGAGGAGAGATTCAGAGTATGCACAACGTCTCAAATGGAGAAGGCGGAACAGAGGAGCGAGTGCTGTGTGTGTGTACGGAGGAGTAGGAGGAGGAGTAGTAGGTTCCAGGGCCGGCTCATAGCGTGTCCCCTCTCTCTCTAGATTCGTCAATGGGACATCCTGCAGAGAGACACAAAACACTAGGTGTTACCCCCGGGCTGTTCAGAATTTTAAAAGGAAGAAAAAGGTTTAGGGTTGAAAAAGATGCAGCCAATTAATGCTTGGCAGAGATAGCAAAGTCAAAAAGCCACAAAAGCCAATGTGCCTAGCTTGAAGAACAGGTCCTATACTTTCCCCCACCAACAAGAAGCGGCTTTTAATGAGGAGTCATGAGGGACGATTTAAAAATTTCACTAAGAAAAGAAAAAACAGCGGCACTGGTGCTTTCTTTATTATCTTTACGGTCCATTACATCTGGCACAGAGCACACAAACTATGAGCAGCAGACAACAATGTTTTTTCACGGTTACGCCTGTACGTCCTCAAGCAATGCCAACTCTACCAACAATAAAGGGCAGAAACCACTAGAATCTGATTCAACATCCAGCTAAAACCAAGATAAAAATATATGGCATGTTATTGTAAAAAAAAAAGTGCTGTTAAGAGTTGCAGCCCATATACTGAGCTCAAAACTATTTCAGACCAGATAAGACAAAAGAAAAAAAAAAACCTCCTCCACTAAAAAGTTCTACACTGGAAACAAGTGAAATACTCTAGCGACTACTCCATCAAGCGAGCCGCCTGCAGTGCTTGAACTAGTTACTAAATGAAGGTTTAGAATAAACGCTAAAAAAATACCGTAACATTTGTCACAAATGATGCTGACTTTCAGCACTGTGACACAATAGCACTACATCCGTGAGTGAGATTCGCATCCCGTACATCCCTCGTCCATAGCCAAGACTAAAGTGGGTGGTATACTGGTAGCAATGTTACTCGCTTGACAGAAACAGAAATAAGAACAGTGACTACAGCACACTGGCAATGTTTAGATCAGCTTTACACAGTTTTAAAGGTATACTGAGAATAACCTTGAAACTGTGCACAAAAAATGAAAGTCAAAAGGAAAGAGGCCACACACACAGAGCACTCAGTGTGTCCTCTTTCTTATTGACCTTCGTTTTTTGTGCAGTTTTGAAGATGAACGATTCACACCAACTAGCCCGCCAGAAAACAATGACAACTCCATCCAATTTCTGCTCGAAGTAAAAATAGATTCCATAGATCTTTCTTAGTGCGTTGATGTTTGTACAGGACCAAAATATGCATCTATTACTGAGAAAATTGCATTTCAAGTTCGCCCCACAACTCGATTCAAACTAGTGACATCTACACCGAAAAGGAACTCTGATCACTGTTTTGAAACGAATGGCACAGCGGTCTCCAGGATCCGCAGCACAAAGACTGCCTCAAAGCACCGCAGTTTACTCTTGAAATTGTATGGTGTTGGTGATGCCTGCATTTTATTTTCTCCTCTTTTAGTGACAGTCTTTGTCGTCAGAATGCAGTAATCTGCAGATATAGGCCAGCTTCAATTTGTCTTCAGTGACCTTTTAACACATCCTGGCCTGCAAGCAGATTACATTTTTTCTTTTTTCACAGAAATTCAGGGACAGAAGCCTCAAAGGTGAGGTACAAGTATTCCAACCCTTTCTTCGTAGCTGACAACCATGCTGCTTGAAAGCATAAGCAGTTCCTTTACATCTAGCACAAAGCACTCAAACTATGAGCAGATCTAGACTTTAAACCAATGATTCTTTTAACAATTCTTATGTTTCTCACAGGCGCACGCTGTTGGCTGTTCTGTCGGTTATTCACCGTGTGCAGCAATGTGCATTAGCACAAGTCTCTTTCTTGCAGTCGCTGACAGAAAGGCCATCAATAGTTGCATGAATACATAACGCACACATTTTTTTTCAACAGACTGGACATGCCAGAACTGCTTTCAAGCATTGTTTCCAGCTGTAGCAGCCTCTAACCAAAGCCTGCGGTTTCAATGTACTCAGCGCCCCACCCCTTAAGAGTGAAAGAATATACCGAAATTGTTATAAGGGCAGCATCATGAATACATATACTTATGGCAGGATAACCTGACTGCCAACCGACATATCTCATGCTTGTGTGTCTGCCAAAATTTACTGCCTGGACACCAGGCGAGAACAGTACTCAAACAACATGGTGCCCTTGTGCCAACAGGCTTCACTGTTCCACTGCTACATTACCGGTGAGAACTGTGTTCGAGTGTTTCTCTCCGACAGAATAAAAAATTTACCATACCATTACCGCAATAGCAGCAACAGACGTTTTTCGCGTCACGGCAGGCGAAAGAACATGTTGAGGTGATCCTGGTGTCAAGTAGAACATGTACTGGGGCAAGTTGGTGCATAGCTTGAGTAGATGAGACATGAGACAGGCAAAAAGCACCTGTCTCGTGCTATTCTTTGTCGGTGTGCTGTCTTTTGTGCGCTTCATCTACTCAAGCTAGCCTGGTGTCAACTTTGCTCTTAGAGCCCAAGGTATGCCGCACCGATTAGACACATAATGAAAGGCCTCAACATGGCAAACACACCACAAGGATATTTCAGCCTCAAAATTTTACACTCAGGCTCCTGAATCTTGGCAATGCTCTGTAGATCCCCGAAAACTAAAGCCAACGCCTTGCGACGTGCACTGTCCAGGCAGCGGGGATGTCCTGCTAGAAGAGAACTGTGAAATGGGGGAGCCAAGAAGTGCGATGAGACTCACATTTGTCAACCGGCCTGTCCAGGGGCTCCACGTAGTTGGCTGGAAAGAGCCCCACCCGGCCTGCCAGCTCCCCTTTCCACCAGGAAGCGTCATCTTTGCTCAACACAACCAGGACGTCTCCCTTCTGGAAGGACAACTCATCCTCTTGTTGCCCAATGAAGGGAAACAGGGCACGCACTTGTTCTGCAGGGAGGCAAGAATGGCGAGATGAACATCAGTCAGGAATCATCCACTTCAATCGCTAGACTGCTGCAAAAGTTGGAAACAACACAAAACTTAGTAAATATAAAATGGTCAATAAGTGGGTTCTCTCAGACAGATTGTCTTTTACATTTTTTAAAAATCTTTTAGAGCTGGATTATGCCAGGCATGAACTGCCATCAAACGCCTCCCTGCTCCAGCTTGGAGCTCCGCAAGCTTGGAGCACAAAGAAACATTTCTAAGTGGGAACCCAATGTGCAACATGCACTGGTCATTTTGTTGAAATGTCTTCTTTGTTCACTGTGTCTCAATTGCTTTTATTTTGCCACAAATTGCAATGTTATAACTGCATAAACAAGAATCATCCATATCTTGCCATGGCTGGTGATCCCTTTCCAAGTTGAATATAAGAGTGGCAGCAGACAGTGGGACAACCTCGCCATGTCCTGCTGCAAACTGCACTAACACGTCAGTTAAACGAAATCAAACTCAGTTTAACTTAGCAGCTTACTAATTATCGTGCATTTGCCTCTTTTCCAGCAGCAAAAAGGAAAAAAATTCCCACAAGCACCCATTATCAAATTTTGCTTAAAGTTTTCACTCATACGTCTGGTATACACATTCAGTCGATCCCGGAAATCCTGAACTCAAAGGGGATCCCAATAGTTTGATACATCCATAGTTCAGATAAACTTATCTATAACCCACAAGCATGAATACAGAGCATGCACCCACATTAGTGGCATGTTTCCTGCAGTAATGTGCTGCCTGCCAGCATGCTGGCAGCACGCTGCTCATAGTGTGTCGCTAGGCCTAGCCCACTTTGCGTCAAAGCCGCAGTGCACGGTGCTTTGAGAGAAGCCACCGCCAATCATAAGTCTAATTCTGTTACCAATACACTATAAAAACAATATCTCAATTAAAATTAGGGTACAGTTGATTCCTGTGTTGCCTTCAGCAGCGAAGAAGGTCATATGTAAGCTGCTGCAAACCTTTGATCAGGTTGACTGGCTTAACGAATTGGAAAAAACAGCGCAATCAAAGACGAGACACAAGAGAAGCACAAAACACCAGCGCCGGTGTTTTGTGCTTCTCTTGTGTCTCGTCTTTGATTGCGCTGTTTTTTCCAATTCGTTAAACATGTACCAACCAGCCCGTATTTTCCCTCTTCTTGACTGGCTTCATCGCATGACAACTGGTGCACTGTAGTGTCGTGTTAAAAATAAGCACGCCAGACCAAAGGCCACACTTCAGCACGCCCCACGTACACCTCGTCACATGGTTTTACAGTGCCAGTGCTGTCAGCAGGTGCCGAAGGACGCGCAGCTGATCTGGCTTCGTGCATGAAAAGTGACCGTGGAAACGCCATTAGCAGAAGTGCCACTTGCACTGGTGTGGCACACGGTTCAATTTATCAAATGTTCCATTGAACAGAAGTTCAATAAACAGAAACAACACTGCTATACTTCTGCATGCGATATTCAAGACGACATTCTGACAGCTCGATACAAGCAATAATTCAATATATCAATGATATTTAAATGCAGAGACAAAAGAGCTGAAGAGTGAGAACAGGGCACCCTAAATGCAAACACAGTAAACGTACATAGTGTAAAGGTATGAAAATAATGCAGTGGGCCGTGAAAGGAACCAACAGACAAGCCAGAGATTATGACTGGCATAACAAATTACAACTTCAGTAAAGCATGTAAGGCATCAGAGAGAAGCATTTTCAGTGGAAGCTCGCTAATTCAAATCTTATTAATTCAAACTGTACGACTTGGTCCGTCCAGGCACCTTTGGAGTCTATGCAAACAAAATGTAGCCCATTAATTCAAAAGTGAATGGGCTGCACAACCGATAATTCGAACTACGCCCCGCCACGCCTGGGGAGGCCCGGGGAGGCACGCAGTAATGCCCCCACGAGGCTGCTCCGTTTCTTTGGGGCAGATGTGGAGACAGTAAAATTGGAGCGAGGACTGGATAAACGGGGACGGGGCGGCTCTCTCTGTGTTGGCGGGCAGCATTGTGACACACGCTTATGCATGACCTGCGAGATTTGTAGCCGGCTGTTGCTTGTAAACGCTGATCTTGAAGACTTCAGTGGCTTTTGTTGTGTGATAAATGACACGACCAACGGCGAGATACAGAAAAGCGGGCGCCTGGCAGGGTCTCCGGCACTGCAAATACAAAACTACCTCCATGACCTCCAAGATCCGTACATGCCTGCACTTTCATAGAGTTGAAAGGCTGCAGTAGCATGGTGTGATAGCTTTAGTTGTTGAGCGATAGATGATGCAACCGGCGGTGAGATAGAGAAAATTATGCATGTCGCAGCGACTCTGACCACTCCGGCACCTCGGCACTCCGAATCCGAAATCACGCAGTCGTGCACAGAACCGTGACTTGTGCGAAACGAAGTGGGGCTTTAGGTGATGTTTGCGCATCTTTGTCTTGATTTCCCAGTGCCGTTCGTGTCACATTATGTGCGATTGCATGCAGCCATAGTGGTGAAACTAGGTGGTGTGCACATGGTGTAGTAATTAAGAAATATCGTCCATGTGCGGTAATTTTCGAGCCAAAACGCCTCACAAGAAGGTTGAAACCATGCATGAAGTCAATGGCGGTGCATTATCGAAACAGGATATTTCCAAAACGCACTTAGCATTTTGCGACTCGGGGGCGGAAGGCTGGAAAATCGAGCAGCGTACATGCAACCATCTTGGTGACTTTCGCTTTTCGACCTTAATGGCCATGCAGCCTCCGCGACTCGCAATATCACACTTGGGAGTCTCGGAAGTTGTGCTGTTTTGGCCAAAAGGCGGCAGCTGAGGGTCAAGTCGCACGCTCCTCGATATTCCAGCCTTTGCAACTCCGGTATGGCTCTCCGCTGCGCAAATTTTGTGCAGTTTTGTGCAGTGTGCAGTTTTTAAGGCAAAGAAGAGGCCTTCCAATAAGTTCGGGCTGTAGCGCCACCATCTAAGCTCTCGCAAGGAAGACTAAGCAGTGGGCTTGCACAGGGCAGAATGCTCGGGACCTTTGCTTCAGCCAGACGCTCATGCTGTCACTCTGCTCTGCCAATCACTATGTCAGCAAGTCCTCTAATAAATGCAGCTGGACAGAATTAAGGTGGTGGCCGCTGCCTTCCGGAAAAAAAAAAAGAAGAGCAAAAGGTGACCACTGAATATTATTTCAGAACAATAAAATAGGGTGATCTCACTACCTGGCTGCTTCCCGATTGCAGTGAACCCCATATGCAGTGCACTTTTGTTATTTCGAACTTTGGTTAATTTGAACTGTGTCCCCGTGGAATTCGAATTAATGAGCCTTTACTGTAACATGTTCAGACCAAAGGGGTAATATGTAATATGCCATCGGTGAATGAAATGCGTACACACGTTAAACTTGCCCTGCTGCTAAAATTCGTTTTGTGCAAAATTTCCTTCATGAAGCCCTCCGTGGAACAGATCACACACAAGTGAACCATAAAGAAGAAAAACATCACAGCTAAAAGATATGGGAGACAAAAAAAGATGGTGAGGATATGGCTGGCACACACTTTCTTTGAACATAATTTGCAATTTGATTGAGCGCCAAGTGATGCCAGCAGTGCCACAGAAGTTCCTGTTTACTACAAACGAACTGCCACCACAACTAACCTCCACGAGAGCTGGAGCCGAATGCTGTCGGAACGGGCGAGTTCCGGCTGCTGTTTGCCCCACTTCCTCCTAGGACTTTCACGTAAGTAGCAGGGAACCAGCCAGTCTGTCGCTTCTTTCCTTTGACCTACACATGTGGAGAGCAGAAGGAAACGTGACGCTGCCTTTGACTTTTGCCCTTCAGCCATCACCACTGAAGGCAATGAACCAACGATAGACATTTCTCACAGATGCCAAATTGTGGTGGAACAAGTGCAAACAGACGTTATCAATAAACACTATCCACTTGCTATAGTACAATACAACAAAGCACTTTGGTTGATGAGGACTGCTACCCTCATGCATACAGAGAATAAGTGCAAACAACACAGCTTTCTTTTTCATTATTCAAGCCGACAGTTATGGACAACACATTTGGAGAGATGTGCACAGAGTTTCCAAACCCGCTTCAAAGCTTGCTTTGGTCTCGCTAAGTGCACACCCGTGAGCATTTGGAAGGTGTCCTTTTTGAGCACTTCATGGAGCAACAGACTTCATGCAAGTGCAGTGCCCACCTGAAGCTCTCCTTCCCACCAGCCACTGTCAGTCTTCTTCCGCACTTGAATGAGCTGTCCTTTCTCCAAAGTCAGCTGCTCAGGACCAGTCGCCTTGTATGGAGCTATGACTGACACAATCTCTGGCTTCTTTGTTAGCTTGGAGTTCTGCAGGGCAGCGGAAAGGCAGCACACGGTAAGAACCTTGACGTGGGCTAGTCGGTCAGTAACCGCCATGGAGTCGCATAAGCAGCATGAAAAAGACTGGGTCAACGACAGACAAAGGACAGATCCAAGTGGTGCTCCCTAGTCTACAAATTAAAGAGTACAACTCTATCTAGAGCATCCCAAAGGTAAGCATGATGTAATTTGAGTGCCTGTTCTGATAAACCAGCCTTTCGAAATGTCCAAAGGGGACTTCCAACAGTCATGAAGTAAACTACGATTTTATTCTGAAGGATTAAAGTGTAAAAAGTGAAAATCAAGCCAAATGAACTGTGTATGGGCTTTAACTCATGCCTTCAAAGCTTAAATATCGCCAAAAGCTCCATTTTATTTATATTAATGCTTGTTAATGAATTAGGCAGATGAAGCATGTAAAAAAATCACTAGCTGACTTGCACGCAATTTTTGTGAGCAAAAAATACAGCGCTTTGCTGGCGCCATTTGAGCAAAGGATTTCTTTTTCCAGTAAATTGTCAAAGGCTGCAACATACCTAAGAGCAGAAATAAAACATGATCATGCTAAACAAGCATCAGCAGCTCACTCATCATATAAGTGAAGAAAGATTCACAGCAGCTGACAAAGGCATGTTTTTCAAGTAGTGTAAAAAAAAAAAAAACTTGACAGGAATTTACCTTTATCTTCCCATCACTTTGTGGTGTCTCTGGCCTTGCCGGCTGCAACATTACAAAAAAAATGGAAAGCTCTCAGCACAACGACAAATGCCTGCATTCAGGACACGTGGACACCGCCAAGTGGATGCGTTTATGACAAGCCAAGGTGAGACAGGCTAAACAAGTGTAGGTACTATGCTCTCAACATTCACAAAGGGTAATTGAACAAAGAATCGTGCTGCCCACAGTCAACAGGCCAGATCTATGTCCACCAATGCAAGTTATCCTCAGGGCAGCAGACAGTACAGGTGTCAAAGCAGAGCCTGTGGCAGTGTTTTTCAAACAGCTAAATGACGTTTATTCATACAGTTGAATAAAAATGTTGTGGAATAAAAAGTATTGTGTGAATACAAATTTAACCATTTTAACACAAGGTTAAACACCACCCATACCAGGGTGAAGGCCACATTTTGTGAAAGACAAATACATAGACTGCAAATGTGGCAACTTTCTGGTTCCAAGCGTCATAACTCCACTAGGTCATTGGGTGGGACAAGAAAAAAAGGATTGGGGGTAGGGGGCAGCTGAAGTAATAGCAACAATAATATGGCAATGGTAATAAGGCAAACAGAACAGACCAACCCAACTTGTCATGCATGGTGACTACGGTGCCACCCTATGGCAACTTGCTGCTCAAGTGACATGAACCCACGAGATACCTTGCTTTAAAGCAATTTATTATCAGAAGTAACAAACAAAAATGAAAACATTTTATAACGCTTAGAACAAAATACAATGGTTTTCTATCATTTAACTTCAGACAACTCTGTGACAAAAAAAAAAATGCCTGCAAAGTTTACATAAACCAGTGAGCAGTTTAAACACTGGTCACAAAAAGGAATCTAAGAGAGTATAAAGAAAGGAAGGCCAGAAAGGATGGCCAATCCAGAGAAGGGCAAAAATGCCCCATAAGGCTGGCACCAACACTCCAAAGAACAAACTTCGTTACAACAAAATAAAGTCACTAGCAAGACTATAAGGCCAAAAGTACAAATAAACAATGGTGAGTACAGAGTGGACAAAAGAAGCATTAATGGCAACATGTCCCAGTACACAGGTTAATGACATGCAAAAAAGAAGTTTGGAAAACAGAGGTTACAAGTGCACCATAATCATAGGTAATTGATTTGAATCAACTGCTAAAAAGTTTGGTCACGCACAAACAATACCAACAGAGGCCTGCTGCACGTGAACAAAAGAGAAGCAGGAAACAAGTGTGCCACAAGGGTGCCATGAAGGTGTCTTAAAAGCTTTCGAAAGGAATTTGCAATGCTTTTCCCATCTCTAAACACAGCACGGAGGTGATCTTCCTGCAAGGCGAGTAGCGTGCAATGCAGCATCAGCAGCGGGGTTGTGAGTGGCAGCTGATCAAGAAGAAGCCAGGGCTCAGAAAACCAAGAGATCTACCTCCACTCCAGTGAGGCCCAATTCTTCGTTGGTCGGCAGCGCGGAAGTCGCGCTTGGAGGAATTTCCTCAGCAGCCGACGCTGCTTTCTCCTCCTCCTCCTTCAAGGGAAAGGACAGCAACACTATGGCCCATGCCAAGTGGAAAAAGTACCTTGGGGCAACGCCCAGTATAAACACACGAGTGCAGACTGCAGAAGCACACTCATAATGAGCACTGCCACATCTGGTAACATGGGTGGCACTATCTAACAACTGCCACAGCGGCCCTGGGCTCAAAACGCAGTGTGATGAAAAAGAGAAACTTCACTTTATCTTGAGTGACCAATAAAACTGTTTATAATATTTTCTAATGTATCGCAAAGTGTGGTATGAGGCTCCAAGCCTGACATCCTCCAAAAGTTGAGATGAATGACACTACCCATGCTGTCATATATGGCAGATGCATGATCTCGTGCACTGATCGAGTATATATCTACCCGTGAAGGAAAATTGACAGTTTATATTAAGCAGTAAAAAAACAACCACTGCGTGACTTCCTGCAAGCGCAACGAAGCTAAAAACACTCTTCGTCTTGCCATTACATCAAATCAAATTACCATAAGTTGACAAAGCTTTGGCTGTAGGAAATTTCTGGCCCACTTTGATGCATTGGAGATCCGAAGATGTGATAAAAGTTTACCAAAATGCCATTAATTCACTGTCACCATGTAACACAGGTACCAATTTTTTCCAAACAAAAATATGCTCAAATGCCTTCAGCCACAAACCTGCAGAATACTGTTTGCAGAAAAGTCCGCTTAATTGGAATTAATACTATTTTATTTATTTTAACTAGTGCAACGTCTGCTCCGTACACTTAAAGGTCCCCTAAAAAGGAATCTGAACTCGTCTTTTTGCCCCGGCAACTCTATCTACACGTTCCAGGAATTCTTAGAAACTTCGAATTATTGTCCTGTGCGCCCGATTGCCCTAATTAAATTGGATTAAGCGTCCTGGCTCCCACCTTTTTTTAACTCAACGCGGTACGAGGAGTCAACCAACACGTCAGCCAGTCCCATTTCTGTGAATACACAGTTTAAGTAGCAGACAATATAGCCGCAAATCAGGCCCACGGAAATAAAGATACACGTGGACTCTGATTTATTTATCACTCTGCCGATGGCAGAGCAGCAAGCCGCCACGGGACTGGCTGACGCGTTGGTTGACTCCTCCTACCTACCCTGTTGAGTTAAAAAAAGAAAAAGGCGGGAGCTGAGACGTTTAATCCAATTTAATTAGGACAATCGGCCACACAGGACAATAATTCGAAGTTTTTAAGAATGTCTGGAACGTGTAGAGTTCCCGCAGTAAAAAGACGAGTTCAGATTCCTCCTTCGTGCACCTTTAACAACAAAAAGAGGAGATGTCTCGCTCACTGGCAACAGAATGAAACTCCAATTTGCACTTTCCAATGTTTGAGGTGCAGCCCAGTTCCTAAATAACATTTTGAACAATACATACTCAATAAAATAAAAGCAACATCAGTTATTGTGTAAAAGTAATTCAAAAGAAGAGAAAGGCGATCTCTCTCACTTTATGAAGTCCACCGTCCTCTGCCATGCCACATAACTTGCGTCATACACAGCACATTATTTCCTCAACGCCTTTAGCTCGTTCACGGCAGTTAACAGCCACTGTGATTCCCACTTACAAATGCAGTACCCCAAGCAACAACTGCCATCCCTCAGCAATGCTCCGGGCCCAAGTATCTCACCTTCACCTCTGGCTCGTAGGGGCGCACATAGTTGCTGGGGAAGATTCCCGTCTGGCTAGCCAGTGTTCCTGTCCACCACTCCCCTTCCTTCTTGCTCACGCTGATCACATCACCGGCATTGAAGCTCAGGTCACCGGGCTCCTGAGACTGGTAGGCGTATAGGGCAATGTACTTCTCCTCAGCTGCCACTGTAGGGGAAAAGCAACCAGGCCATGCTGCACCATGACTGGCCACATGGCATATCACAAGCCATGACTGTGACAAATGAGTGGCTTGTCATACAGTAACACATATAAGAGCTGCCTGTTCTTGCTGCAATAATCTACAGATTATTTCTGAACTCACCAAACTACCTTCACGCAGTAGCATGGGTAAAATGAAAGCATACCGACCTTGTAGCAACATGTCTAACTTTTTCTGTGATGCATGATCATGTTTCAAGTGTATACTACCAGCTAAACTTATATATGCATTTTAAAAACTAAACAAAGCACTGCATCCAAATACAACAGGCATCTGACAAACAGCTGCAGTTAGCACTCACAACACCCACACCAAAATTGGGAATTTTTGTGAAATGTTCCCGAAATTCGGGGTTAGTTTTTGTATTTTGCACTTTATTGTCAACAAATGCTGCAAATCAAATCCCATATTCAAAACAACTAGTAACGAGCAGTAACTGTCTCACTCTCGCTGGACACCTGAACCAAACAGCGAGTGCGAATGGGCAGGTGAAAGAAGGGTGGAAAGGTCCAGATTCATTTCAACCACCTGGGGTTCTTGAATGTGCACTGCCACTATAAAGCAAATGAGCAGCTTTGCACACTTCACCTCCACCAACACGCGGGCACTCCAGCTGGGACATATTAACTTGAAAAAATGTGTGCACAGAACACAAGGGAGTGCACAAAAGGCAAGAAAACTGTAGCTGCTACTTGATATGACAGCCTGTACACGTGCTACTGAATGTGGGCAAAGAGAATTTAAAACCAGACCTGGGAAGTCAGACGGAGGTTCAGGAGGCACGTCACCATATTCTTGCGAATCAGCGACCTGGTTGCTGAAATAATTAAAAAAAAAAAACGAGTTCAACGTCGCTTAGCAGAAGGAGTGTAAGAATATTTTTGTTTAGTTTATAATGTGATAGTTGCAGCTCAACTCTGCTACAATGAACACCACTACAGCGAAATTTCTGCCACAACGAAGTATTTCCAATTTTCCAAAAGCAAAGCATATAAATCAGTGCAATTATTTTGTCCACAACGAACAATTTTCAGAGTGCAGTTTAGTTCCAACAAAGTTTTTACATGTAAGCAGCCAATTTCTTTTTTTTTTTGTGCATCCAAACGAGCACGCACAGTTCAATATATTGTTTGGTTTCACCAAAAAAAGCTTCCCAAGTCACTCTGCACTTTCGGTGACGCTGCTGACATTCTCAGCAGAATCGATTATTATTTTGCAGACGTGTGCATGCATTCCTGCACATGGCTGCCTGCTGAAAGCTCAGACCCCGCGCATGCGACCCGAGGCCACTGGTGCAAGGTGGCTTTTGGCATGCCCACTTTTTCGCTTGCTTTGCTGGCAAAGCCGTGAACAGAAATCAGTTGTAAGTTCATTTCAACGTGTAGTTACTGTGCCGGCAGTAACACGTAACAATGTTAGATCATTTATGATAAGCGGTGGCAAAGTGCTTACACAGCAGCTTCAAAGCAGAGTACGTTAGGCCTAGCTACAATGAGCTAATGGTGCGCACCCAATCCGCTCGCCCCCAGCGCGCTAGCGGTTGGCACGTCACTGTAGGTTGCCCGTTGCTTGATGGGTGTCCCAAGCATCGCATCCATCGATTCTGATGTGCACGTCACACGAGCACATGTGCACCTTGTCGACACCGAAATGCCTTCGGGTGGCTTTCCCTCAATACGATCTCTAGCAGCAGTTTGAGATTTCCCGAGAACCACGAAAATT
Source organism: Amblyomma americanum (assembly GCF_052857255.1). Lineage (NCBI taxonomy): Eukaryota > Metazoa > Arthropoda > Arachnida > Ixodida > Ixodidae > Amblyomma > Amblyomma americanum. Next base: position 5,391,383 of record NC_135503.1, on the reverse strand, counting down.
GCTCCATGGTGGTGATTTCGATATGGTGAGACACTGAAGCTACAGATTTAAAAAAAATGTTGTTCATAACGGAGTTTCTATCAACAATATTTTCGCGGGCCCCATGAATTTCGTTGCAGCAGGATTAGACTGTACGGCAGTCAGCATCATCCTCATGCTGACTACGCCCACTACAAGGCAAAGATCTCTCTTATGTCTCTCCACTTAACCCTGTCCTATGCCAGCTGCGGCCGCCATATCCCCGAAAACTTCTTAATCTCATCCACCCACCGAACTTTCTGCCGCCCCTGTACGCTTGCCTTCTCTTGGTATCCACTCCGTTACCATTAAACGGGCTCTGAAAGGCACTCTAATAAAGTTGCAGTATGGCTGGGATGTTAAAGCACGCCTCTTCATGAATACTGTCCAGCAAGGAATTTTCTAATGCGCTTTTTAGAAGCCGAGTTATCTGCAGTCAAAATTTGAATTTCAGTGTCTTCACGCTTTTCCCTCTCCTCTCATCACTTTTCTCACGCTGGAAGGTCGGCGCTTCTCCGCCGGCCCCATCTCCGGGGGCAAAGCTTCGTCTTCATTTTAGAGGAAAAATACAGCGCGAACAGAGACGCCGAACGAAGAAGAGGTGCACAACACAAGCGCTGCCTCGCAACTAAAATTTTATTTAGGAGGAAACACATATAAAAGAAACTGAAAAACTTTCTATCCTACTACAGCAAAGCTTCGTGACCCGCCGGAGCCATACGGCTAATTGGCCGCGGCCTTGGTAGCTGCCTGACGCCTTAAAGAATCTAACCAGTGGCCACCGCTCAACATGTATACGTAGATGCGAGCGACGGAGGAGGGTGCGAGCATGAAAAAGATGAAAAAGTCGCTGGGAAGGGCTCGTCAACTTTCGCGCGATTGTGGGTCCTCTGCTGCGTGTATAAGTATTTTTGGGGCTCAGGTTTTCATGACAACACAATGCAGTGATTAAGCGGGTTGATGTACTTTCCTTAGAAGGTGTTTCAGAGCAACTTTAAAAGGACCACCTGTTGTCTTGCCCTCGCATTACATGCTCTGCCCAAGTCGACTTCATCCTCCCGATTTTGACTAGGATGTCATTAACCTGAGTTTGTTCCCTCACCGACTCTGCCCACTTCCGGTCCCTTAATGTTACACACACCATTTTTCTTTCCATAGCTCTCGTCTGTTGTCCTTCATTAATTAAGCTAAACCCTTTTCGTTAGCCTCCATGTTTCTGCTCCATGGGTAAGTACCGGCAAGATACAGCTGTTGTATACTTTTCTCTTGAGGGATGCTGAGTACAGTGCACCACATCAAATGCTACCCCAAAAAGGGAGGGGTGTGCCCACTTCTGCTTTAACCACAACCAAAAACCACAGCTGATCGAATTTACTTTATTGTACTTACTTGTTGAATGTCTTCATGGGGCCAGATATGAGCCTCACATAAGACTTCGGAAACCACCCCACCTAAAAGGTGCATGAGACAGAGCACTTGAGAAAGTAAATGCCAAACATTGTGAGGTAGTTTTTTACATGCAGAAAAAATGCTCACAGCACTGTAATAAAGCATTAATCTCAAAAGAAATTAAAGTTACAACACGAGACCAAAGAAAAGTCAGTAAAGGAGCCAAAAATTAAAAGAAAATCACAAATTTGAAACCAAGCTTTTTACTAATAGAAAAAGAAATCAGCAAACAATTCAATTATGCATCACTGTAAGAAATGCCAGTTAAGTAATCGGCTATAAAAGAGAACAGTTTGCAGAGGCAAAATATTGTGCAAGTTGAACAGTTAACAATGTGGGGGAAGGGTTTCCAGAAAGGCACACATTCAGAAGGCCTCACAGTCTGCATGAGGGCAAACCTTCACGACTGAGTTCTGAGACACTTGCCTTTCCCTGAAACTCCCCGTACCACCACATGTCCTGCTGCTCTTTGACTGCGATGACATCGCCCTTGTTGAAGGTAAGGTGGTTCTCCTTCTTCGCTCGCCAGGGAAACAACGCCTGTGCCTGCAGGCCTTGTGGAGCAGCCTGCCCCTGAGAATGGTATGAAACAATGCGCAAAGCGAGTCAGCATGAGAGCGCGTGCACTCTGTCGGGTTCGGTACACTATGTTGCCTTGCATATGAACAAGTTTAAGAAACTGAATGCAGTGCCCATCCCGTTTACAATGGAGGCCGAATATAATGAGCCTGGATATTTCGAATCACTATCATTATACTGGACACAAAGATTATCCCCTCGAAGATCTGCAAAAATTTGCACTCTTTCAAGCTTCAGTTTCACCAGTCATCCAATATATTAAATGGCGCACCGTATCTCTGCACACGGCACTTCGCCCAATGGTGCTGTTTGATCACTTTTCGCTCACCGAGATGGGCTGGATACGCAGCCTTGGCCACCTGCTGGCAGCCCTAATGCTGTGAAATCGCGTGATGATGTGAATGTGGGGTGTGCTTAAGGGGGGCTTTTGGTCTACTGTACACATCTTTAATGCCACAACGCTGTTGTGCGGTGAGGCTAACCCAACCAAAGCCGCACTGCTCGCCAGTGGGCAGCACATCGCTGCAAGAAGCACGTCACTAGCCTGGCTGCAATGTATTCTTGCTTCTAGATTACCGATAAACTTATCTAATGCTTATCTTTATATACCAAATCATCGATATAGCGAAAAATTTTGCGATCCCCTTTGAATTTGACATATTCAAATTTGCTGTAGATTTGATATACCATTTGATATATTCAGGCCTGTCCGGACATTAGATTAATCACGAATATTTGTACCAATAGTAAAGTATTTCATATTAGGTTCAACCCGAATCTGTGGTCACCGGAAGCAAATAACATTACTGGAATGCTTCCTCTGTGTGGTTTCAGATCAGCATACCTCCTCCGCAGTAACGGCACCTTAGTATGCATGCAACCAAAGTCTCGACTCCATGGGCACCTGCTACAAGCATGCGCCACGTGCCATTGCACCCGCTTGTATGCAGGATGCAGGAGCTGGTCTGCACATGCGAAAGTGTGGTGCCCAGATCTGTACCTGCGAAGTGCCTGCCTGAGCACGCGCTGGAATTGGCAGGGCGGTGTCCATCAGTTGGAGGACACGCGGTGTGCCTCCCTTGACTTCCGTGGAAGAGTCTGAGCTGACTGCAGCTGCTCTTCTCTGCATGAATTAAGCTAATCAAGCGCAGCGGCATGAGCACGAGAGGGAGCTAGCACAAGTGCCCCTTTCAGATGCCTGATGCAGGGTGGCACCGAGAGAACAGGCACGCGGTGTGTATGCCTCCATGAAGTCATTACTTAAAAGCAGCAGTTAGAGGTCCCACACCCCACAAATATGGCAGCTACACATGCAGGTCAACTCCCCCAATTTCTGACGGCCATTTCTGCAGAAAGTCGACACAGCTTCACGAGTTTGACAAGTCTCGCATGCACTCTTTGTTTCATGTAGTGACCTGGTGTGTAGAAAAAATATGAGTTTGAAAATGCCTACTGTGCCATTAAATTTTTTTTTTTCTGCACCAAAAGTATTCAAAATATTCGCTTTGAAATTATTTGCAGAAAACTAGGGTGGTGCGAATATTTGACAATTTCGAATATTCAGTCAAATAGCAGAGTATTCGATATGCGATTTGATCCACATGTTCGGTATTTGAAACCTCAAACTATTTGTCTCGAGCGAATAACGTTTTTGAAGTCCTTGCTTCAGGTGGTTTCAGATCAGTGTACCTACTCCAGGATGGCACCGTGGCGCGTGCGAAGACAAAGCCCCAACTCCATGGACACTTCCTATGCGTACGTGCTGCTTGCGTGTGCCCCAAAGTGTATAGTGGAGAGCTCCAGATTAATCCGCAATGTCACCACACAGCACACAGGCTCTTTTGCATTTCGCCTTTATCGAAATGTGGCCACCGTAGCTGGCATTCGATCCCGCGACCTTGGGCTCAGTCGCCGAATGCCGCAGCCATTGCGGCAGGTGGAGAACAAAGTAATTTTGCTCAGTAGCCGAAAGTAATTTTTTACTCTGCATTTATGTCCGTCTGCACCCATGATGTGAGCATTGCTAGCTGTCCACCAAAATAGAGGCGAATGCCAATGCCAGAACTGGTCCTGCCAAACACAAACGTGGAGCAGTAGGAGTGTACTGAACATGCGAAGCAAATCCATGAAGTCCGAGCTCACTTCGCCGGGCACAGGAGAGGTGGTGTCCACACTGGGGGCACCTCGAGGCAGCTGGGTAAAGCAGGAGTTCTCCGAGGGCTGCAGAACATCGGGCACAGGCACCTCGTCTAGTGCCGGCTCGCGACCATTCTCCGGGGCCTCGGAAATTCCTCTACAGGCAGAAATTCCAGGAAGCGCAACTCAGGATGGAGACCACGAAGGCAGTAAACATAAAACATTGGTGAGAGAGCATAATAATGTGACTAAGGGACATTTCATATGAAACACTGCATATGAAACAGGTGGAATAGTGGAATACAGGTTCTCTGCACTGTGGCGTGCTACGGGAACAGCAGCAGAGTAGACAACATGTCATATTTCACACTGCATATTTACCATAAAAACCTGCACATAATGTGAGGTTTTTTTTCCAGATTCTAGCACGTAAAATTTCCTCCTCTATTACTATATGCAGATCCAACATATCTTTGGCCAAAATCTGCAGTTCCTGTCGCGTTACTATCGAGCGCCATCACCATCACACTTCCAGCAAGAAGAGGCACTATCTAATGGTGGCATCTACGCAAGAGCTGCTACGTGGTCTGGATGAGGTATGGAGAGCCTGCAGTGACTGCCGCCGGACACTGGCCTCTCCAGCCATGCTGTGCAGTTGGATTGATGACACTTTGGCCAGCATCCCCGAGGAGAATGCCGGTAGCGATTTCAAGAAATGTGGGATATCAAACGCGGTTGACGGTACCAAAGACGCTTCTATGGAAAGCTATCTCTGACAAGAGCCTCTCGAAAGACCACACTCAACGACAACAGTCACTAAAGCTCTGACTAAGGGCATTTCCGAAGCAGGCGCGCCTGTGCGTATGGCGGAACCGGTCTGCGCATTCTCGTGGTACAGGACACAAGTAGGCACTAGCGTGATGCCCAGATATGTACCTGCCAGATATTTGGCACCCGTGCTATGCGCATTGTATCCAGCTCGCCGTAGCGCAAAAATAGTCAGAGGACGTTCGGCTTCCACGACTTCCAGAACGTCTTTGAGCCGACTGCCTTTCCTTACTAACATATACGTAAATGAAAACTCTTTTTCTGTTTTTGCTACCCCCAAATTACACTTCGTAATACAGTAAAACCTCGTTAATTCGAACTCGAGGGGGACCGGAAAATTGTTCGAATTAAGCGGAGTTTGAATTAACAAGCGGGCACTAAAAAAAGCGGCCATCACGCCCGGCAGCACGGGCTGAAGCTAAAACAGGCATATCTGAGATCGTTATCTCTTACTACGCGCTACTACACATTTGCGGCGGCCGATTGCGCGAATTAAAATCATAGAGCCCGAATGTCGAAGGAAATAAAGTTAATTTGTTTATGCGGTTGGAGCTAACATCAAAATGCATTCACGTAAGCAGCAAGCTTAATGATTAAATGTGACACTATGCTTCAAAAACATGTTTATTAACAGCAGATTGGCAAAGCATATCAAAGAGAAAAATAATCGGTGATGCGCATTTGTTTTCGTTTTCTTTGCCGTGACTCGACAAGCATCGTCTGCAACTTGCCCAACAGCTCCAACGCAGCGTCCGAATTAACATCGGCGGAGAAGTAGCGCGCAGCCAGATCGAGTGCTGACGCTGTTTCACATGCACTTGGGGGTGGCAATGGATCGTCGCCTCTGTCGGACTCGTTGTCGCTGTCAGCTGTGCTCGCCGCGCCGGAGTTGTGCGGCATCTGGTCACCGCAGGCCGCTTCAATAATCTCGGCATCGCTTAACGGCCCCGATGTCTCCACGCCGCTGTCAACGTCTACGAAGCTCTGGAAGTCAACACCCTCCGATAAAGCAGCGTAGGCAGGGTGCAGCGCGACGGAGTCATCACACTGAGCATCCAGCTCTGCCGTGCTGCAGGCTTCTGGGCCTTCAATGAAGCCGCACTTTCGATAACAGTTCGCGACTGTGTCCGCCTTGACAGCATTCCACGATGTTGCCAGCATGTGGCAGACTCCGAGGAGATTGACGTCGTACGATTTGCCGCTGTCCATACACACAAGAATCTGCTCTAGGAGGTGGCGCCTGTACAGTGTTTTGAGGTTTTTAATAACCCCAAAGTCCATAGGCTGCAGCACAGCCGTAGTGTTTTTCGGCAGAAATGCCAGACGAATCGCCTTCAGTCCGCTGATGTCGCAATGGGCTGAACAGTTGTCGACGAACAACAGAACATTCTTGTTCTGTGCCGCGAACTTCCTGTCGAGTGTGCGCAGCCAATCCGTGAAAATTGCTCGCGTCATCCACGACTTTCTGTTCAAAGTATAATCAACAGGAAGAGTTTTTAGCCCTTTAAAGCAGCGAGGCTTCGCTGCTTTGCCTATAACTAGCAAGCGGCACCGTTCCGTGCCAGTCGCGTTTGCGCACACCAACACCGTCTCTTTCCTTGCTTCTCTTCCCGCCTGAACACGTGTCGCCTTTGTAACTGACAGTCTTGTTCGGCAGCAACTTAAAATAAAGCGCGGTTTCATCTGCATTGAACACATCGCTGAGCGAGTAATCGGCAAGGTAGTCCTTTAGTTGACCTGCTGCTACGACATGCACCGGAGGGTTGGTTCGGGCAACGAAATTCACGTCTCACCTCGTGCGTGCTGACATGCGTGCTGGCTTATTTTTTTTCTCATCATTCTGCATTTTTTAAAATTTTCAGCGCATTGTATTTGCTACGAGGTGACTTCTATATGCGAGGAGCAATGCCAGCCATCGGCGCCTAGTTCGAATTAACCGACGTGGATACCGGCATATTCGAATTATCGGGAGTTTTGACCCATTGAAATACACAGGGCTTTGCCGGGACCCGGCCGTCAGTTCGAATTAACCGGAAGTTCGAATTAAGCGATTTCGAATTAACGAGGTTTTACTGTATATGCAGGTATGTATTATATGCGGGTTTTTATGGAAAAATGCCTTCCGGTTAAAACTGAGTATCTTAAAATGACAAATGCAGACAATTGCCACTCTGTCCACTGGATGCTATCAGCTGGTAAGTAGCCCTTCAAATGCTCACTGTATTCTAGAGGGCTCTTTGCAATGAAAAGACTTCATCCTGCTATGAACTCTTGCTACGTGGACAAAGCTTACTCTATGCAATTTCCCTGTGCGTTTTCATTAATGCAAATACACAGTAAGTAACGACGTATTTGAATGCAAGATGGCAGTGCAAAAAAAGTCAGGTACAAAGAAAAGGGTGTAAGACATGCGCAGTGCAAATTACAATGCTAACAATCGTTAAGTGATTTCTGTCTGATATCAGCACAGCGCCCATGTGTGGTTAAATCTTGGTCATAACTTGCCACAATCCCTTCAACTGCCACTACAACCAAAACCAAGCCTGCAAGGACCACAGGAAGCGGGCACTCACTCCAGGGTCATCTTCATCTCGGTTCCCACAATGTGCACGGTCTCGGCTGCATTTGCAACGGCAGCAGCCGTTCCCCCATTGTCCAAGGGGAAGCCACTGACAGGTGGCGTAGTGACCACCTTCTCCACATATGACTCTGGAAACCAGCCTGTCTTGCCCTGCAGCTCTCCCCCGAGCCAACCTGGTTCCCCGTGCTGGTTCTCCTGAACCTGGAGGCAGCACAAAGGAAAAATACAATATAAAAAATGAAGCTGCATGTCAAGCCCATGCAGTTAAATGCATGCATACAAAGGAGCTCACAATGGCCAATATGTAATTTCTTATGGGGGGTGCAATCAAGCTGGTCAGGTAAATAATGGCACACAAGGGTAAAGCAGCCACATGATGGCATTCGACTTCACGTGCAGAAAGCAAGCTCACCGATGAAGAAAAGTGTGAAATGTGTAAACAGACCTCTTGCAAAACTCTATAACCCAGCTTTCCTGCATAGCAAAACCCCTTAACCATGGTGCCCCCCATCATAAGGCAGGAAGTTAAGTGCAGCACTGAAAACATCTATTCCAAGCCTTATGCTAACGATAATGAATTTTTATGGTGCAAGCGCAGCTAAGACCCAAGAGCACTGTGGCACAATGCACATTAATCTACAAGGTGGCGGGTCCAAGATATGTAGTGTGCGCTTGGGACACTGTCCACGTATGTGCTGCCCAATGACATATATAAATCTGTGCCCACACATTTCATAAACAGAATGGGACAGCATTTATGCAAGCTGGCATAATGTGGGTGACTCTAAGATAAGAATATCACCTCTCTTTGAATTTTGCTATGCCAAACACTAGTGTTCCAAGGAAGGAACATAGGCATAAAATGCACTGCCAGTAGACAGGCTTTAAGTTCTATATTTTTTCTTCACAAAGCACCAACCATTTTAATTACATTTGCTTTGTTGATTGCAACATTTTTATTTTCTTGTGAAAGGGCTCTATAAACACCTTTGCAGTCTTCCACAATAATCATAGAGTATGCAAAAACAAGAAATTCTAGGAGAGCTGCATTTTCAAGAGAAAAAAATACAGTTTTATATGTTCCCATTTTGAAACATTTTCAATTAAAAGTTCAATCCTTTTACTGTGACAGAAGCGTGCAGGAAGGGTGCACAGCATTACTCTAAGAATAGAAGTCTCCAGCGCTGCACTTGATTTTTGCCCCCAAAATAGATTTGGCCACCATGGTGCAATGCTTTTTCACTGTGCAGAGAAGCTGACTTCCAGAGCTTTGCAAAGGGTCCATTGAACTGGTAAATGCTGTTCAGAAATCACAAAAGGTCTAGCTGACAATTTAGGCTGAAAAGAGATTCACACTTCTCAAATGTACCAAAAGCATGAAAACTTGAACTAAGGGGAAAACTTATTAAGTAAGCCAACAGTCATGGAAACTAGGAAAGCACAAAAGAATGATCTTTTTTAATTTTTAATTTGTGGTGTCGATTAATGGGAAATTAGTAGTGTGATCACTTTATGGTTGAAAAGAAATTGATAAGAAAGTAGAAGAAAAACAACTCCATGCTGCCAGTGGGATCCGAACCCACGACATCCGCATGCCACGTGCAGTGCTCTCCCAACTGAACTAGGGCAGCAGCAGCCGTCTTCTACTTTCAGGAAACTGCCATGCAGATTTAGAGACCATTAACAAATTATTCAAAATATTGGAGATTCACATGTCATCACAAGCTACATGCTTGAGGGTACATAGCGTTCGGAAAAATTATTCAACAAGGAAGTCCTGTCTCAGTTACGTTGCAAAGGGGATGCCAACGAAACCAAAATGAAGCCGGCAGAGCGCATATTTTTCTAACTGAGGGCGATACAAGTGCAGTGCAGTTTGACCTCGATTTAAAGGGTCGTGCATGCAGATTCACTTCTTTGAAACATTGTAACACATGAATTGGGTAGTGTTGTTCAACGAAAATTCGTGGATAGCTGCGGAAAGACCTCAAGATCACAAAAATGAAAAGATAAAAAATCCTATCTTTTTTTTATTGATTTTTCAGCTGCGAAGAGCCCTGTCCCCCTTTAAATTGCTTGCAAGAGCCTGGAAATCCCTTTTGAACTCCAAGACTCGAAACAGCTAATGCCACTAACTATGCGAGTTGTTGCACAGGCAACGGACATACAAAACACCACTACTTTAAACAAAAGCAGCAGCAAGAAAAAAATGCTGCTTGCTTCACTTACCATGATAATGTCTCCCGGCATTATGGACAGCTCATCAGCATTTCGCGCTTCAAAAGCATACAGTGCTCTGTATTTTACAAGGCCAGTGGACGAGGTGACAGATGATGCAGGCTGTGTGCTTTCTCCTGAAACAGGGATGAGTGCCACAGAATTTCCTTGCAACTACTTTGAAAATGAAAGTTTGAGTCAATCTCAGTTCTACGGTCTTGACAAAAGAACTGCTCATCTTGGAAAGGCGTGTGCAGGCTTAACATTAAAATGCCATGCTATGCTCGCAGCATAGCACCATCTGGCCCAATATAAGAATATTTATTGCAACTGTCAATACTGGGCACAAAGAGATTGCAAATTCAGCACCAAAACTGTCTTTGGTTCAATTAGCTTTGCTCTTAAGATATTTGCTGAATGCCAAGTCTAAATAATTCAAGTTTATGACTGCAGCTTATGGTGCCACGGGGAGACAGTGTCCTTCATTCAAGCCTGCATGACATGCACGTTGTACGTCCACGACAGAGAGAGTGCAGGATTCTTGAAAGAACAAAATGAGCACAGGATAAGAGGGTGGGAAGCGTCAGTCTGCTAGCCAATTTTTCGACAAGAGGACATGTCTTAAGGCACAATTATACGCAGACGTAACCCATGCGCAACACAGTGATGGCGGTGTTGGCCAAAGTGAGACCCAACAGTGCTTCCAACAGCGCTTGTCTGACAACACGTTCCGGCATTAGGTGTGCGCTTAATGTACTGGCACTGACACAAAGCATGTCCATTCCATGTCGGGCACACACACAGGGCACACCAAACAGGTTTGCCCAGAATGCACCGCATGCTCCCTCTCGGCGTTGGCTTGCCAGCTTGTAAATTTCATAAGTGCTGGTGTGCCAGACAGTCTGTGCATGCACTTCACCTGTCACAAGGTGCTGCGTCACACTGAAGAGGCTGTGGTGTAAGGGAGCCAAATTTTCGCCTGGCATGGCGTTTCCAACCTCACATCTTAAGACTTCAACAAACATTCACCAGGGCACCGAAAACAACGGAATATAAAAGCACCTTTAGTTTGGACATGTTCTATAGTGTCGTTAAGGCTTGCTAGCATACCTGGCCAGGAATCAGCAGATGCAAACTCTGAATGATCATTCCAGGCATCTAATGTTGTGGTACTGTTCTTCTGCTTCTTCAATGCCAGTACTTGCTGCTTTTTTTGAGTGAATTCTCGCATCATTGCCTCGTTCTGTTGTACAAGGTCCGATAACCTGTCTTTCAACTCCTAGAAAAGGCAGAGGCAACAAAGAGGACCACAACTAGTTTTGTATGCAGTCTGGTTACTAAACGATACAGGACAATACATTAGCACTGCTGTGTGCACGCACATGCACATGTGTCTCACCTTCAGCTGAGCATTGTTGTTGTCTACATCTTGCTGCTTGAGCTCGGCTTCCTTTTCGATGTTAGACAGCGTTGAGCGCAGCATGTTTAAGCTGATTTCTTTGCTGCCACAACTGTTCATTTGGAGTGAGTAGCTATCTGGAGGAGCCAAGGGAAATAAACAGGAAAAGAAGAAAACGGCAACAGTTAAGATCATCTTTCCAAAAAAAAAAAAGCCAAAATTATTGGATTGCTTGCAAATAGAAAAGATGGACTCACTGTTGGTTCCAGATACTGTTTTTAACCGGCCCTGGTGGCTCAGTTTCTCTTGATTCAAAAGGAGCATTCTGTCACCAATTTCCTGAAGGAAAATAAAGAAAGCCAGTGACTACTAGGTACATGCTGAATTGTTATAGCATATTGTAACCATAGAAAGATACATCTGGATTGGGAGATAAATGGTAGTTAGCCTAAAGCTCTGCTCTCACTTTTAACTTTTTTTCAGCCAAAAAATGAGAACACTGGTTAAAAGAAGTAGACTGTTTTGACTATTCTTATAATATTTCACTGTTGTATCAGCAGAAAATTGTTTCCTAATACCGTAACACCTCGTTGATACGTTTTTTTTAATTGTGGAAAAAAAACGTATTATCCGGGAAAACGTGTGATCCAAACCGCCCGATTTTGAGAAATGTAAATAGACAATTTATTGACAATTTCACTTTATAAAAATGTCAATTGGCATTTCTTGGCACAAGAGCTGAACAGATCCTATTCCAGTACTCGGTGAATTCAGTCCGCAGTCGCACTTTCTTTAGTGCTGAAAAAAATTCGTAAGCATCCGGTCCGTCGACGGCAGTGTCGAAAGTAACCTTTCCCTCTTCCTTGTCATTTTCAGACGCTTCGCCCCTTCGCACCCAAGTACTATGGGAAAGCCACCGCGGCGCCCGATTGTCTCACCGTTTCCCAGCCACGACCCGTTCGTATATACGGGCATCGCTGTAGTTCATAGAAGCTTCGCTTCCTTTCCCTTATGCACCGCGAAGAATCCTCAGCGTTTCTCCTCTTCATATCGCGTCCCCGCAGAAACGGCCCTCGCGAATGCTAGCACGCCGTTTTTATTTTTTTGTTCTTGGTGATGGTGGTGGTGACAATGATGCTTCGCATCGTTGCGTCGGGGGACTGCAGAGAAGCCACCATGGTGGGTGACTGCCGAAAAAAATGTCGCGTGCCCTCTCGATCGGCCCACTTGTATGTTTGCACATGTTCGGTTGGTCAATAAACGTATTAAAAGACCACAATTTGTCGAAATTTTTAAACGTAGTAGCAGGGAAATCGTAATTTCCGGGAACGTATTAACCAGGAAAAACATAGTGCAACTCTATGGGGCATTTTTAATGTCTGCGATTTTGATCGAACAAATCGGGAAAGTATCAACGAGGTTTTACTGTATATAATTTTTCCTGCAAATCTTGAGAAAAGGCTGCAGAATTAACGAATGTGGCAGGAGCCTGGTTCAACATTCAATACATTCCTACTGGTGTGTTACAGGGCAACACATTCTTAGAATTTTTCACAAAGCACAAATTATGGTTTTGAACTTTGCGATTCAATGTTCGCTGATGTATCTAGAGTGAGAAGAAAATTTCATACATAAATTTAAAATTCACCAATTTGAAAAACAAAGAATGTTTGGCTTGTATTATGGTGCTAAGAGTGCAACAAAACAAATCGGGTCAAAAATAGAGAAAACAGTTGCGAATAAATCTGCTCTGCAAGGAGTACCTAGGCAGAAAACTGCAATGAAGATAGATGCTGTTTGATCGCAATGCAAAGCTGCCGCAGTTCACGAAACAATGTTTCTAGAGTGCTTCCCAGCCGATTTCACCAATAAAACTCCAGGACAGCATAAAAAATGATGCACACAAGCAGATACAGCAACTATTAAAAAATCAATTTCATGGCTATTTTGGCCGGATTTCGAAGCCGCATTCCCCCTTGAAAGAATGATGGAAAGAAAAGTGACCTTCTGCGGTGCCCACACTCTCGTGTCACTCACCTTCAGTTCGAGCCTTGTTTCATTGAGTTCCCTCATTTTGGTGTCCCTCTCTACTCTCATCTCATCAATGCACGCTTTCATCTCTGCAACGCCCTTCTTGGTGTCCGCAAGCTTTTGGTTGGCCTCATTAATTTTGTTCTCCTGAAAACAAAACACCACATCAACTCAATCCAAACAACAAAAGTGGGCACTGCCAAATAGGTCAGTTCAAATGGGGCTAGGCTACCACAAGTCGGTATTATCTACCGTCTGCCAGACAGAGGGTTGGGGGGCACAGAGCTACCACAGTCCTCAATTATCAACTGTCACGCGGTACACTCCAGCAGCTTTACCAAAACTTCGCTTACGTTCCTAACTACTGCATTTGCTCTTGTAATTTGCAAACCCCTAATTTGTTACTGGGGTTTTTTAAAAAAAACTTTTACTCGCACATTTTACATTCCCTGCCGCACCAGACCACCAGCATTCATGCGGGTGCACTCAAGGCAGACTCGGAATATTGACACTGCCGCATCGCCGTACACAGCTGCAAAAGGTGCAAGTGGTGAGGTAATGCCGCCACACTGATCCTTCCAAAAATTCTGACTGCACGCCGTTTACCAGTCTCACTCATGCTGGTGGTCACTTTTCCTGACAAACAGTTGCGAGAGCAAATTGCTGGTAACCTCCGGCCCGTGCTGGAATTCGAAACTACGGAACCGTTTACTGTTCGGTTTGCCGCTAGTCAGGCGGGCTGCATGCGAGAGCACTGTTATATTGCCTTTCATCTCCACTTGCCCTGTCTAAGGGCTTTGCAAATGTATCATTTTTTTTTGGACAGCAAGAAGTGCGAGCTGGGGGGATTGATGTAGAGGTGGCACTATACGGCATATATTGTGCAATATTAGCGTTGCAGAGCTTCTAGGACGTGTTCATGAAATCTCTGCGTAGTTAGTGCACTTCTTTTTTAAACCCTTAAGAAAAAAAGTGCACAAATTACGTGAGTAAATACGGTACTTTAAGACCCAAAATTTAGCTCATCACCACAAGTATCTTTTAAAAAATGACTGCCAGAACAGCAAGAAGGAATGGTTCACAAGCCAAGCACGCACGCAAAGCAAAGCAAGGAAATAAATATTCAAAATTCTTGCTGAATGACGAAACTGTTCAAATCTTGTGACAGAGACCTGACAACACTGCGCACTGTGTGTTGCAAACTATACCGTGGGCCAGGGGTTCCCAATTTTTTTAGTCTTGGGGAACCCGAATGAGTTTCAAAATGTACCAAGGCAACATCGGCAACAGTGCGGCCGGGAGGCAGTTCGGCGTCACGGAGGGAAGCATCCGCGGATGGCGACGACAGAAGGAAGCACTTTTCGCATGCAGCGGACGCGAAGCTTTCGTGGCCTGAAGAATGGGTCATACCCAGAAATTGAACTGGCCCTGACGGAGTTCATAAGAGAACAGCGAGCCGCACATCTAGCTGTGAGCGTGGAGCTCATGCAGGTAAAAGCTAGGGAGCTTGCTAGAGAAAAAGGTATTCCAAGCACCGCCTTCAAAGCGAGCAAGCACTGGATATACCGCTACATGTACCATGCTGGGTTTTCGTTACGGCGGCGAACGTCGATTTCCCAAAAACTGCCCGAATCGTTTGAAGAGCTGCTGGTGGCTTTTCAGTGCCACATTATTTCGTTGTGAAAGTGCAAGAACTTTCAGCTAGGGCAAATAGGCAACGCTGACCAAACGCCGATTTATCTGGACATGCCGTCACCCCTCACTGTGCACGAGAAGGGTTCCAAACAAGTTTGCGTCTGGTCTACTGGCAACGAGAAGACGCGGGTTACGGTCATGCTATTGTGCACAGCAGACGGCCACAAGCTCCCGCTTTATGTCGTGTTCAAACACAAAACAATGCCGAAAGGTGAGGAGCTGCCAAAGAATGTCATCGTGAGATGCCACGAGAAAGGTTGGATGAACAAGGGTCTTGTCCTTGACTGGGTGAAGTCCGTGTGGTGTAGGCGGCCCGGTGCACTATTGTCCTTCCCGTCGATCCTCGTGCTGGACGCGTTTCGCTGCCATTTGGCCGACTCTGTCAAGAGAGTGTTACGCGATTGCGGCACTGAACTTGTAGTCATCCTAGGTGGAATGCTGCAGCCACTTGACGTTTGCATAAACAAATCTTTCAAGGATGTGGTCAAGCGGTAATACGCAGAGTGGATATGCTCAGGTGAGCCTGCAGTGACGCCAACTGGGTGGCTGAAGCGGGAGTCGCCAGCCACGCTGGACGCGCGGGCCAGTATTCCTGCGGACCTTGTGCGTCGTTCTTTCAAAAAGTGTGGCATATCGAACGCCCTCGATGGCACAGAAGATGAGTGCCTGTGGGATGATTTGTCGGACAAAGAAATCTCCGAAGAAAGCGCTGTTGAAGATGAGAGCGAGTGAAGTGCGGTGTCCGATTTCAATAAATGTCTTTCTTCGTGCTTACCTGGCTTACTTCACTCATATTACACGCGGATAAATTTTTTTTTTCTATTTCACGTCTTTAAAATTTTACCTCGTATTATATTCGGGTTCGTATCATTCGCGGGTTTTTACGGTAGCTACATTGCTGAAAAAAAAACAGAATGAAGAGGACATTCAGAAGTTAATTTTTGAAATGCAGGTGAGTCACTGCCAGCGTGCAAGCAATGTTGAGCAGCAGTAGCAGCAGCTCCATCAATAAGAGTGTTTGAGGATACCTTTGAAGGGAACCCTGTTAACCCCACCCCACTCCGAGACAAAGCGCATGAAGCGACGCTCACCACTTGTTCTATCTGCAGGGCGAGCGTCTTCTTGTGGCCCTTGAGCCGGCTGATGTTTTCCTGCTCCCGCTGCTTCTGCGAGAGGAGCTCCTGCATCCTCTGTTTCTCCCACTCCAGCTGGCGCTGCCGTTCCATCTCCCGCCGAGCAGCCTGGTGCAAATGGAGATGAAAAGCAACGATATCCCACTGCCAATTCACGAGACGGTACCCAGCATAAAGCAGAAAATCCTTAATGCCAAAGCACGCTCAACATTTGATGACAAAATGCAAATTACACACGTGCTTGCTATGCTGGCTCCAGTCAACCTCGGAGCCATTGGTTGTTGCACACATTCATAAAATGCAATGCAGTGCAGAGCCAACACTCCTCTGGGGAAACAGTAACAAAATAGTACCGTATTTACGTGCATAATTTGCACACCCTTAACTTATCACCCGGGTTTTAAAAAAAAATTTTTTACTCGCATATTTTACGCAGTGCGCTGAGCTAGACCACCATCATGCACGCGGGCTCTACCCTTTGGCTCTACCCAGTAGCATTCGGGTATTCCGCATGTTTATTCGGAAGGCCTTTTGAATCTTTTCTGCACCGGGCGTTCATGGTGGTGTCAGGGGCTGCTGTTACAATCACGGCGGCACCAGCGGCATCGCCACTCGGAACGGCCAGCAGCGCTTCCGGGGAGGATCGGCAGCTGATAGAAGAGCCAACACCGCTGTTTGTTTGGCCGATACATGTGACTCGACTGCCGGCTACGCTTTTCTTGGTGGCTCTGACGGCTTGTGTTCGGTTGTTCGGTCGTGTCTTGCGATGGGATATCACATCTATACGGCAAGTTTCAAAGTGCTTGTCAGCGCCTTATCACGGCGCGGAGCGGCAAAGCCAGCGAGAATAAGCGCATGCGCACAAGTTTGTCCATAGACGACAATCGTTGTGTCGGAAAACTTGTGCGCACGTGGCTATTCTCGCTGGCTTCTCAGCTCCGCGCCGTGATAAGGCGACGACAAGCCGTTTGGTCGACGCTCGCGCGGTACTGTTAAAGAATTGTGTGGTGTGAAAATTGATTTATTGATTCGTGGTTGCTTTCCCGGACGAAGCTGCGAAAGCAAACTTACGGAATCCGGAACTACCGACCAATTGGCTGGGCTGCAAGCGATGACGCTGTTTTAGCGTCTTATTCAGCTTCGTGCATGCACCTTCAAAAGGGGGGGGGGGTGCGCGCGGCCTTTCATTTAGAGTGAACTTTATTTCGGGGAGTGGCCAGCGTGGGTTATATTGCGCGTTATGACCTTTGTAGAGTTTTTTAAGTCGCGCTTGCGAAATTTCCGCGTAATTTGCGCACCCCCTTCTTGGAGCCCTAAATTCTTAAAGAAAGTGCGCAAATTATGCGCGTAAATACGGTATATTGTATTCAATGTGTTCCTCTGCATCTCAACCATCAACTGTGTTACACAGTCAAGGTCAACCTCCACAAGTGTAGCTCTGACAACAATGGGGGCAGGACCAGCATTTCTTAAAACAACAATCGAAATGTGATGAATGTAGGGCACAGTTGTACGTAACGCATTACAAGTAAAGTTAGTTACATTTTTAAAATTTTGTAATTAATCAATTAGTTTTTTGTAGGGGTGTGCGAATATTGAAATTTTCGAATACGAATCGAATACGAATATGATGAAAAAATGGCTTCGAATATCGAATCGAATATCTGATCAGCACAAGAATAAATTCAGAAAAGATAAACAAGCAAAAATTGTTGCTCATATTTTTTTCAAAATAGTGTATGCCCTTCGCAACTGAAATAAACAAAACTAGACTGCCTGAGCACCGTATAAAAAAAGAACATGATGTGCACAGAAATGTGTACTACTTAATTGAACAGCATAACAGTATCCAACCTGTAATGTGGTCAGGCAAAATGAAATCAATAACATGACAAGATTGGAAACAAAAATAACATGGTGGCTAGTAAAACCAGATTAATTCGGAGTTCAAAGAACCGACAGAAATGCCCGGGTTATTCGAAGGTCGATTTATAAAATGCCCCGCGGCCCTGAAACAAAAAGAACTACCGAAAATGTGGTAGTCTTATGAGGCGGCTCTATAGTGCAAACACCTGTAATCCCGTGACGAGCACCGAGTTTTAGTGTGCTGGAAGACATCGCAAACGTCAGCGAGATGGGAATGCACACTGACGTCAGAATGGCGAGACCGAAAAAAATTGACCAGCGACGTGTCAGTCAGCGTCTGAAAGCGGCACGGTGCTGAGATTGGACTACTGGCGAATGCACGGGCCGACAGTTGCCATTGCCACGGGCGAGTGGCGAAGCTCGGAAACCAAAACTACGCGGCCAGGTGATTTTTTTTTTTACCTAGTGACAGGGGCCTCCGAACGCTTGCCGTTACGCCCACTCAAGAGGTGCATGGGTTACAGTGCACCATGCAATAGGCGGGATTTTTATAGGATCACTTGCCCTGTTGCGACACCTCGACTCGCCCCTTCGGGAGCCTCACGCGAAATTCCGCAAGTAGGCTTTCCCCCATAGCGTAGTTGAGCAAAACAAGGTGGCGGTGGTCACACTCAGAGAGTTAAGGTGACAGAACGAATGCCATGGGTGCGAGCTTTAATTAGGTAACATATTACGGGAGGATAAAAAATAAACGCGCTTTCGAGTTGCAATTGTTAGAAGCGGGTCGTCCCCCATCTTGTTCGCAGCACGTGTGGTATGTGGGAAAGCCTACTTGCGGAATTGCGCACAAGGTCAAGCCTAACGGCATCGGAATGCGATCGGTCCACGCAATAAACGATGGAGAAGAAAGCGAACAGGGCCTTTTATATTGTTTTCCTGGAACATTAAACTCTATATTCAGATAATTTGCCCATATATTGTGCTTTTTCCGCAAACAAATTTACGAAAGTCTGCGCAGTATACGATCGCTGCCGAGTATTCGGGAATTTTCGAATATATTCGGAAATTCACGAATATCATTTCTCGAATACGAATATGAACCGAATGTGAAACATATTCAGTTCATATTCGAAATTTCGGATATTCGCACACCCCTACTTTTTTGAAATGGCAACATTCTGGGTAATTCAATTACCTTTTTCTGTAGTTGACTACCGGTTCCAATACCAAGTTTTAACCAATGCTACAGCTTTAACAACCTTAACCCGACAGCAAACACTGGTGCTCGTGCGAATCTTTCTTTCGTGACAGAGTGGCAACATACCGGCTGCAGAGAAGCATTGCGTGCGATCATGTCCAGACCACAACGGTGTCACCGCCATCTTCTATGGCAGTTTTTGTTGAGATATCATGTGATCTCTCTATTAACAATGTGCAATAAAATATCAAGCAAACCGCTGTAGTTCATTGTAGTCAGAGTAAATCTGTTACGGCAATGAAAGTTGGAAGGAAAGTAATGCTACAGTAATCGATTACTTTCCTAGGGCTGTAACTGACCACTGCAATCAGTTACACATCAGATAGAGTAATTGTAATTGTAACTGGTTGCTTATTTTCTGTACCGTGTACAAGACTGATGCAGAGTGAACCAACATAGAAATGCGCCACGTAACGTGAACATGTCACGCGGCAGCAGAAAATGCAAGATAAGCGCCAACTCCTCGTCATCACCTCTCTCTGCTCGAGGGCTTTCCTCCTCTGCTCCTCCTTCTCCTGCTCAAGCTCTCGCTGTCGAGCCAATTGTTTCTCCAGTTCGAGCTGACGTCGCCTCTCCTGCTCCTGCCTGCAAGACAGCAAGTACTGTGAACTGTGCATCATTTGCCAAGCACAAAGAATAAGTACGGAGGCGCAGTTCCTAATCTTTTTAGACCTGGAGCAGGCGCCTTCACAAGGTGCTGAGCAACCTCACACATCTTCGCAGTCTTCCTTTCTGTCTGATATGCAAGCAAACTAGAGCACACCGAAACATGACCCCTCAAAAAATGTCCTAATTGAATAATACCGTACAATCTTGACATGAACACAGTCCATTCGTAAAATTCCCTGGCTGTAGTGCGTTGTGTACAAAGTGCAGAATATCGGCTGTTCCAAACGCTCACTCGCGCCAATGCTGATGACACGAAGGCGAGAGCCACAACCACATCCTCAACAACCAAGTGCTGCCCGGATACCACCGATGCTGTGATTGCCAGTTGCGCAGCACGGCGCTAGTAGCGAGTGGTGGTGTGCGGCCGTAAATTAATCTTGTCAGCGATACACAGAACTGCGTGAATGCATTCGCCGTGTTTTGCATTAAGGATTTTGTTATTTTTGTGTGACATTTTATTGTGACCCTGCGAGATTAGTATCACAGAGATTCTACTGTATTGACAGGCCGTATAAAAAAACAGTTAGCTGTAAGCAATTAGGCAAAGAATGGTCCAAAAATGAAGTTTGTAAAGGTTGAGGTGCACATTATTTTTGGTGCTTGGGGAACCCAAAGGAGCACTCCCAAGCAGCGCAACAGGTTTTACAGAACCTAGTTTGAGAACCCCTGAACTACATATCAGAATTCAGTGTTCAAAGCCTACACAGACCTACATATGATGAGCATATTGGGTTTCTGCTGCTACGGTTTTTGGTAAAATAGTACATGCTCAGGACAGAGGGGAGTGCACACCGTATCCGCTCCCTCTTCTCTTGCTCCTCGCGCTCTTTGCGCTCCCGCTCCTGCTGTTCCTTGCGCTGGCTCTCAAGCAGGGCCTGGCGCCGCTTCTCCAGCTCAGCCTGGCCCTTCTCAAAGTTGGCCCGCCTCTTGTCCTCAAAGGTGGCCAGGTTCTTGTCCTCAACCGACAACTCGCCCGGCAGTGCGCCCAGCAACTCAGGCACAGGACCACCTGCAATGTTTTGGGGAGCACCATGACGCTGGTAAATTGTGCCAGCCCACTACTATCTGGTCTCAGACCTAATTCCCTTATTTTCAGTCCATTCCTAATGAAACTATCACCTTGCTCAGTTTTTATGCTGATTTCAAATATGAAATTTCTTTTTCCATAGCTTAGTCATTGATTAGTACCTCGGTGAAAAAAAATTGCTCAAAAAATTATATTTACTGCATGGCTACATCGTCCAATGAGTAACAAGTGCAATAATCACAGCGTTTTTTTCCATTTCACCCTTATTAGTAATTTTTACAAGACTTGGAATAGCAACATTTAAGGTGTGAATAACATGGATTGATTAACTTTATAAAATCATAAATTTTAAAAGCACGATTGAAAAATTGTGCTTTAATTATTGTAAGCATTGCGCCTTCAGCTCCCTTCGCAAACAAAATGACATCTCTGTGAGATGCCGAGATATCAACACACTAGGGCAGCCAAGTGCCCAAAATTTTCTAGCTGTCAATTCGTCTGCTCCAGTGCAAATCCAGCCCACATAATGATCTAGATTTAATATTATGGCCAAAATGCTGATTTTCAGAAGTAATATCAAATTGGTAGAGTTGGAGAGTAATAACTGTAGATTCCAATATTGTCATTTTCTTTAAATCTATTTTTGGGTCCTTTTTTGGTCCCAGGGACCAGTGTCCCTCTGAAGTTGCAGAAACCTTAAATTGAGTCTTCAGTCACCCACATTTACGGCTTCCTTGCTGCATACTCCTACACAGCTTAGCAAACTGAGCCCATCTATAACCAGAAAGTGCATTCTAATCTTCCAGTAGACAGCTACGCAGAACGCTATGTAAACTGCTTTTGTCAAATCCCCTCACTGCAGATGAAATGAACCCCTAGCTAATGGTCACCTGAATCAAACACATGTGGCTGCTAAAAATAATGTCAACTATCATTCCAGGATAGCTTACGCCACAGATGACGTGTTGTCAACCATGAATGCCATGTGTTGCATGCTAAAAAGCCTGACTGAAAGCTGTGAGCAGTAGGAATTCGTTTGAACATCTGTAGCAGCTCCGCAGTGAACCTTCACAACTTTAATGTGCTTTCTGGTGTGTTTCCTATTAGTGGGGCTGAGACTTCCAAATAGGTTTGGTTTATGGACGTCCCAAACCGACTCATGCCTATGAGGGATACCACAGTGAAAGGCTCCAGAAATTTTGGCCTCCCGGCATTCTTTAACGTGCACTGACATCGCATACTACACGGGCCCTTAATTTCGCCTCCATCGAAATGCGACCGCCGCGGGCGATACCGAACCCGCGTCTTTAGGATCAGCAGCCGAGCGGCAGCTGATTCCACCACTGGGCCACCGCGGCAGCTGATTCCAAATAAAGTCGAACTAACCACACAGACAGGCAAACGATTACTTAAGTTGTACAGCGTAATCTGCATTACAAATGTTAGGGCTGCAGAAAATCAACTGGGGCTTCGAGTTACTTACAGAGTGGAATGCATTAGATTTCCCATTTGTTGCAGCTTCTGTAGCAAATTGTGTGTATTTGCGTTAGTTTCTTTGCAATTGTAGGTCTATCAATCACAATATTTAAACTGCTAGCTGCAGAAGCAGGTATCCGCTATGTGGTGACTAAGCTGCAATTTCCATATTTCCCATCTTATTAGATTGCTTATTTTGATTTTCTATCTATGCTGCTGTCTAGAAAAAATTCAGTTGCTCACGACCCATTTAGCAGGCTGTAATGATGTCACAAGGTCATGTGACCTTTCTCGAACAATCAGGGGTGGTCCATCAGGCAATTGCGATGATGTCACATTGACACATAGCACCTCTCGACCAATCAGCGAATTTGGTTTCAACATAGGTAGGGTTTTGGTGTGACAACTCAAGCTACAGCATTAAAACGGTGAATCTCCATTCCAAAGACAAACAGGCACCTGATGACTGGACGCTGTCTGACCGCTTCCGCCGGTATGAAGGCGGTATCAGGTCGAGAGGAAGTTTGGCTGGCAAGGCATCCCCTGCTTTCACGCACTCCACCAAGTGCATGGCAAGGACAAACTCTTCGCATGTTAGCCGCCCATCAGAGTCTATATCAGACAGGTTCCTGAAAGAACAAAGAGCAGCAAAAAGTAAGTAATTGTGCCATACTCCTGTTTAATAATCCTGGCCACAGAAGTTCCTGCCTTTACTCATATGCAATGCACATGCAAACTATAACGTTTACATTGCACTTACTACACTAAAAAGTTGGTTTTACAGTTCTGCTTCAATAAAAAGTTTTTGCTAGTAAGCAGACTGTTTTTTTTTTTTTTTGCACATCAACTATGCCTACAGAGTTCAATATCTTGTTTGGTTTCATCAATGACTGCAGGGAAAGTCAGTTTGCACATTCAATGCCACCGCTGACATTGCGTGCAGAATTGGAATGAATATGTAGGCCCGTGTAACAATGCGATTCGGTGCACGACTGTTTATGATGGTTTTGCCGATGACATAGACTGCACTTATGACCCGCAGCGCTGTTGGTGCAAGGCGGCTTTCGGCTGGGCCGCTTTTTCACTTGCTTTGTTTATGAAGGCGTGACTGAAATCAGTTGTACATTCATTTTAATGTTAAGGTATTGTGTCAAGGGCAACAGGTAACAACATTAGACCTTTTATGATGAGCGATGGCTAGTTCCAAAACATGCGCCACTGCTGGAGAGGACATACCGTATAAACGCGTGTAAGGGCCGCACCCGTGTAAGGGCCGCACCCCGTATTCCCAAAGGAAATATTTGATAAAAAAAAAATCCGTGTAAGGGCCGCACCCAAACTTTCCAGGAAACACGCAAGAATAGCCTTTGAAATACATGCGCACAGGAGCTTCGAGGTGCCGCCCATGGATGGCGCCCGAGGCCGCAGGTCATCATCATCATCTTTTCTTCTGCCACGAGCTTCTGCTACTGTACTTCCGCTATCCGTATCGGCATCAGTATCGCCAGGTCTAACTTTGTTCTGTTCTGGCTGTCAAAGCATGCGTTTTTTGGTGGTTGTGTTAGCGTGGTCGCTCGGCATAGTTGCTGCTCTCGTGCGCTGTCGTTCTTCACTTTTTCATTAACTGCCTCCAAGCATTGTCACTGTTGCACGATGGGCAAGCACCTTAACAGCTACACGGCGGGCTTTAAACTGAAAGTAGTGGAGTTCGCTCTCGAACACGGCAAGCGTGCCGCGGGCAGAAAATTTGACGTGGACGAGAAGTGTGTCCGACGGTGGTGCGGACAAAGGGATGCGTTGAAGAATACCAGCTCCAAAAAGCGCGCTTTCCGAGGCAAGCCATGCAAATTTCCTGAGCTAGAAGAAGAGCTGCTATGCTATTCAATGGAAGTGCGGAACAACGGCTACGCGTTGACAAC
The DNA here is from genome assembly GCF_052857255.1 of Amblyomma americanum. Classification (NCBI taxonomy): domain Eukaryota; kingdom Metazoa; phylum Arthropoda; class Arachnida; order Ixodida; family Ixodidae; genus Amblyomma; species Amblyomma americanum. The sequence goes on along the minus strand of NC_135503.1, from coordinate 5,367,102 downwards.
GGACATGCTGCGCGTGAGGGCACAAGCCTTGGCGCGTGCTAAAAGCATACCGCACGAGGACTTCAAGGCTAGTGCCGGCTGGGTACGAAGATATCTGAAGAGGAAGGGCCTATCATTTCGGCGAAGGACCACGCTGTGGCAGCGGCTGCCCCCCGACTACACCGACAAGGTGCTCAGCTTTCACAAGTATGTCATCGGTCTGCGTCGTGAGCACAACTATATATTTTCGCAGATAGCGAGCGCCGACCAGACCCCCGTGTGGTTCGACTGTCCCGAGAGCTGCACAGTTGAACTGAAAGGAAAGAAGAGTGTTTTCGTGCGGACAACCGGCGCGGAGCGCCAACGGTGTACCATTATGCTGTGCGTCACCGCGGACGGGCGGAAGCTGCCCCCCTATGTCATCCTGAAAAGAAAAACGATTCCTAAAGGCGTTTTCCCCAAGGGAATTGTAGTTCGCGCCCAAGAAAAGGGCTGGATGGATGATGAGCTTGTGCTCGATTGGGTAAAAAGCGTTTGGGAGAAGCGCCCAGGCGCCATGCTGGCCCGACGATCGCTCCTCGTCTTGGACAGCTTCCGCGGTCACTTGACGGGTAGGGTTAAGGAACGCCTACGCGGTATCCGCACAGACATGGCCGTGATACCGGGCGGCCTCACCGGCATGCTGCAACCCCTGGATGTAAGCATCAATCGGCCTTTTAAGGTTGAATTTCGAAGGCAGTATTCGGAACGGATGGCCAATGGCAATCACGACGAGACGCCGACAGGGCAGCTTAAGAGGGCACCGCTCGCGACTGTGGTTGGATGGATTTTGTCCCCGTGGAATTCCGTGTCGACCGACATTGTAACCCGAAGTTTCAAAGTGACCGGAATTTCAAACAGTTTAGACGGGACCGAAGACGACTTTCTGTAGGCTGAACATTTACCTGAACACAGCACCAGCTCGGAGACTGAAGACTCCGTGAGTGATGCCCGAACGGTAAATAAATGCCGCGCATTCCAGATTGGTTTGCTTTCACTTGAAAAAAAAAATTTTTTTTTCGAAAATCGCGTGTATGGGCCGCACCCCGAAATTTGCCCCCCGAATCTGGGAAAAAAGTGCGGCCCTTACACGCGTTTATACGGTAATCATCTTGCTTTTGAGTCACATGCAAGCACTGATATTACTTTTTATTTTTTCCCTTTCTGCTGCAACTGGGACAGGCAGTGCTGTGTAAACGGCACAGTGACGGCAGTCTGAGAAGGAGTCTCGACAGAACGCCAAGTGGCAGGTACTGTATAATCTCATGTAAGGGGCGCACCCCGTTTTAGACAACAAATTGAGAAAAAAAAATACGGTTACAAGATCTTTAAATTCCTGTATGGGTTTGCACTTTCAAAATTTACACCCAAATTTTAAAAAAAAGGTGCGGTCCTTACAAGAGTTTATACAGTATGTTTGTATCATGCGTCGCAAATCAGCTTCAGAGAATCTAAACAACCACACCTCTGCCTCGTCATTCAAAGCATTAATTCTGAGGCATCTGTGACCCCTATTCAACGCACAGTGACATTAGTGCATGCGCGAAGTGCCAACGATGAAATGTCTCCAATAAGCATGGTTTGGTGCTAACTCACAGGACAAAAACATGGCTGCTTTCATATTGCACGCGGAAATAAAAAATGCATTTTGAGAGCCAATGTAGCGGGCTCATGTATTATGTGAATATGCTCATCGTTCAAGGTTTCTGGAGTACTGCGAAAATCACACCATAGCACCTGTTTTCAAATGGTGAAAGACCAAACCTGGCAGATTTTTGGAAATAAACATTGTCATGAACCAAGTCCAATAAGTCAATGTTCTGGTCCGATTTCTTGACAGTGAAGTTTCCGCTTCAGAGCAATTTTCAGGGGTCCCATTAATTTCGTTGTAGTGGGGTTCAACTGTGCATCAAAATATATTACTGATTCACAAAACAAAGTGACTTTGAATTAATTTTGTTTAAAGTTATGTCTTAACTCTCAGTGCTGTTACTGTTTCTGCCAGTACAACGGCATGAAAGGAACAACGATAGCACTGCCCAGGTGCCCTTTTCATTATACAGTAGAACCCCTCTATAATGAAGTAGCTCGGACCAGCAAAAAATCTTTACTACCGTATAAATGCGAGTAAGAACCGCACTTTTTTTTTTTTTAGATTCGAGGGCCAATTTTCGAGGTGTGGCCCATACACGCGATGTGCGAAAAAAAAAATTAAGTAAGAACACGCCAGTCAGGAACTGAGCGGCATTTATACAACATTCAGTCGTCACTCGCGCAGCATGTCCGCTGTCAACGCGCAGCCGTAGTTCCACGCTTCCATCGCTTAGCAGAGCAGCTCTTGAAACTTGCACGGCTTGCCTCGGAAAGCACGCTTTTTGCAGCTTGTGCTCCTCAATGTATCCTTTCGGCTGCACCATCATCATACGCACTTCTCGGCCACGTTGAATTTCCTGCCCGCCGCACGCTTGCCGTGTTCGAGAGCAAACTCCTAGCCGTGTAGCTATTAAGACGATTGCCTGGCGACAGCAAGCGAGAGCCACAACTACGGTGAGCTACCGCAACTACTGAGCCTTTGACAGCCACAAAAACATGAACCAAAAGGTGAAGTTGGTGATACTAATGCTTATATGAATAGCGTGAGCTTGCAGCAGAAGAAAAAGTTGACGATAATGATGAGCCACGGCCTCGGGTGGCATCTGTGGGCGGCATCTGGAAGCGCCTGTGCGCGTGCGTGGCCTCCGCGATCAAGTGCACCGTTGCTCACAGCCGGAGCTGATCGTGGAGGTCACAGCGAGTGCATTTCCTGTTCCCGGGCAGGTCAGTCGTGGAAAGTTTCGGTGCAGCCCTTACAGGGATATTTTTTTTTTAACATTTCCTTCTGAAAAACAGGGTGCGGCCCTTACATGTGTTTATACAGTATATCAGTGTCACTACTACAGCAGTTGTTGGCTGGTTTGGTTTGTTGCTTTGTGGGGTTTAAGGTCCCAATGCAACTCAGGCTATGTAGTGGAGGCCTCCGGATAATTCTCACCACCTGGGGTTGTTTGCCGTGCACTGACATCGCACAGTACACGGGCCTCTAGAATTTTGAATCCATCGAAAATGCGATCCACGCGGCCGGGATCGAACCCGTGTCTTTCAGGTCACCAGCCGAGTGCCCTAACCACTGAGCCACCGCGGTGGCGATCAGTTGCTGGTGATGGCACGACTCTGACTATGCTCTTTGGTTGCTTACTAAGCATGAAGTGTTGGTTTGTAAAACAAATGCTCAGAAATACCTTACATCCTGCTCTTATGATCCCTTTATGTGATTATTTATTATCAATTATAACACTTACCACGTTTTCGACATCATTTACATCTTGTGGAAGTGCCGCATTTACACGAATACAACATGGCTACAAAAATAAAGTGAGTTTGGTTCCATATGAAAGCCAAAGCTTTCCATGATCACATCATCTTCAGTGGCTTCAGCATCAATTAAGAGGCAGTAGTAAAGAAACGTGTGCGACAAAGTCAAGTGCAGCAAAACTACCTTGCCCTGAGATTTCAAAATAATATAGCAGTAGGCAGACCAAAAATATGACAGGCAGCCCATAGAGGCCACAGAATTCTCTAATACTGCCACATACAAACTATTGTAGGTTCTTTTTTTGCTTCTGTTCATGCCTCACCATATCTGGGCAAGAACAGGCTGGGGCAGGCCTGACTGGAGCAAGATGGTGCGTGCTTGGCCACCGCCCAGAAATCCACTGCGGCTGCGGTCATGCGAGTTGAACAACTGAGTGTACTTGAGTTTCGATGGCTGGGAAACAGCCCACTCAGTGAGCGCAGGTGATGTGGGAGCTGTGGGCGGCACAAAGGCGGCAGGGGGCGCCGGCTTTGGTGGAATGCCAACCCCCATGGGTGGAACACCGACACTGCAAAGAGCCATACAAAACATTGTAAAGAAAAATCAAGCATAAAACAAGGCAACCTCTGCAAAACTTTCTTCACACTTCTCCTATCCCTCTGCGAGCCTCATAAAACAAGAACACATAGAACTGCACAAATATGAGTTCACACATTCCTGCAATTAACTGCACAAGCCTAGATAGTACTCCGCATATCACAAGGAACTTGTGTTCTTGGCAATGTACTACCATCCTCAACAGTGTGGAGATGTCAGACTGGCCACAAAATGAGTCTACTTTCCACAGCGGCTCCCTCTCACAGAACTATGAAGTACTGCCTGGTACTGCAAAAATTTGCGGCTCTTGTAAGGCTGTTATTGAGACATCACCCCGAAACAGCCAGGGCCACAAAACGCAAATATCATGAGCGAGTAGCACAAACCAAGCAAAATGAAAAGTGCATGTCTGTTGGCACTGCAGCCACCACGAGTGATAGCAGAGATCAGTCTCACCCAGGGATCATTCCCATTTGTGGTGCCGCAGGGTGAGGGGTGCCAGCCAAGGTGGGAGGGGAAGGAGCCACGGGAAAGGCAGGACCTGGCACAGGTGCTACCGTGCTGACTAGAGGTTGAGCCACGGGTGAACCCACAGACTCTGCAAGAGAGACCAGGACCAGGCATCAGAAAGTGCTAACCGTGCCTCAGACAAAAAAAAGATCTAGTGTGTGCTTTGGCAGAACTCCCTACGATGGTGGGAACTTTATAGCAGAGCAGTGGTAGCAATTAAATTTCATCTATGCTCACAGGCAGATTTACGGGCGACTCTTGGAGAGTGGCAATGCATTTAAAGGTTCTCGTGGTTTTCCCAAAGAAAACTGTGCACTAAGGTGGAGGGGGAGTCTGCCCCTGTCTGAGCTCAATTGTACGGCTATGAAACAAAGTTAAATTTGTAGTGTTCAAAGTTGAAGACGTAGCGACATTCACCTGGTAGTTGACAGCAATTCTTTACAGAAAAAGCTTGTTAATGTCACCTTCATTAATTCGGGAATCCAGATAAGTCAAACTGCCGGCTCGGTCCCAGCCAACATCCATGTAGGTTTATGGCACCTGACACTCGCTTATTCAGACACTATGAGTCTCGCATTGGTTAATTTAATTAAACAGCCTTCTGAAGAGATGCCATGTCCAGATGTGACTGATGCAGCAGGATACCATTGAAATAGTCTAACTCACAACTTAAGTTCCATACTGCAGAGTCGCTTGCGCACCTCTGACAACACTAGCATGGTGGCAGGTGGGACGAAAAAAGGTCAGTCACATCACCAAGTATAGTCTGACTGCTTAGTTTTGGATTTGCTCTTCCGAGCTTCGTTCCAGCTCACTGCAACGCCAGCTATCGCCCAGGCATCAACGAATTAACCTAATCCAGCATGCCCATTCAGAGTACTGCATATCAACACACACGTTGCTGTCTATGTAAGGATGTGACACTAGGTGCTATCAGAGCAACAGGATTCACAACCTTCGTCAAGCGGAAGAGAGGATTTTTGCATGCCTATGAAGTACACCACACGGCAACAATCCCAATTAATTCTGACCACCTTGGGTTCTTTAACATGCCATAAAATCTCACCACATGAGCATTTATGAATTTCTTCTTTGCTCAAATGCAGCCAGCACAGCTGAGGTCAAGCCCACAAATTCAGGCCCAGCAGGTGAATGCCACAGCCACAGAGTTGCTGCAACCACCTCGATTAACCTCTTGCACACCACCACTGTCAGTCCAGACTAACCGGCTGTGTAACCATGTGGACTAGGAAAGCATAACTGTAGCTGTTACAAGCTTACAACACAGACACCTGTCAGCCAGAAGTGGTGCTCACCAAGGGGGGGCCCAAAAGATGCGGCAAAGTTTGTGGTGGGGAATGCATTTGGTGATCGCAGGGTGGCTGGCAAGGCGGCGGGCAGTTCAATGCCCTTCAGCTTCATCTGTATCAGGTGCAGGGCCACGGCAAATTCATGCTGATTTATCCTGCCATCCGCATCCATGTCGGCCAGGGACCTGCAGGAGTCAATGTGCAACAAAGCCATCAATAAAAGGATTGAGAGGAAGCACCAATTTTGGAACCACTGCCAAACTTCTGAGCACTCTAGAGCATCAAATTTAAAATATGCAATTATTTTAGCTGCACGGCCAATAATTCATTAACAGATTAGAATAACTTTCTAGTTAGGGGGCTGCAAAGAAACTCGCCTCACAAAAACGAGTGACGCATGGTATTGACACCTTATATCAGGCGCAAAGAAAACAACATAGGAAGCTTTTTGACAGGGCAACTATTAGCGATTCTAACGCACTAAACTATCGCTGTTAGTGCGGCTTTCCAGTGAATCGATCCAGACCAACAGTATTTAAAACACGCAAAGCCAGAAGTATGTTCTCAGCATTGCAAGCTCTGCCTATGTAGCTACATGCAGCTACACAGCATGAGAAAGCCGAATTTACACATGGCCAACATACTGCTCCAACAAATTTGCTGGAGTGCACAAAATGTTGGCTCAAGAAAAAGAGAGCAACAACAACCGAGCTCACATAGATATGTCTGCACTGAGACAGCAATACAAACCTACAAGAATGGAAATGCTAGAGAACTAAAATAACAATAGCTGAGAGTTAAAACGCCAAATTCTTGTGTTTTCACAATTTTTAAGCTGTCAAAGGTCAAAATAACCACTAACACTAGTAGCAATGCTCTTCAGATGCCGTTACTTTTTCACAGAATTCTTTTTTCTGTGCAAGTGCATTCAAAACACCACGTAACGTTCAGAACCGACAGAAAAAATTCTAACCACATTGCCAGGCACTTTAAAGATTATAGAGCTCACGTTGACCCCCCCCCCCCCCCCCCCCTTTTCTCAATCAAAATAGCACACCATGTGTTAAGAGCACATATTGAGTGTCTTTAATGTGTACTAAGAGATATCATTTATGTTGGAAACCATATAAATTTTCTGAACTACACAACAAAAACAAAGCATTCTAATCTGCTATAGTATGGATTGTGTGCCCTCTAAAACTAGTATTCATAAGCGCTGACTAGATGCAAAACTCAATATTGCTGTCATAGATATCGCTTTACTAAGAAGACAAGAGATCAGAACGACCAAAAGCTCAAGAAATGAGCTGCAGAAATGCAGGTCAGTAATAAATGATGCAACCACTTAATATTTAGATCAGTCATACTCAAAAAATTGGCAGAGCTACAGCATGCAGTACTCACCATACTTTGGCAAGAACTGCAGCAGGTAAGCCAGACTGCAGAAATAGCTTCTTGGCTTGTTCACCTGAAATGCCATCACAGAAGACACAACCACTGTATGTTTACACTATGGCTGTTGTAGGCCAGCAATAAGGCCAACAGCTGAACCCAGCTGTCACAGAACCTTCACATATACGGTAAAAAGGACCTCAGGGTAAAAGTACAAAACAAAGAAAAACATGCGGTCTCCTTGCCACACACACACCTGTTATAAATCCTCCCACCGGCTGCATCTGACGAAACTGGGCATCGAACTTAGCCCGAGATTCCGGTGGAATCACCCAGGGATCAAAACCTGCCATTGTGTCGCTGATTCAGTCAGCCTGACAAGGCAAAGGTCACATCCTGGAAATAAGGTGTCACACAATTCCAATCACATACAAAATACTGGGCAAATTTTGGTGACACATAATGCTCAACTAAATTGAGCAGTGCCCAGCACCACACTTCCGTCATTTGAATGCAAGTATTCTAATGCATGACTAATGAAGCAAAAGCACATACCATGGCAATTCTGTTACAGAAAATGAAAAGAGAAGTTCCTTGACCTACAATAAATTCTTGCTCTCGAAAATCACGTGATCAGAAATGATCGCAAACAAGTGGTTAGCTTGGTCTCTGGCAATAAGTCAATACGAACAATCGTGCGCTGGTTTCATCAAGATGAGACTCACAGGTGTTTCGCAAGTTTCACGCACCAGTTTGTTTCAAGGTCACGACAGTTGATAGCGCTTGAATACGCTTTTTTTTTTTCCCCTTAGTCGTCGCTCTATTTTACACACTTCAAACAGGCGCCCTTTCCTGGTCCTTGCACTGTTACCGTTTCGTCTGCACTTTTAGCCAATACACTGCACGGATCCATGCAACTTGCTGGGTTTTAGACGTCGCACAGTTAACTGGTTTCGCGCATAAACAATACTGCGTGAGCCCACTTCCTCGTCTCGGAGGAGCCGTTGTTCGCAGGCCTCCGAAGGATGAAAGGGGGCCATTAGCCAAAGAAAACAGGAAGACTGGTCACACGAAACGATAGCTTTGACGTGAACCCCTAAAATTGATTAAAATTCGCATCGGCTCGTCACACCCTTTACTAGATCACAAACTGGATAACAGGGTATCTCGGTGGTAAATCGGACCCCAGGCATCTGCACAGCGCCTACACAAGCCAACGCGGACAGCTGCTAGACTCGAAATGCTCCATAGCAAAATCGGCCACAATACTTGACACGAAATGGTGACGACAGAACGCGAGCAGTGGGCGCATCAGCGAAGCCGGCAAATCGATCGCACTTCTGGGGCTAGTTCTAGCGCCGCACAGCAACTGACGCCTGCGGTGACCTAATGTCCGATAAACCGTGAAGCATGCTGATTTTTACAAAAATTGTAATGCGGTAAAACCCTTTACGAACCGCCCATACTTTGAGTGTGATGTGTTGAGCAGTCAGAACTAGGCTTAAGTTGGTACGGTGGAAACGATGTTTGCAGGTTCCAAGCACTACTTCACGCCACACGGACTTTGCTTACCAGGCTGAGTAGAGCCCTCCGTCAAAGCCACATTGCCCAGAGGCTGGGTAAACGTCCCTGGTGCAGACACATTTATCTGATGTGTTATGAATGAAAAAATCCCATGTAGCGCCGTCAAAAACACCGCCCATCAACTGATCCAGCCGGCGCCTTCAGAAATAGGTTTCGCAAACGCAGGTAACAAATCATTTTGTTGATTTGCGGCTTAATTTTTCTTTGGATGTTCATTTTGATATGCAAATGTACCGCATATTAACTACTATCCTAGTAAATACGAAACCATTATGGCTTTGACCGCCTGCGGCGTCTGCGGCTGCGAGAGCAGGCGAGAGACTACTTTCGGTTTTTATTTTTTAAAGCGGTACGTTGCTATCACTATAACGTTGCGGCCACAGCACGCATCAGAACTCGATATCGCTTGGGATTTGGGAAAGGGGCAGTTTATGCGGCACAATTTATGAGCACAAAATCTCCAAAGAGCAGATTTTAAATATAAATTAATTACAATTAACATTCGCCTGGGCTCATCCGTTCGGCTTCAGTGTACTAGAATTTTTCTCTGGAGTTAAGTTGCATATATAGCTTTCTTTTGTAGCCGTATGGCTGAGCGCGGTCATTTTCATGTCAGGAAGAAGAATAAGAAGCATTTGCTGCAACCATAATAATGCTGCCCTCTTGTGAAGAATAAGCGCCCGAGCTGTACAATCTTCGATCGCCTTGTCTTGCTATTCCGTACGATGTTTTTCCAACTGTCTCAGGATTTTAAACTTCTAATGATATTTGTTTCTGGGATGCTGATGCATAAAAGTTGTTTCTTTCTTTACAGAACCGTCGATGGCGCGCTCGGGCGTGATTCCTTCCGCGACGCGCCGTCTTTGCAAATGTGCGCCGATTTTTGTGACAAAGGGTCCCATTTGCAGAGGCGTTTTGCAGAAAACAGAGGAATACTCAAGTTGCATAACATTCCGAAAACCAAACTGCGTTCGATTTCAAAATTTGATCTAAAAGCAGTCGAGCGTTGCTCTTCATATATGCTACCTAAACTGCTTGTTTTCCTTTCCCCCATTTCTATTTTTTTTTTGCCTCATTCGTGTTGGAAAGCGGTTCTTTAATTAATTACAGTTGATTGGTGATTGCTGGACACGTATCCTTGGCAGCAACCTCCTTGGGCGCTCATCCAACCGTACCCGCGCTTAAATATTTATTGCGATGCGGTGATGTCTCAGTGTTATCGCATCCCTGCCGTCCAAACCATACAGATGACTTCATCGATTGGTTACGCGCTCCGCACGGGGCTACTTGATCCCTTCGACACCCTCTCAGCCCGTGTGGCCAAGTTCGGCAGACGACGCAACCCACGAAACACAAGAAGGGCTACGCAATGTGTAAAAAAAAATACTACAAAATTATACGGTAATGTCTAGAAGAAATCTACTTTCAGATGTTCTGTAGACAATGAGGCAAAAAGAGGTGTTTATGCCTGCTAATGCTCCGCCAAAAAAGATCTAGAAAACTCCATGCTTATACGAAGCCTATAGGCTCAAAATGCAGTATGCTACATGTTTAGACCCGTCTAAAATCAACCAATGGGATTTCATTAGGTTTAGTGCTCATGCTTTTTTCTAGAGCTGCAGATTTTGTTTGCTCAGATATGTGCAGTAAAGGTCGAACTGCAAAAAGGCAGGCAGCTGCCCTTTGCAGCATAAATACACATGCAAATGAGGCAAGGAAACCCGCTTATTCATCAGTCTCTGCCATAGTTTATAATATAAGTGTCAAATAAAAAAAAAACTAAATTTCTTGCCATTAAAACTGGAAATAGCAGGACGCCTGCTTGTTTGTGTCAAGTACTTGGACATACGTACATGCCTGCAAAGATACGTTCGGAACAAATTGCTGTTAAAAAACCTCACTAAAACGTTCCGGAGTAAGCTTCTTGCCAGAGAAATTTTTAAAACGTTGCGTGAAATCGTATATTTAGAGAAGTTTTTAAAACGTTTCTGAATAAACTTCTTTTGTCAGTATGCTTTTAAAACGTTTGTGAATAAACCTCTTTTGTATGTTTTTAAAACATTTGTGGATAAATCTTTATTGCTGAGATGTTTTTAAACGTTTCAATCTAGAGTTCGACGTTGCTAGATGCTTGGAGTTGTTTGAAGACGTTTTATATAATAATAATAATAATAATTGGTTTTGGGGGAAAGGGAATGATGCAGTATCTGTCTCATATATCGTTGGACACCTGAACTGCGCCGTAAGGTAAGGGATAAAGGAGTGAGTGAAAGAAGAAAGGAAGAAAGAGGTGCCGTAGTGGAGGGCTCCGGTATAATTTCAGCCACCTGGGGATCTTTAACGTGCACTGACATCGCACAGCAAACGGGCGCCTTAGCGTTTTTCCTCCATAAAAACGCAGCCGCCGCGGTCGGGTTCGAACCCGGGAACTCCGGATCAGTAGCCGAGCGCCCTAACCACTGAGCCACCGCGGCAGGTAGACGTTTTATAGAGGTTATCTGTTTCGTGGAATGCGCGGAGAGGGAGTACGCGAACAATCCGTTGCAGTCGCCGCACGGGGGCACCATCAGCGGGCCCCGCGAAACACCGCCGCGGCGAACCGTAATAGCGCTTCCCGATGCTATTCATTCGTCGCTCCCCATCATTAAGCCGAGCCGGAGAAATGCGTTCGGCGTTTCACGCCGCGGGTCATGCGAGTTGTATACGGCACGGTGATTCGTGAGAAAGAGGCCGGGATGGCCGGATGCAGCGCGAGTACGAGGGCGATTTTTGGCTTGAGCGCCCCCTACTTGGGAGTCATCAGCGAGCGAAGGTGGTGCAGACCGCCACCACACGCACGTTTGCGGAAGTGCATTGTCCTGCATTGAGTCACAGCCTTGTTGTGTGGTACACAGCGGAGTTTAATACGACAGGAAGCAGCTGAATAGTTTGTATTCAAGAACCACAACTGATCTTACTCCTGCACGCGTCGGTAGAGTTATAACATAAACCTAGTAATCATTGGTGGACTACCACACGGGTTCTTCCGAACACCGTCACATCTGACATCACTTACACGATAGTGCAGCGACGGGATATTCACACGGCATGCTACCATTATTCTGTGATAACTGCACGTTCTTTGGATGCCTGGTAGTTTCTGCTTAATTTGACTTGTAGCAAAAGACCCAAAATCAATTAAAAAGCCCAATATGGTCGCCCTCTGAGTTATTCATGAGTAAAACCGTCTTTGTAAAAAACTGACGAGGCTAGTCTCACCCTCTTCTCATGCTATCAAGGCTGGGATATCATCCAGAAAATAATAGTGTTGGCGCAGGTTCATGTCACACAGGTTATCCTCGCGGTCGACGAGGGCTGGCGACCGCAGCTGACCACTGCGCCACCTGCGCTCTTGCTGCGTTAATGGCAGCTTGGCACTTTTGGCAGACTTTTGGCGGAAACGCTTTCGCCTGCATACCCTTCAGTACGTGCTGTTGTCACTGTGAAAGAAATGTCATAGAAGGCATTGTCATGTAGTTCAGCTCGTTCGCTTCCTAATTTATACCGATGGCGCATGTATTCCGGAATACCAGTGATAATGCCTTGGCACGCTTAATTTTTAAGCTCTAACTCCATATTATATTGCTGCACTTTCTGCATTTACTATCGAGCATAAGTGTCCAGTAGAAGCTTGATTTTTCTTCATGAGCTTAACACTCAACGGGTCTAGAGGTGATCAATCGGCAAAAAAAAGAGGAGCTTAGAAACATCAAGGACATATCAGAACCCTCCTTGCAGTTTACACACCCGCGCTCTGCTTTTCTCGACGCCATAAACTTACTCGTCTGAACAATTCAACTGGAAGAAAAATTAGATGCTATTGCCTCAGCTTCACTCTGCAGAACAACTATACATAGGGTCCTCTACAATTCAACATCCCAGCTGAAGCCATTACTAGACGTAGGTGCCTCACTAACGGCAGTAAAACAAGCTACATCATATGGTGGTACTAGCCCCCGCCCCTGGCATCATTACTACGATCCATGAGTGAACACATCTGCGACGCGCAAATTCCGCACCGAGTAACCGCGCTCCCTTCCAAAACGTACGCGGTTACTTTCTGTCCTGCCTACACCCATTCTCAACATATGTCCGACAGGCTCAAACGCCTTCCAGCGCTCTCATCCTTTCCACCGCAATCTAGGCAAGCCAGGCAGTCAACGCCAGTGCCGGCAGTGCTCCGGATACCGGAACTGTGTGCCCTAAATTGCGGGCACGCAGTTTAGCGCTGCTCGTTGACCTGCTGTTCTTGAGGTTCCCTCTTATGGCTTCTCACAGCTGAGCGCTCTCTAAGAGTTGGCTTTGCCTTCAGAGCACCTGCGCGTGCTTTTGTGCTCACCCTGTGCTCACCCCGTGTGAAACATCCCAACCTCTTTTGTCCATGGGTGCGCAACCGTGGCCATTGGTGGTCACCCGTGAGCTTTTCGTGCTCCAATGTGTGAAGAAAATTAGGTCAGGAATATCTAATAATAATCTTTCCCTCGACGCTATTGATGATTATGCTTGTCTCTTTGCTTGTAATTTGCTAATTCAGCTCACGGCACTCCCGAAAGAGTCACTGTGGAAAACAAGAGCTCTTAACTTTGTCACGCTCGCTGGGCAGCTTAGCCGTGGCGTGAGGGAAGGGATGGAGGAGAGAATTAAAGAAGGAAGAAACAACAGCTAACGTCCTGATTGATTTCGACCAACCATGTCTTTACGCCCAGACGCATCGCACAACACGCAGGCCTCTTTTGCGTTTCGCCCCAACCAAAACGCAGCCGCTCCGGCTCAATTTGATCCCTCGTCCCTGGCTCGGCAGCCGAAAGCCGTAATTAATGAGCCGCGAGTGTTTTCGCGACTTTGTGAACGTATGTTTAAGGAAGGAAGGAAGGAAGGAAGGAAGGAAGGAAGGAAGGAAGGAAGGAAGGAAGGAAGGAAGGAAGGAAGGAAGGAAGGAAGGAAGGAAGGAAGGAATAAAAAGGAACAGCGAGCATGCTCATGCACTGAGGAGGTGGTTCTTACGTTGGGTACCATATCGCTTCCGAAGACGCCGACGAAACTATAAATCAACGAGTTACAGGAGCAGAAGAGGAGTTTCGCGGAGGGGGATATGAAAGCACGCAGCGAGGAAAAGGCAAGAGGAGAACGGCCTGTCTTAGCACCCGTGCCCCAGTGCGCGCCTTAAAATTAAATCGCTGAAAGCACCACAAGCAGCAACGTTGGTGGGCCGGCGTGCCGATTTGGCGCAGTGTGGCTACAGGAGCGAATAAATAGCTCGTCATTATCCGGCGCCTCGAACAACAGCCTCGTGATTGAATGTTCTGCGCAGGCCATACAGGCACCGGTGATGATCGGGTCTTAAGAATAGCCCTCTGCGTTCCACGCACGCGGAGCGCAGCTACCACACGCTTTAAGTCGGGGTAATTAATGTCCACCGCCTCTCCTCTCCACACCGCCCGTGTCGCGTACGCGCGTGACAGAGGCAAGGCTCGGTCGGGAAAGGAGGTGTAATGAGAGTAGCGGCGGCGGGATGAGCTGCGGAGAGGAGGACAGCTGCGGTCTGAGCTTGTCGCGGCTTCCTGCTCCTTTGTCATTCCGTCTTTCGCGGGACCCCCTCCGTGACAAAAGCCGAGGGGGAGGGAGGCGAGCACTGGCTGGGCCGCAACAAAAAGCGCAATTATTCGCCCGACGACCCCGCCGGGGTTAATCAAGCTCGTTGAAACGCGCGCGCTCGAAAGTAGAACGGCGAAAGTGCCGGCCTTTGTCGTCGCTGTCCAGGCACGGGTCCGTCCCCGCGACGCTGCCCTCCCTCGCAGGCGCCTTAATTTTTTGAAGCCGAGCGAGAGGGAAGATACGCTACTGGAGCGTCCGTCGCCCACTCGCTGGAGTCGACGACGGGGTCTCCGTCGCCTCCGGGAAGTCTCAGGAAGTGCGCATCACTCGAACCGACACCTCGCCAAGCGCGCGACGAGGCTGTTTAGTAGGGCGCGAGCGGACCCACGCGTGGCCCCGCAAAGAAAGAGCTCGCTCTGCGGGCATGATGTCACGGCGAGCTATTACAGCGCCTGCGTGACTCTACGCTTGCTGGGCACGTGACGGCGGAAGCGCTCGTCGACAAGTGGGATACACGTTCGCGCGTAGGGACAGCGTTCGGCTGGCGGCACGCAGCGTGAGAGCGAACTACCAAAGGGCTGAGTGAATGCGACGCCGAGTTCGCTGTCCTAATACACTCCTCGGAAAGTGTAGTACGTTATGAGTGTGTAGAAGGCTGAGTGTGCTCTAATATACTTCTCTCGCCTTTCGAGTTTTTTTTTGTTTTCTTCAGATGACGCACGCATAACGGATACTTAACCCGCCGGATTTTAACTGATGCGCAGCAAGACTTTGGTCCTTAGAATAGCAACGTCCATTAGCGAGGAGCGCAGAAAGGAAGCTCTAATTATGTGCACCACTTCTTAATACCCGTCCTGAAATAGGATGATGGAAGCAGTACTGTTTCTGATACAAATGTATTTTAAACGAAGGCCCGTAAACTTCGTCTTCGGTTAGAAATGAGAGCTTGTTCGCATGTTCTCAGTTGTGAAAGAGGTCTAGCCTGAGTGAGCTTGGCACTCAGATACAAGGATGACAAAAACGCGTTCCTCGTAATTTAAAGAACGCTGTGTGAAATTCTGGTCTCACACTGATACACTGGTCACCATCTGTAAGCTCAGCATCAGCCGCCAATTAAGTACACATGGAAAGACGAAAATTTTTCTTTTATTCACAACACATATGAACAGAAGACCGAGAACACAGTTTTTCCATACCGTTGATTTTTAATTTTCTTTTTTTCTGCAGGAAATTCGCAAAATGAAAAACAGGAAACTGCGGAGGTCTCAGCAGTAGCGTGTCTTACGGCCTGACAGAGTAACCGCGCCGAGAAAGTCTACAAGACAAAGCAACGAGATGATATTACACAATGTTATGACGGGAACGCACAGACACATTCGCACACGCACAATATACACTGTGCAGTTGAACAGAACTGACGACCGCACCAGAGAAAGAGTCGAATTCGGAGAACGCACTACCGCTCTAAAACTGATCCATACGAAGCACGCTCTCCTCACTGACAGGTGGTAAAGATGCTGGGATGAGTTTTTACACCAAGCCAACAGCCGGCTTGGTCCGGTTGACAACAGCTTGGCGACTCGTGACAGCGCGGGGCGGAGGACATGTACAAGCAGATAAAATATTCAAACATGCAACAACAATTAAATACGGTTAGTAATGGATTAGTAACGAAAATAAACAGAAAATACTTTTCAACATTAGGTAAACTCTGAAAATCTGGCGAGCAGATATGAGTGAAATCTGCACAGAGCTGCTGGCTGGCGCTGTTGGGACACTATAAACATAAACAAACAAAACAGAAAATTAAAAAAAGACAGAAATGGGAGGGTGCTGAGTGGAGTGTTCACACAGGAGTGGAGTGTTCCAAACAGCACACAGCAAAGCGGGAACGTAAAACTACACAGGTGCGACGTCAGCTGACCCGCAAGCCTGAACTACGCTACCTGCGGACATTCGTGTTACGCAAAACGAAACGTGGTATCATCCCCACACGTCACAAGAACATCACCAACGAAGGGTCACCAATCAAGCCCTTCTGTACGGAATGCTTCTAAAGACTCAGCCATGGCGTCAACGCGAGCCGCTTACAGGCAGTCGTGCAGTGATTGATGCGTAACTCGACAAAGCTGCGCTTTCGCTCTTTCACGTGTGAACGACGATCAGACAGCACAGCGGAACAAGGGATGAAGGGGCCCGGTTTGGGCGACGGGGAGGACCAACCTGAACAGATACGCGTTGGCACTCGCACCATTAACGATCGCACATGAAACAAAAGTAAGAAAGACGCTTCTTGAGCCAACACGCGCATGGTATTAGAGAAGTAGACTGCGAAGTTTTCATCCTGTTTATTCGGTTACCTGCTTACCGATTTCTGTAACTTTTCGGGACTTGGAACGTGGCAGAGAGAAATTGATTTGTTAACCGAACCTGTTCTGTTAATTCGTTGCTCGTAGTGGCCATAACCGATTCAATGCACACAGCCCGACGCGGAGCAAAAGCTTTCCTCGAAGCCCGGTTCGCCCACGGGAACCACTGACACCCCAGCAGGAGCATCCTCGACAGCCCCATTCACAACGGCCTCACTCTGAGCTGTACTGCCCCGCAAGGGGCGCTAGTCACTTGCAAAGGCTGTCAAACCCTGAAGGTTTCTCCAAGCCCCTGGAGCGAGGGCTTTCAATTCGGTTTCGTCCTACGGCTGATACTCTCGTTCCACGCTGCGATGCTGGTCGCTAGCCACACTGTGCTGTTGGTGCTGCTCGCTAGCTGCGCTGTCGTGTTGGTGCTGTTCGCTAGCTGCGCTGTGGTGGGGCTCGCTGGCTGCGCTCTGAGGATGCTCGCTGGCTGCGCTCTGAGGATGCTCGCTGGCTGCGCTCTGAGGATGCTCGCTGGCTGCGCTCTGAGGATACTCGCTGGCTGCGCTCTGAGGATACTCGCTGGCCTCACTGTGGTGTTGCTGCTGTTCGGTGCTGTGGGGGTGCTCGGTGGCCGCGCTTGGGTGATGTTCACTGGCGGCGCTTTGAGGGTAATCTTGTTCCACGCTGTGGGGCTGCTCGGTAGGCGCGCTTTGGTACCGTTCGTTGGTCACACTGTGGTGCGGCTCGCTGGCCGCGCTGTGGTACTGTTCGTTGGCCTCGGAGCTCCGTTGTTCGCTGGTCTCTACGCTGTGCTGTTCACTGGCTTCGGCGCGCTCCTGTTCGGGTTGGTCGTAGTAGTACACAGCGTTCCAGTCGCTGGCCTGGGCCAGGTTGGCGCGCCGCCTTCCTCCTCCACCCCCGTAGCCCCTGGCCGGCGCATCGTAGTCTTCCTGGTCGTAGTCCGCTGGCGCCGGGGCTGGTCCTGGACCCGGTGCTGGTCCCGGACCCGGCGCAGGTCCTGGACCCGGTGCTGGTCCCGGACCCGGCGCAGGTCCTGGACCCGGTGCCGGTCCTGGACGCGGCGCTGGTCCTGGACCGGGAGCAGGCCCAGGAGCAGGGCCATAGCCTCCTGGTCCCGGCGCGGGCGCCGGAGCTACTGGCCCGTAGCCTTGGCCGGGTGGTGCGCCGCCGTGGGGGCTCCACGATGGGCCCGGCTTATAGAGGTCGCCGTTGAGATTGTAGTAATTGGGCGCCTCGTCGCAGTTGACGTTCTGCCACCAGTCGCAGACGAAGTACCGTTGGTTGAAAATGGTGCCCACGGGACATAGGAACGCGTCGCGGCGTCCGTCCGACTGGCAGATGTGAAACACCTGCGCATGTGCAGTGTGTTAAGAAAGAGTAGAGAGTTATGTCGCGCGTCAGACAAGGCTGTAATCATTACGCTTGAGCATTAGTGCGTCCTATAGCTGCTTAATTAAAGAAAGTATGAATCAATAACATCCCTTGCTTTGGAAACGAACGGCTCTTCGTCCCAATCACAGGACCAAGGTGTAGGAGAGGAGATCAGTTCAGATGCGATGCCCGATTTAAGGGTAATGAGCTCTCCCTGGCGGTTCTATGACGGCGAGGAATAGCACATGTCAAACCTTCCGGGACTGGTTTACGATTACAGCTGCCAGCCCATGTAAGCATGTCTCTGTTCGGTATTTACACGCTATTAGAATATCGGCACATGACATTTAATATCGAGCGGTAAGTGGCACCCCGGCCAGGATGTAAGACAGCGCAAAGCACGAACGAACGCACAAGGGACCGTTGGCGCCCGTCTATTTCTCATATGCTTCGTCTTTTGCGCTATTTTGCATTCTGCTCAAAGGCACCAACAAGGCCAAAACCAACTTCTCGTCGTGTACCTGGCACCGAGCTTCAACGTCGGCGTAGTATCCGGCCGGGAACTCCTGAGCGCTGCAGTCGAAGCTCGTCTGGGGTATGGTGGTGAAGGTCGGGTAGTCCGTCTCGGGCGTGCCAGGGATGGCGTCCTCGAGGCGCCACTCGCCGTGGTCGTCGTGACCGTGGTACTGACCGTCGTCATGGCCTCCTCCGCCACCGCCGCTGGGACCAGGGCCACCCGGTGCAGGACGCGCAGGGCCCGGTCCGGGTGCAGGTCCCGGAGCGGGACCCGGTGCCGGCCCTACACATCGCACTGGTTGCAGAAGCTCAACGGACGCGGCGTTTCATTACGCTTAACTGATGTCAACGGGATGGCACGTTAGAAGCCACAGAGAAGAGTTAGTTGCGAGCAGCGCCTGTCCAAAGTCGTGTTCTTCTCGGGCCCTTGTAAAGCTTTGCGCCATTTCCAATGATTTCATGAAGCGACACAATGACTAGGCAGTAGTTCGGAGATCTATGCCTGCCAGGAGTCCTACGAAATCCCCACTGCGGTGGCTCAGGGGTATGGCGTTCCCCCACCGAACACGTGGTCAAAGTTCCGTTCCCGGCTTCGAATTGCAAAAATGCATATGACATTGGCATTTCTGATGCCCCTGAATTAATGTGCAGCCCTTAACTACGTTGTCGATCCCTCGACTTTAGCACTTCAAAACCTCATTAAATATTATTAGAACGGCACATCCATATTTCATCCATAGTAAAGGCTCAATAAAAGAAGTGCCCAGAGCACCGGTTAGAAAATGATAAAGTTACTAACACTGCTTTTCTTGTCAGAACAATGAAGGTCAGGACATCTGCTTAAAACTGGCGCGTACGCCTGCATGCTAGTTTTGAAATTAATGTAAAGGGGGGGTAGCCACGCAGTTTCAAACGAAGCTCCTGTTTTGAAAGCCTGATGACAGTCTTGCACTTCTTTGAGCAAGATTAATCTTAAGTCCTCGCTGCACACTGAAGCAGGGAGCAGCCAGACTGCAGGTTGGAAACTGAACTTTCATCCATTCCGCCAACAGGTGGAAAGGTGCCATCGTGACTTCAAGTGTGCGTGCTATCTGTATGTACTGTTAGCCCGTTGTGCTACAACACGGTGCGGGCAGGGTAATTGTTTTTTCTTTAGCCCAGTCTAACCTCTCTATGTACTATTAGCATCAAGTGAAATGCGAACAAGAGAACTTAATGCCAAAGGTAAAACGAAAAGTTATTAGCATGTGGAGAGGAAACGTGAGCAAGGTTGATTAATACTCCTAAAGGGACAGTCTTCACGCCTTCAAGGCCAAATTAACCTGCACTGGTTGTGAGTTCCCCATGGTTAAGTTCTTTACACTTTGCTGTTCGTGTTTCAATTTTCTTGTTCTCGTTTCATCTTTTGCTGATAGCACGCTGCTGTGCACGGAAAGTGCAAGTGTCGTTGCATTGCACTTCATTGCATTGTATAGTGCTTTACGTGAACAAATCATTCGTCCTGTGTGTCAGGACCAGAAAAATGCGCATGGACACTGACGAAGAGGAGGACACAAAAATTAAGCTTTCGTGCCTTTTGACTTCTTTGTATAGTCTATGCCCTTAACTGTTCCATCAACGTCATTAATGAAGAAATGCCCCCGAATGCCTCATGAGTGGTCATCAATGTACCTAGTTTTCTGATATCGCTCTCAAAGAGGGAAAGAACGGAAACGAAAGGTTAAAGGGACACTTAAGAGAAATAAAAGTTCGCTTGTATTGACGGGGTACGCGTTTTAACCACAAAGAGACCACTGTCACCGAAAACGAAGCTTTTATAAGCCAGAAAAGACCACAAAACTAAATACAGGTTCAGCCGTCAATGGCCGATTTCGCAATAAAAAAAAAATGCGGGCTTTGAAACGAATTTTTTGTCGCGGATTCCCGAGGTTACGTTGTACCGCCATTCACTTCTGAACTTTTGCAACCTGCCCTTTTCGGTAAGGGCGCCGCGAATTTGGTTCGACTGGCAGGAAGATTTTTAAATCCAATTTTTTAGGCGATAAATGCGTCCTTTGTTGCCGAGAGAACGTCAAAAATGCCAGAAAGAGTCGAAGAACAAGTTCTTGCTGAGAACAATAACTGTATGTAGTTGCCCGCAGAGTCTCCTTAACCAGCCATACAAGTGAAACTGACTATTAGGGGCAAAGTAAAAGTAAAGTCAGTCGCAGTGACTAAGTAAAAGTGGTGAAAAGCTCGGCTCGTTTCACTTACCAGCGCGTGTATTACAATATAAGCTACCCCCCCCCCCTCTTCCAAACGGCCCAGGAGCTCTCCGTAGCGCTCGGCAGCAAGCTGGTGGTACATGTTAGTTACGTACCAGGTCTCGGAGCGGGTCCCGGACCGGGCCGCTGGCTGGTAGCCCGGACCTGGAGCAGGTCCCGGACCGGGCGTTGGTTGGTATCCGGGCCCTGGACCGCCACCCGGCGCAGGTAGGTCTACGTCCGGTCCCACGTTGTCGTCCCAGCTGACACCGGGTCCTGGGCCGTAGTCGGTGCCGCCGACGTCGCCTCCTCCCCCACCTCCGGCGTCGGGGCGCGCGTAGCTGCTCCCGCCGCCGCCACGGCCGCGCGACTGGCGGGCTATCTGCGATGTGCGATACCAATCCACGTAATCTAGCGTAGCACGGCCTCTATTTGCAGCTCTGTTAAACGTCACTTTCAGCTTATGCCCGTTTGAGGAATATGTGCAGAGAACTGCAGGCCCATCCGAAAGCAGAGCACTTGCTACGCGTCTAGTCCATTGGGCACAAAACTAAAGCTGGCGCCAAATGATGAATTGTGGTTCCCGTTGTGTGCCGGGGCTCCATGGCTGTATGAATTGACTAGGGCCACCCTTGTGGATCATCCAGACGTTAGTCACACCATATGAACCTTGTAGCACTGCTGTGTGGTGTTTTTGACAAAAGCTGCGCTTGACGGGCCAACTTGCAGAAGGCTCTCATGAAGCGCAGTTTGCATAAACAGTGTGAAATTATGCCGCCCTTGTAAGCTTGCTCGGTTTGCTCGTTTCATGGCAAGAGAGTGTCTAGTCCTCTTCTTTGGAACTGGCTACTTGGCTGAGCCTGACTGAAAGTTTGAAAACTACTCTCTCTCTCTCTCTTTCATGGTTTCTGAAGGGAAATACAAAAACCTCTTGACTAATCGTGGTGTTTATGACTCATTGTTTTGATGTAGGGATACATATAGAACAAAGTTTAGCAATAATGTTTAGCTAAGTGTAGACTCGACAAGTTGCTGTCGACGTTCCAACAAGTTTCTTGATAGTTTCGCTTCAAATGCTCGCATTGGTGTTATTAGTCCCAAAGTACGGACATACCCACGCCGTTCGGTGCTCCTCTGCTCGAATAAATTGGTCACAAGGGCACTTAGCACAGCTCCGCATATTTCAGCGTCTTCACGCCTCCATACATGAGCTTTTTCACCAGCCCTAGCGACCCGCTAAGCTGCGGATGTTGCTTTGTGGGTGACCTGCTTCTTTAAAACGTGGCTATGTTATTTCTTTTCCCCCTGACCACGACTGTTACCGAGTTATCAGCAGTTCACAAACTATGTCCCCCCCCCCCCCCCCCCCCCCCCCCCCCCCCCCCCCCCCCCACCCCCCCCCCCTCCCCCCCCCCCCCCCCCCCCAATCATTTCAACCATATTTTTTAGACACCTCTTCTTCCGGTCTTTTGTTCGCGTAGCATTTGCCCCAGCGCATACTTGCGTGCAGCAAAGCCAGCTTTCCAGGCAGTGTTAGTGTGGACAAAATAGTTTTACATCCACGTATGCTGGCACCCGCTGTGTTGGGAATTTCGGGGCCGTAGTGTATTGGCGCGCAAATGGCGCATTAAAGTGGAGTAACGTCATTTAAGAAACCGTGCCTCTATTACTCCACTTGCGCACTGGTCACCAAATACGCAACGCCAGTTGCAGCCTAATAAACGGACCAAGAAACACACTAATTAACGCGCATCTGACACGAGCTTTCGAGCACGCACGTTTTATACTCAGATACGGGGTTGTTCTTCAAAAACGCATCAGCGCGATTGTTTTTAACATACCATTTTTTTCTTCATTTACTTTATCTGTTACCTCTACGATTTTCAGAGATGCATGACGGTAAAACTGAGGACGAAAATAAGACACGAATACGTGAACTCTTTTCTTTAATTCACTCAGCGCTGCTCTACTATCGTACAGTCACACCGCAGATTGTCAGGCGCTTCACGAGGCTCAGAGTACTGCAACTTCTGCACGAACGCGGTCGAAGTCGTTTCTAAAAGAGCACTGAAAGCATTCATTACCCTCTTTGGTGGCCGCGCGGAGAGGTGGACAGCCAGCGAAGCTGATGAAAGAAGAAAAAAAGACAAAAAAGTTTAGTCACGATAACAATGAAGTCAGCGGGAACTGGAGAGAGCAGCAAGTGTTAAAGAAGTCAGGAAAAAAAAGCTACAATAATCGACGAATGCACAATCACTCACCAAAGAGGATCACACTCAACCAGAGTCTCATGTTGAGAGCGGGCACACTGGAAGTAAAAAGAAAAACAAAAACACCCGTTAGTAACACAATATGCGCCCGTTCGCAGTATTTGTGCGAGGTAATAAAGTTAGAGCGCACACTGCTAGTTCCTCTCCTTTAATAGTGATTGTGTATTAAATGAGCATGTAATAAGAGTGAAAGTGGACCTGTAACTTCACCAACTTTTACTAGTAATTGGTGCACTACGTCCGGTGTAAGTGCTTCATATAATTTTGCAGCCGTTTGTTTTTGCTGGTAGCTAATGCTATTGCCATTTAAATATATTAATTTGCACGCCCAAAGAGCCGAAAACTGTTTCTTCAGGCGGCTGCCCCCATTCAAAAGTGAACTGTGAACGAAGTAGAATGGGAGAAACCCTGTCTAAGTATCTCGCTCTGTGCTAACGGACGACGAGATCTGCAGAGAGCGTAGCTCGACAAAACGTGAGGCTTTAATGTAATTGTATTACAGATGCGATTATGAAGGCTAGCAGTGCCCTCGCCCATGTGTCATCACTCTAGCCTGTAACAACGTGAGTGAGTGAGTGAGTGAGTGCGCGAGTGAGTGAGTGAGTGAGTGAGTGAGTGAGTGAGTGAGTGAGTGAGTGAGTGAGTGAGTGAGTGAGTGAGTGAGTGAGTGAGTGAGTGAGTGAGTGAGTGAGTGAGTGAGTGAGTGAGTGAGTGAGTGAGTGAGTGAGTGAGTCATAATCACTGAAAAACAACATTAGTGCTTTAACTTCGATTTTTTTCGCATCAAATCGCACGACTCTCCCCACCGGCTTGTACTCTTTGCGGGATAATGCGTCCGCAGTCGTGCGAAAGGTGTCGGACTAACACTGAATCCTTGCTTTCGTACCTTCACCGCGGATGACGTGCAACAAAAGAAACAAAAAGCCCCGCAAAGTCGCACCCTCCGAAGTAACGAAAACGAAAACGCGAGAAAGCGCCCTGGTGGACTCTTTCCTTAAGTCCAGTAGCCAATACTGCGCGAACAACGATATTTGCTGGTGTGTGCACGGAGCGCACAAGACACGGTAAACAACAGTAATGGCGTGAGTGACCATGCTTAAGATTTCCCACACGTTGGGCCGCAGTTTTCGCAGAGCTCACCATGGTCCTTCACGCGTTCTTCTAACACGTCCTCTTTTCCTCTCCCCGTTCTATCTTCACGTTATCTGACGTTTAGCGTGAAGAAAAGAAGCGCGGAGGTGAAGGCTGCGGCCGCTCATTGCATGACAAGGGAAGGGTTACGCAACGGCCGCGCCACCCCGCGAGTCGGCTTGGAAGCGCGAAAACGCTCTCGCGATGAGGGCAGGCATCTCTAATGACCCGCGTCCGGGGTGGCCTGGACTGCGGGGCAGTGGACAGTATTGTGCACGACCCCGGCGGGGCTGGCGGAAGTGGACAGCCGGAAACCCTGTCCGGCCGCGGGGACTTCTGTGTGCGCGACGCGTCGCGCTTTTTCGCGGCTCTTTTGTCGTCCCCGCGTGCTCTTGTGTCGGGGCGGCGGCAATTGGGAAACAAAAGGGGACCCCCCTCCCCCCTCCCGAGGTCCCCTCCTCATGTGCATCACAATGGCGGCCGCCTATGATAATCTTGACCCGATTCCGGCACTTTTGGGCCGTCCGCAGACGATTTGTACGGGCGCGTCTGCTCGTCGCCGCTGTCGACCCGGTGGCGTATGCTCAACAACGGGCGCGAGGGGTGGGCACTCACTCTTGTCATTATCTTTTCCTTTTTTATTTTCTCATACGCTCTCGTGTTGTCTCAGATGACAGATAAGAACTGGGAAAGTGCAGCGGTTCACCTTGATGTCCTTGACAATCGCGGTCCTTGACAATACCAATACCGATACAAATACTGAAAAAAAAAGTCATACGGAAAATCACGTTCAACGCTCCGAATGAATATATGGTCTCCGTAGTGACTGTTCAACAGTGGCGATATGCAGTCGTTTTCACTGTCTTTTTCGAAAGGCGCTGTACAGGAATATGCACAGAGTTGGAAAAACGCGTCCAGGCGTCTTCTGCGTCGAATCTCAGTACCTTCAATGTAATGCAGAGTTTTCGAACAACGATGCATGAAAATATGCGAAGGGTGCTGATGTAACAAAAGCACGTTAACAAATTCGTATGTGATGAAACAACGTGCAGCATATCTGAGTTTAATCCCACCAGTTGTGAGGAATATCCTGAGGCGAATTAAGTTTCAAAGGTGGGAGACCTTACAGCCAACACATGCGGGATCGAAGTCATATGGTTAGATGAAAGCAAATCCTGTCTTTCCTTAAAAAAATAAAAGCCCTGGCTTGATAATCGAACCCGCCGCCACCATAAAATGAGTGGAGCTGGTTTACCGCCTGACGCTATCATTATCAACCAGCATCGCTTCAATAACGCCTTGTGTAGTCATTACTCAGCCGCCTCGGTTCTTCTAGTAAGTAGACTGGCTATTAGTGCCAGTGGAGGTTTTGCGCACGACACCCTGACGAGTGGGATTTTTTCAACTGCTGACGCCCCAAAAAGTTGCACGGTTCTCCATATAGTAGTCGTATAACTGCACTCAAGCGGTTATTATAGCAGTGACATCCTATAGTTAACGAATACCAATAAAATAGCTGCCCATCGAAGCTTGCACAAATGCCGAAGTATCAGTTGCAAATCCAGTAAAACAGTAACAAACACATATTCCTTATCGGCCCTAAAACACCTTTGTTCTTGCGCGTATACGAGCGAGCATTGCTGGCTAGTCGTCACCGTTAAGCCACCGCGCACTCAGACGACGTGTTTCGCGTCAACAAGTGGCGACAGGCTTGGGGAGCACGACAGTTAACCGAAAACCCAATGGGGAAATTGGCACTTTCGTCACGTTCGAGAAAGGAATTCCTAGCGCGCTTTGGTCGGGTAGCTGTGTGCATATATTTAGGAGCTCTGACAAAGACACCCGGAAGCCCCACTGTTTTTTGTGGCATTGTATACGCCGTGAGAAACTGACACTTTAACTCATTCGCAACCGTACCACACGAAACCGACCACCTACTGAAATGTTTCGAGCATTTGAACAGCGCGTTAAAAGGACAAGCAGATTTCTGCATCTTAAGCACTTGACTTCTGTTACCGAGCGAGCGGAGGTCCAGAGATTTTAGTGAGAAAGGCGCGTTTTTGCCTTCACCGTGAGAAACGGCGGAAATAGATGTGTCATGTTCACCCAATGTGGGCACAATGTTTTACACGGCGGCCTCGGCGGGTTTGGTAGAATGACGTCAACAGCAAATAGCCAGCTTTATTCGCTCTGTGCTCTCAGTGCACGTGGCTTTTGCCCAAACGAAGCACGAACCAACGGCAGCAATTTCTGGATAGAGCTCTATGATTGCACAAATGAAGGAGCTCCCCATAGGAACCACGTATCAAAATCCGGCACTCTGAGTGGACCAAAACTGGGAGGTTAGCAAGCTGTCACTCCACTTGCGGCGTTAAGACGAACTGCTCTTTCCTAGTCTAAAGCAAATGTATGGAGTAGAAAGAAAAATTGCAGGTGCTTCGAGTAGCTTGCTGCCAAGCTCACAGGTGTCATCACAACCTGTTAGCGTCCGAAGAGTGGTCGCACGCCACGGTCGGATTTTGATTCGAATATTTGTAACTGATAGGGTTAGAGAAACCAGCTGGCTGTTGGTACAGGTGTGACGACATGTATAAGCAGGTAATCGGTGACCTATACGTACCACGCGATGTGTGCCGTCACATACTGGGTTGGTTTTTTACGCTTGTCGAAAGCAAACGCTGCGCTATGTTTGGACGCTGGTCGCATCGATCGTCAGGCCTGAAGGATTGCCAGGCACCGATCCGGCACCTGGGGGTGTCGGGTTTGCGCGACAGGTTGTGACTTCGCCGCAAACTCGTCCTTGCATCGATATCCCATCTTTTCCCTTGACATTCCTTCTACCCTCTTCCCCGGCGCAGGGTAGGTAGCCAACAGGAACACTCCTCTGGCTAACCTGCCAGCCTTTCTTCTGCGAGTTTATCTCTCTCTTTCACCAGCGTAAACGCAGGAGGAGGAAAAAAACCTAAAAACTTCTCCGATGAAGTTATACTGCTGCAAAACGCACCTATGGTTTCAAAAGCAAAGTATCGTTAAAGTTCTGCAGCCCTCAATGCACTACAAAGCTAGCGAGACTGAGCATGACGATCACGCCCGCACTTGAGCGCATCGCACTGCCAGAGGCGTCCCGAATTGGAAGCGACGCAATGCAGGCCCCATGTCAGCTATTAGGCTGTCCGGTGCGGTCAGGAGTGGATTGTGTATTGTTAAAACATTTTTTTTTCACTCTTTAATAAGAATGTCAGGCTGAACAAAAGAAAAAAATGTTCCAATGCCGTCATGCAATGCAGTTTTAAAATTTAAACGTGCACTTCACCGCCTCCTTAGTTAATGGCTCAGCAGTTCCCGCGCAGCATGGGAGACAGTAACTATAAAAGAAGAGGCGACCTCCTTCGAGCTAACATGCTAAACTGCTGCAGGCAGTCTGCGGCCAGCTCTTATTCGTCGAACATGGAAACCTCGAGCTGGTACTGAGCAGTAGAACGGCACAGGCCACGGTGGTATCGAGTGAAGGAAAGGAATTTGCAGGTTACGCCTGCAAACTGCTTGAAGTAATAAGCTTCTTTAATATTAAGACGTTTTTCGAAGTTGCATGTCGAATAAAACAATAAAGATCTATTCCTGTATAACTACTCGCTATAAGTTACATTACGGGGTCACTTTCATCTGCACAATGACAAATCAATATGTATAACGTGGTGGGAATCCACATATATTTCCTCGAATGCTGGCATTTATCTTCAGAGAGGTAGCGACTAGCAGGTGTCTCTTTTGCATGCGCACTTAGTTCGAAATTCAGCAATAGAAGGCGTGGTATATACACCCGTAAGAATCATGTCTTGCGGCCATCGTACTACGATTTTATTATCCTGTCAAATGAAGTACAAAAGACCTAATTATAAACAAAAAGAGGTTTATTAATTTTTTTTTACTGGTTGCCCGTACCTATAGCTATAATTCCTCTTCTGTGACCGAAGAAGCTGTTCAAACGAGCCAAACAATTGCTGAGCGCTTTCAGTACGTCTTGCGACCACTCGTGCCACCACCGATTGTGCATACCGCCGTCGTACAGAGGAGCCTGGCTTACGCAAACAGCCCACTCTGCCATCAGACACAATGGCCGGTCGTTAGCATGCAGCAACGCAGCTTTTGAGGGTAAAATATGAAACGGGCTAATTGAATCCTCTTTGTATGGAATCGTGTCTTTTTTCATCCTCGAGGAAATCGTCAGTCGTGGAGCGCCTCTCCTCGTTCCTTTCAACGCTCACGCCCGTCTCATCAAGCGGCGGGAAGCGGTCCAACTCGCAATCCCCCTAAGCGATCGTCGTGCCAAGAAATTAACGAACAAGCCAATCCTGCGGCGCGAAGATGCCTCGTTCTCACATTTTTCAACGCCGCGCATTTCATCGTAGGCAGAATCGTGCGCCGCACAGGATGATGAACGAGAGTGAAATGAAGCGGCAGCAGACGTGAGCGCCAGCTAGGCAGCAACAGCAGTAACAAACACAGCTTGTTGGCGCCTTCCCCGAGTGACGACGGCTCCGGAGACGACTCGCTCCTGCAGCGTGAAGCTGTTTAGTTCCTCACATTTTTCATCACGCGCGTGGCGTCCACAGCCTCCGGCACGAGTCGTGCAGCGGGCGGAAGAAAGTGAAAATGCGGAGAAAAAAAAAAAAAGAAATCGTCGCGCGTGACTGCGAAAGGAATTCGCTGTAAAGAGGGGTTGCGACAAGCAGGATACATTCTATTTATTTTTATTTCTTTCTAAGAAACAAAATCCAGACTGCACGAAAAGAGGAAGAGAAACCGGAGGGATAGAGAGAGAGAGAGAGAGATGAGGCTGCGAGTCGTGCGTTAATTCGCGGCACATGCGAACAGTGCAAAACGACACATGAGGGACAGACACGGTTCTTTCACCACTGTCCAAAGAGCTACACTGCATGTACCACGACGGCGTTAAAAACTGTCTTCCGCACCGGTAGTGCCCCTTCACCCTTTCCATTTTTCTCCCCTGTTCTTTACAACTTTATTTTGCCTGGCTCTACCTGTTCCGCGTTCTCTTTGAGAGCACGCAGGCGTTTAGTCAAGCCCGACCTTCCACCTCACAATGCATGCATTGTCGCGAAACACGGCTTTCGTGACCCGATTCCCTGTTTTCAAGAAATCGTCTACCGCGTCATACAGCCCTCCTCACCCCCACCTCACCTCCTGGTTTCAACAATGCTGCCCTACAGTGTTGTGCACATTGCCGACATTTGCTTAACGAGCTGTCGCGAGAAGAGCCCAGTCGGAGTAGTGCAGTGGCGCGCTTGCCGGAACGTCGGCCGATTCGCATCGCACTGCTGATTTTGACGTCCAAACGAGTGTGATGCACTGCAGTGGCACCAGACAACGCCAACGCGATGCCTGATGCCTCAGGTCGTGAAGCTATATCTAACTGGCTGAGGCAGGAAAGGAAAGAAAAAAATATATCTCCTGTTCTCTATCACCAGTCCTCCGCTCCCCCTTCCCGCCCGCCACATGTACGAAGTCATCCTGAACTTGAGCAATAGGGCGTTTTCTTGTCACACATTCGCCCGTAAACCCTACTGCCTAATAGAACCCGGACCACAATAATCTGTCTTTTCTCCGTGCTACGCTGTACAAGTGGACAACCCGCGAAACAGTAGAGTTTAAGATCTTTTAAACGAACTTCAGTGGTGGCAGGTGTTCGTACAGCAGTGGATCGCCCTTTTTCCACTTGTAATAACGGCGTCCATTGTAGTTTTATTATTCTCGAGCTCAAGTAGCCGTGAAAGCAGCCATGTAACCTGGGTACACTAATTGACGCGTGATTAAAGTGTACGCTATTTGGCCATAAATGACGTATTCTTATAGAATTTCAACTAGTCATTTACATGTGCGGTAAAGCCTAATTTGGTCAATCTGTCTCAGATACAAAGCAACGCTTCTTCAAGGCCGACTTGCTCGACTTATGCGCCAAATTCCAGCTTACAAAAACCCACATGGCAGTTTTGGAAACAAAAGCACGAAAGAAAGCAATCGGTTTCGGGTTGGTTCCTCATGTGCTTTCGGAACTGCAATTTATTGTTGACTGGGGTGTATTTTCACGGAGAGCACTCCCTCTCGGAGAACTTTTTTCTCTCCATAGCCCCAGACCTTTTTTCTAAACGGGGCAACACGGCAGGTAGCGCAGCTCGGCAGTGCGGCTCCAACCAGCTGCGCGCCGAAGTCATGCAGCTCCACGCCTGTCCGGACGTGCAGGCGGTTCCTGTGGGCCCTACTCTGCTCCAGTGAGTCGAGAATAGGCGCAGCATTGTGCCCCGCCGACATTTCACCTGCACGCCAGAGGCACACCTGCCGAGTCGGCCGGTATGCCGCGTACAAGCAGCGCCGATAGCGGGAACATCACAGGCGGCCGCATGAGCAGATGCAAATGCCGAGGAGGCCTCACAAAAGCACAGAGGCGACAACGCACGAACGAGGACAAAGGCAGGCACTACATGGCTGTGCCCATACGCGCATACGAGACGAACAGTGTGCAAGTAGCGGCCATAGTGATTGACGCCTGCATGTCTCCCAAAACAGCTTGCAGCTATAGCTGCAAGCTGTTTTGTGTGTATACCCACAAAGGAGAGGAAAGCTCATCACATCATGGCTGCCCTCTTATCAGTGAGATGTGACAGAACATAGTGCGCACAGCCTATTTTCTTCTAGTACTCCCGGCAGAAGCATGGGCAGAGTCCGCCAGAAATAAAACGCGGCAGGGCTGCTATAATTCTCCCACAGTATTCGCCCATTACGTTCGAATAGCGATGCGGCAATCGTCCGGGCCGTAAGCGTCGGACGCCTCGCTTACACGGCCACTGCCTCGCTTATTCTTTGTCTTCAGTAAAGGAGCACGTGATGTGGCGCTTTGTGACACACCTAAGCATTGTTCACTCCTTTGCTAGCGATGATTTGTTAATGATAAAGCTCAGCAAGAGCAGCGTGACAGCAGCCCTAGTTGCGTGGTGGATCGAAGAGGAGCAGGAACTGACGCGCACTTCGGCGAGCTACTGCAGAAAGCGCACTCCACCGAGGCCCTGTCGAGCATTCTCAGTATCGGCGTCATGCTCCGTGAAAACGGACCACGCCCTGCTGAGCCATACGTGCATAAAACACACACAAAAAAGAAAAAAGTAGGGAAAGGCGTGCTACGAAGGCCTCCGCATACGAGCGTGGCAGCGGCCTCTGCATGCCTTTCGAGCACGCCGCGACCTTTCCAAACCTGTTAGCGCGTTGCCGGCAGCGCTGGCCTGTGTGCCGATCTTATCGCTCCTGCAGGGCTTTTTACACGGGTCACCGGTCCTGTGATCGACATGAATGCGCTATTTTGAGTATATGTGATGGACGCCGCCGCGGCGATGAGAAACCCTTTGTTTGCAGTGGGCGTATAGCGTGTACATGCGGCGCTATGGTAAAATGGAGAAAGCCTGTTGCGCTTTTGAGAGCTCGCATCAAGTGAACGCGTTTCCTTCTCCGTGAAGTAAGCCTTCTTGTTCTGCGCACAACATGTATGGCGAGAGGTGTGAACACCCAAGGATGCGTACAAGGCATTCCTTTCATCTTCACTTTCTCCTCTCTACCAAAGCGCTAGCAAGGATCCTGTTATCGGTCGTGCGAGATATATTTTTTTTTTGTGTGCACCTTTGTCTTTGTACGTCTCATTCGAAGGAAGAGCATTTGCAAGTAAAAAACGAAACGTCGTGAAGAAATATCAGTCAAGTTCGCGCTCTGCAAACCCCTCCTCCCTCCTTCCAGTAAAGGTGACAAGTTGACCTCCACACAACATGCCAGTAAGGGAAAGGGCGCGTATGTTGATCTCCCCCTTGAAACGTATTTTGGACCATTTCTTCAATTCAATTAAAATCAATTCAATTTAAGTTTAACAAGCTTTACCACGCCTTCATTATTGTGACTGCTCGGATTTTAAAATGTGAAGTTGGTCTTTTACACCGCCATGTTTGGCTACACTGCGAAGCGATTTTATTGGATACAGTGTCAAATAGAATATGCAAGGCAGGCAAACTGAGCTGCGAAGTGATAAGCGAATTATAATGCGATCGCCTGCAACGCATCGATCTTGCTCTGATTGGTTCCTGCTCAAGGAACCTTTCTCCGACATGGATTACACTTTGAGGCTCCTGGGCTGTAGCACTGATAATTACGGGCAATATTCAGGAAGCTCACGGTTTTGAAGTCTGTTGCTTTTCTTTTTATAGGTTTTACATTACAGATGGCGCATTTCCCGGTTCGCCCGCTTTTGTTCTAAAATTTAAAAAAATAAAAAAATCACGTGGCAAAGGGGCATGAGAAGAGAAGGCAAATTAAATGGAGAGAAAGACAGTGCCCAGCATCGCAACAAAGCTTCGCTGGGATCAATGTAACATTATGCCGTGGTCAGAAAAGGTCAGCTCAGGCGCAAACAGAGTAAGAGTTCATTTATAGATGTTTCCTCCAAAATTTTTTAACTGATTTCGCTCTGTATGAAATGGTGAGAGAGAGAGAGAGAATATGCGATTACTCAAAAGGTTAGCCTAAGCAAGACTTCTCTGGCTGACTACTGTTCACTGGCTGAGTGCGTGAAAAAAAAGCTGAAAAAGTAGAATTAGAACAGCCATGAAATGTTAACATAGCGGAACAATAAGGACACTGCTTTTCGCAAGACAATAATTGCTTCACTTTCGGCCGGTGCACTGCTTCTATGGCATAGTTTTTAATTATTCAAGTAATTGATTACTTTTTGTAGCGCGCCGTGAATACTAGTGCCCCGTCGCAGCTCAGCTGTCTGTACTTTCCTGCACAGGTCCGCCTTAAGGTGAGGTAAAATTTAGTTCCGGCAGAAGGAACAATTAATCACAACAGCATGTAGCTCCATGCATACCTGGCCAATTCTTTAGCGATACCACCCGAGTGTCAAATAAACGGTCCCACAATGGCCTGTGACGAAACAAAGGATTGAAACGGGAGAAACCACGTGCCGCTTACTGCCGCTAATTCGACAGTCGGGTGACAGACACTGCGGTGCACTCATGACCGCATGAAAGACCACTGCTACAATGCCCAACTGGGGCCGCATGGCAGGCAGTGAATCTAGTCCTCCTGAAGCTTTCCACGTGTACACGGACTCTGGTATTCCTTCCATATCGCGCATGCGCATTGCCTTCTGGAACGTATATATCCGACGCCGTACCGGAACATTATCCAGAGCCATCTGCCGGACCCCTCTATTTATCTAGCGTGTTTCCTTCCGGCCACTTCACCTTCTTCCGGCATGCTTTGATCTCTCGCGTGGGGCGTTTGCTGCACATTTATACACGCACACACGCATGAACACCCAGACACGCACGCGCACACCTGCGGTGATTGCTGGTCCGTTCGGTTTTCTTCTGGCACCGACCGGCGCGCGGGGAAGCCAATTGAGAAGAAGACGTCCTTTTCCTGGCCGGCCAACTGCGCGTCGCTATGGGAAGCAAAGGCAGCGGCGCGTTTTTTTTTTTCGTGTCCATCGCGCGGGGCCGCCGCCAAATTGCGGCGCATACGCGGAGAAAGCGGCCGCTCCGAGGAGGACGCATCGTCGGGGGGGGGGGGGGGGGGGGGGGGGGGGGCGAAGGCTAAATTAGGGTCAGTGGCGGCCAGCTGTAGGCTAGACCATTGTTGCTGCCTGCCGCGAATGTGAGGCGCGCGGAACGCGGGCTTATATACACGCTGACCGCGGATAATGTACGGCGCCCCGTTCCGTTGCGGCTGCCTGTCTGAAGAGGGCGCGCTGTATGTGGCTGCGCACTGCGGCGTGGTGGAGTCGTGTCCCGAGGGCCTCCTCTTCCGCGATTCGCGTTGTCAGCTGACGCGCGGAACCTCCGCGAGAGGGCGTTTCAGGAACAGTGAAAGGGAGAGGAGAACGCGCTCTGCGGTTGCTTGTGAGCGGCGCATCAACGCCAGCGCGGAAGCTTTGTCGACAGTTTCGTTATCCGTGAAGCTCGAAAGCATTGCCAAAAAGTTTGCAGACGCACAGCATTTCCTTTTCATTCTCAAGGCGATTAACACCCGTCGCCTCATAATTCAGAAACTTTACGCGTTAGGAACTGGAATTCTGATCTCGCTTGCGCTCTCATACGTTGGTGTCAGTTTGCATGCATGCCTTGTTAGTGTCTGCAGAATGCAGCTGCCGATGTGAACAGCTTACTGCCGGTACTGTTTTCGCGTTTTGTTTATGTATTTTATCCTGGACACAAAAGCTGCGGGAGATCCGGTCTGAGCTGTGGTCGAGTGCCCTGACAGCCTAGCGCTTGACTGTTCCGCAAAAAAGAGAAAATAATTAGTGGCTGATTTATGAGTTTTTGTTGTTGCATGGGAGACTTTATACTCTCAGACCCACATAGCTCACATTACCTCCACGGCATTAACTCCAATGCGTTAAGCTTTTAAAAGATGAAGCTGCTCTCAGCTGAAGGCTTCTCAGCTTTGATGTAGTTGTAAACGGCGATATTACCCAAAACTACACAAGACGCAGTTCTGACCACAACCAAAAGCAGATACCAAAAATTTCCGTTTCGCTTCTCTTTGTGAGCGATGCCGCATTGAGTGCTTTAAGCTCCTACCCATCCTAACTAACGTAGTCCTCTCGTCGTACTACTCCAACTATCTCCGGCGTTAGTGTTGTCTACAAGAAGCAGACGCAAATATCGCTCCTTACTTGTCACGCACAGATGCATTTAGGCAAAGCTTTCTTTACCTCGAACAACTGAATATTGGAGCCGTTCTTCCCGGTGACACCCAGCCTCGAATTCCTTCACACTTGTTGCCCCTGCTACATCCCGTGTTCATTATATCTCTGCTCTTACGCTGATAAACTTGTTTACCTTGCTGATGTTATGACAACTCTACTGCGATCTCCTTTTCTCCCACTTCTGGGACAGCTCTCGGTCAGTCCCCGTACGCAAAATGAAAAGAGCAAATTTGACTTCGACCTGTATGGTGCTAGCATTTAAACGATTCCCGGCGTGCAAGCCTAGGCTCCTCTGCCATGCTCGCAGTGCGCCGTTCGTGGAGCACTCAGTCGACTCGAAGCTGCACGGGTGCGAACCGTCGCGTGTCTGGTCGAGCGAAAGGCGTCGCGTGCGATATCCAAAGCGGCGCTGCTGTCCACGAGGGGGCAGGGTTTTCGCGTATCCTGGAGCTTCCTTGCACACCACGTGTCCTCGCCCGGACAGGCCGGGACTCACCTGGAGCCGCTGGCGATGGTGGACGAGTACGAAGGCGTCACAGAGCTCCGCGTTGTGCGTTCGCGTCTCGGTCGTCACCACAGGCGGGAAGGAGAAGATGAAGATGCGCCCGAGGATGGCTAAGAGAGGACTGAGGTGTCAAGCGGGGGCCATGGGCGGTTTTATACGACGTGGGTGCCGGCAAGGCCCTCTCCCCCACCGGGTCATCACCGCTCGTCCGAGAGGGAAACGCTGTGGCATTGTTTTATTCACTCGCGCCACGCGAAGGGAGGGGGGGTCTGCTTGCTACCTGCGTTTCGAGGAGGAGGTGGGAGAAGAGGCCGGCGAATGGTGAGCGAGTATGGTTGGCCAAAGCGTTGCGGCGGTAGCTGAGGCACTTTCTCCGGCATTGTCTCTGGCCGGCGACCGGGCTTTCCTCAGGGAAACAGGCCACGCGGCGAGCCTGCCCGAAGCTGACGCGTCCTTTCCGCCGGCGCCTCTGCGCTCACAGCCGCTGCTTGTCACTCGTCGTCGTTTCTCGACGGTCGCCGCCGGCCGGTAGAAAAATAAACAGTGAGAAACGCGAGTACACGTGCTCGGAGCGAAACGATTCGCCGCGGCAGTATGGATGCGCCAGACGCGCCTCCTTGAGAAGCTGACCGGAGAGAATTGTGGCGCTCCCCAGACGTTTGCCGCGGGAGATGACCCGACAGATTGCGATGGTGGACAGGCGGCGCCGCTGCTGTGTAGTGGCCCACTCGAAGTACCACGCGCGGAGTTAACAACCATCTGGGGCACGTCGGGGCAGCCACTCTGCGTCAGACGCAATACTTCGGTGATTTCGACTGGCTGGCGGTACACTGCTTTTCGTGGCCAGTGGCGGCTGCCTGCTTCCTTTTTCTTTATAACGTGCAGCCGGATCATCGGTTTCTCTTGCCATCACGCACGACTGGCAGTTGTAACGACGCACTGCGAAGGAAGGTCGCGTGGTTAAGTGAATGCCTTTCTTTTGTGCCAGCCAGGGTGCTCACCGTGTTCATTTAGTCTGTTATGTACAGTCTCGTAGCGCCTCAACTCCCGTTTCCTGCCATTTTTTTACAGCGTTAGCTCTTAAAAGATTTTCCTCTGGTTTGACGCCGTAGGTCATCCGCAGATAAGCAGATTCCCTGCCCTCTGCTGGAAGCTTGCAAACTCATTCCTCCCATACATAACTCCCAGAAATCTACGTAAAATCAACGAAATGGAAACTGAGCTGCTATGAGCGCCACGGCACAAATGAGAGGCAATAGGTCGGAGCCACTGCAGATTAGATTGTAGTAGCCCAAGTTGCCGCCAAGGGCATTGAAAACATAAACAGTGTCCACCTCCCCCAAACAAAATCCATTTTTCTGAAATGCCTCCCTTCTCCCAAGCCAGCTAAAGCCGAACATTCACGTTTCGGATTCGTAACTGTGCTGTGAGTTTGTTTGTTTGTTTTTTGCGCACCTCCTTCGTAATGCACCGCTATCACTCGCTGGCTGGCTAGAGAAACGTGTCGAAACACGGAAGTATATCAGCACAAATTTAAGATCGGGTCTTCTTTGCCCACAGTGGAGTGAAAAATCTGAGAATAGGAAAGAACCACAAGTACGATAGCAAAAAATAGAAGTTAGCTTCTAACAAGCTCAGATTAAAGCGCTCATTCCACAGCGTATCAGTGCACCGTCTCTTGTGTCTGCCACTGAGCACGTGGTCGTGGAATGGATTTCCGGAGACGAAAAGCGGGAACGCCCACGTGTTGTGCAATGCGAGCACACGTTAGAGAAGCCCGGATGTGGTCGATGTAAATCCCGAGCCCTCCACTATGGCGCCTCTCATGCATAGCCCACGCAAAGCCTTGGGACGCCAAGCTCCCCATGCAAAGCGCCCCACAAACCGAGCCTTCATTGCGTGCGGGGGGGCGCTGCAAGCGTTCGTCACGAGCGGACGTGCGATTCATGGGCTCCGTTGACAATCTTCGATTGTGGCGGATTAGAATATTGGATCACCATATATTTATCATCCACGAGTTGCCTTCAACGCCTGACACGGCCTGGTACCACCAGTGAGCCTGTGAGTGCCACATTTTCGGCGCTACAGCCTGTCTACTTCTCGTCACCCCCGTGAGGAGCGCTAACCCTAACGGCCAAGGGGTTGGGGTGCCTTATCGCCGCGGAGACGCCGGTGCGCCCGCGGATGCGCGGCATAGCGTTCGCGCAACGCGGGTCTAACGACGCTCGCCAGTGAGTGCTCCCGCTTCATCCAGGACTGCCACGACCACGATGAATTCTCTAAGAGGCTACGACCCGACGGAGATGGACTTCAGTCATGTACCAACATCCCAGCAGCAGCTGATGCCCCCGCAGGATCTCCCGAAGGACGACAACAGCCATGGCTGGAACATATGGTCCCGGCGCAACAACGACAGAGCGGCGCAAGCTAAATCCACACCTCCCAAGGAAGAGCAGGGGAAGAAAGAACGCCGAGAGCCTCCTGCACCGAGACCTCCGCGTCTACCGAGTCTCCAGAATTTTCCATACAAAGTCATCATCCGACCTAAAACCACGGTGGATCTGCAATCTGTGGCTCCACGCTCCTACGATCTCGAATTAGGGATCCAAGCAGCCCTCAACACCCCTCTACAAGAAAAGCCAACGCTGCGCGTTGTTAGCCAGCAGAACATTATAATGGTGTGTACTCACTGTGAGGAAGACGCGTTCCGTCTCGCCAAGCTTAATTGTCTGTACCTCGACGGCAAGAGTATAACGATCACCGCCTACGTTGCCTTGCCAGAGGATGTTTGCAGGGGTGTAATACATAATATCAAGCCTGAAGTGAGTAATGACTCTATCTTCCAAGACGTCTCCTCACCCAGCCATACAATCCTGGGAGCGCGCCGACTGGGCAAGACTACGTCGGCAGTCATCGTCTTCGCCGGGCAGAAGGTTCCCTTCACGGTCAACTACGGGTGGTCAGAGCGCCGCTGCTACATCTACCGTAAAACGAGGGCTGCTTGTATCAACTGTGGAACGCCAGGTCACCGAGCAGACGTCTGCCCGAAACCCAAGGGGGCTGCTTGCCAAACCTGTGGAACGCCGAGTCCAGATGAGACGCACGAGTGTACACCCGTTTGCGCGCTGTGCAAGGGTCCACACAAGACTTACGCAAAAGACTGCAAGGAGAAATTCCAGAGACCGCTGAACAAGAACACTAGTACCGCGTCATCAAACGCGTCATCAACAACAAAACTTGAAGATCAAGAAGGCAGGAGCAGGACGAGGCAGAAGAGGCAGCCTACATCGCGACGGCGAGGAGTGTCGTCATCAGTCTCCCACTCTCGTTCCGCCTCTCGCGGCCGTTCGAGCTCAAGACGCCGGGCAACAGGCTCCAACCAGAACGCCAGTCAAGTGGAGGCGGGTAAAGAACAAGGGCAGGAGAACCTCAACAAGCCCATCGGGGCGCTGAAGAAGACGTCCTCGGGCCAGCTTTCAGATTCGAAGGTGAGCTTTGCAGAATGGCCTCCCCTTCCTTCCTCCTCCCCTCAGAATAACACGGAGTTAGCAGCACTCAAAAACGAGATAGAAAGTCTGAAAAAACAAGTGACCGCTTTAACAATCCAAAACCAAGAGCTTAAGCGAGCAACTACTAACGCAATAACGCCGGTAGCTCAGCCGACTCCTGAAAACCAAAAACAGCAGGCAGTACCTAGCTCCCAGCCTGCCTTAGGCGAGGTCTACCAACAAATCATCCAAGAACTGAGGTCCTTCAAGGAGGAGTTTCAAGCTTTTCCAATTTATGTGAACGCTCAATTCCAAGACATTCGAAATCAGATTGCAAACAACCGACGATACACGGAGACGGCAATTTCTGGACTTCGGAAGGAACCTGCGTATAAAAGGCATAAGTCGAAATTCGCTCGTACAATGCACGTGGACGAACCATCCGATACGGATTCAACATGCCAGCCAAACCTAGAGTAAAGATCTGGCAGTGGAACTGCCGGGGATACAGGAGAAAGCAGGCTGCTCTTAATCTCCTTCTATCTCAGGAATCTGACCCACCGGCAGCTATCCTAATTCAAGAACCCCACCTAATGCCTATGAAGCTCCAAGACTATGTGACTTATCAGCACGACCAGTTAACTGCCACGTTAGTGCACAAATTATACACTGCCATATTGCACGACACTTTCGAGCCGGATGTTGCGCACTGCTATATAACTATTCTTCCTCTCCAGAGAGGAGCGGCAAGCACGCACGTATTGAATGTATACAGCCCTCCAAAAGACAGGAACGCAAAATTGGGTTCCCTCATAAAGAAATTTCTGACCTTAGCGGGCCATGCCCCCTGCGTGATTGGAGGCGACTTCAACGCACCACACCCTTCATGGGGCTACCCGGCGGCGACACCGAAAGGCAGAAAACTAGAAGAAGTAGTGGCGCAAGAGGGGTTATCGATCCTCACCGATCCCACTTACCCTACGAGGCTGGGAAACAGTGTCAGTAGAGATACATGTCCTGACCTGACGTTCACCAAGAACATACAAAACGCCATTTGGAAGAATACCGAACAGCACCTGGGAAGCGATCACTTCATACTCTCTCTGGAGATAAGCACAAACGCGTGCAAGCGCAAAATAGGTATCGCAAGAGTTACGAACTGGGACAGGTGGAGAAAGGCCCAGGCATCTACTGCAAATACTATTACCGACCTAGAGGAATGGGTTAAAGATGAGGTGCACTCTTTGAAAGCCTTTACAAAAGAGGTCTGCACGACAGAAGATTGCCCAGCGGTCGATCCGCACCTTCTACATTTATGGGAAGCGAGGCACTCATTGACAAAGAGATGGCGCAGACAACGGCTTAACCGCAAACTCAAGAAAAAAATAGAGGAGATAAACAAAAAGGCAGAATCCTATGCCATATCCTTAACCAGACAGAACTGGCATTCGCTCTGCGATGGTATTCAGGGGAAGCTAGGTGTGTCAAAGACTTGGAAGCTCCTACGTGTCCTAATCGACCCCAGCAGCAGCAAGTCGGCCACTAAAGACAGGCTCACGAAGATCGTACACACCACCCCGGGTACGGACACAGAGTTGATCGAAAAGCTCAAGACCAGGTATCTGTGCACGGACCAAGTCGTGGAACAGCCGGAGTATCCTGGACTGCCAAATCCCAAGCTGGACCTCCCACTCACGAAAGAAGAAATCAAAACAGAAATCGCGGCCAGGAGAAAAAATGCAGCTCCAGGTCCAGATCAAATAACAGCGAAGCTCTTATTTAACCTCAGCGATGACACCATCACCGCGCTGGTGGAATGCTTCAACGAGCAGCATTGGGCTACAGGAACGTTACCAATATCCTGGAAGACAGCCGAGGTTCGGTTCATTCCGAAGGCGAACAAACCCCTTAAACTGGATAATCTACGACCGATATCGCTGACCTCGTGTTTGGGGAAGCTCATAGAGAGGGTCATCAACACGAGACTGAGTAGATACTTAGAAGAAAACAACCTCCTACCTAATACTCAATTCGGCTTTCGCCCTCACCTATCGACACAGGACGCCCTCTTGTACCTGTACAAAGACCTCCTTGAGACACCTCCCAAGTCACAGACAAGGGCCATCCTGGCACTTGATTTGAAAGGAGCGTTCGATAACGTTCTACATAAAAACATCCTGCAAAGCCTCGCCAATACCAACTGTGGCGCAAGAACCTACAACTATATCAAAAACTTCTTATCAGTCAGGCAAGCCACTATAAACTTCGGTGGAATAAAATCAGATCCCATCACTCTAGGCCCGAGGGGAACTCCGCAAGGGGCGGTACTGTCACCCCTCTTGTTCAATTTGGCTATGAAAGATCTACCAGGCCTTCTTTCCGAAATCCCCGGCGTCAAACACACATTATATGCGGATGATATCACTGTCTGGTGCAACTCGGGGAGTGACGCCGAGATCGAGGAGCGTCTTCAAGCAGCAGCCGACACGGTGGACCGGTACGCCAGGGAGAGAGGTCTCCAGTGTGCGCCGGAAAAGTCCGAGTTGCTAATCCTGAAGAACCCGAGGACACCCCTAGCGCAGAACATCTCGGTGTATATAGAGAACCACCCAGTACAGAAACCCACGGAGATCAAGATACTAGGGCAGTATATCCCGCAGGGGCGACAGAACACCACCACTATGAAGAAGCTTACAACATCCACCGAGCAAATCCTCCGCATGATACATCGTATCCGAAATAAACACCATGGCATGAAGGAAAGGGACACCATCCGCTTAGTGCAAGCTTTCGTGATCTCTCGGATAATGTACGGGACGGCATTCCTTAACCTCTCCAGGTCGGAAATTGAAAAGTTGGAGGTACTCATCAGGAAAGCCTACAAGACGGCACTGGGGCTACCAAACTCCACGCCAACAGCAAAGCTCATGGCTCTAGGAGTACATAATACCCTCAAAGAGATGTGGGAAGCACAATGGTTCTCACAACTGAATCGGCTCGCACTCACAAAACCCGGCAGAGAACTGCTCGATAAAATCCATGTTAATCTGCCCTATACAATTGACCAAAGGGAAGAGGTCCCACGCGATGTGAGAAGACGCATAAACGTGCACCCCATTCCGCGGAATATGCATCCCGCAT
Source organism: Amblyomma americanum (assembly GCF_052857255.1). Lineage (NCBI taxonomy): Eukaryota > Metazoa > Arthropoda > Arachnida > Ixodida > Ixodidae > Amblyomma > Amblyomma americanum. The sequence continues at coordinate 5,324,894 of NC_135503.1, read as the reverse complement.
ATAACACCGAGAGGAGGAAAGCAAGAGGTGAATCCCTGCAGAAGAAATGGGACAAGCAAATTAACACCCTTTACGTGGACGCAGCAGGACCAAATAATGGAGTCATGACTATTGTGGTCTCAACGCCTTCAGGGTCGATGGTGAACTGCGCCTCGGTGAAAACATCTAACCCCACTCACGCAGAGGAGGCAGCTATTGCATTAGCTGTAGCATCTAACCCCAACGCCGTTGTGCTCACTGATTCCCAGAACGCCTGTCGAAACTTCAATAACGGATTAATTCACAAGTCAGGGTTGTCATTGCTGACTAAGCATCCACCCAACCAGGTCTCAGTAATCTGGTTCCCCGGTCACCTGGAACTACCAGGAGGAAACGAAGCCGCCCACAGGCATGCCCGAGCTCTTCTATACCGGACGTCTCCCCCTGATGACCATGAAGGGTGCCGCGACCTAATAGGCTTAGCAGTGTATGCTGACAATCTTGCGCCATACAGAACAGCCAGAAAGGAGTACCCAACACCACAAAAATCCCTCAACAAGTTAGAAGAGAACACCCTTAGGAGACTACAAACCAACACCTACCCAACACCAGCTAAATTACACCAGTGGTACCCTACACTATACTCTCCACAGTGTCCACATTGTGGAGCGGTAGCTAACCTCTACCATATGGTGTGGGCATGCCAATATAATCCCTTAGTTGACCCCATTCCCAACCCCTCGAAGGAGCAGTGGGAGGCTATTCTGCTCAGCGATGATCCTGACCGTCAGCACTGGCTGGTGGGGAGGGCCAGCGCAGCAGCAGCAGCCAGTGGACTACCGGACTAGGCGGTCCACCCACATGTTCGGAGAACATTGAAGAAATAAAGACGCTTGTAATCAAATCAATCAATTCATTGCGTGCTGCCCAGTTAACAGACCGGTGCATCTGCGAGTTTTTCGCGCATGTTTTTTGCGTTTGCTCGGTTTCGGCCGTCTTTTTTTTTGCTTTTAATGCATGTTCCAAATAGCACTCGTACTCAGTGTGTTCAAAATTAAGCGGCAGAACAACACAAACGAAAGAGAAAAACTAATATGTAATAAACAAGTTTCAAAAAACACCCGAAATGAATTCATTCGCAGCTGTGCGTTGAAGGACGCATAACGGCTCCAACCAAACCTGCGACACATCTTTTCAGAGTCACGCTCAGTTTTCACCACATTGCACCAAGTCGCGCATGCGCGCGCACTGCAGTGCTTTTTTCTTGACCGTCTGGAGCAGGCCGTACCCTCTGAGGAACGTGAGTAACTGGAGTCCATGTTACTGTCGCATGAAAGAGGGCGACTGGAACCTGTTCAACACAAGCCATCCCGTCACTAATCGAGAGCAATCATGTCTCCTGGCGTGAAGCTCGATGTGGGCAAATTCGAGATTCCGTTGGGTGACAAGAGATGTGCTAGGTTGACTTTTTTTCGAGTGTCTTTCATCCTAACAAGAGCCTGCATCAGCTGTCAGTTGCGCTAGAGTATGCATCCCTCTTGAAGAAATCACTGCAGGGCTCAGTTCCTTGCCTCAAGTAGCGTTGAATAAACGGGACTGCGTCTGGTTCCGACAGCTTCCACTCCTTGTCGTTATAGTTCGCTGCGTGCAGTGCGCAGGGCGCTAATTTGCCGTATCTCCGACCAGAGTAGATAAAAATGTAGTTCTTTTTCCTTCTCCAGCAAGACTTAACTCAGGCTAAAGAACGGCCCGCAACAGTAGGTAGCGGTTAAGACGTTCTGCTGCGGAACGAGAGGTCGCGGAATCCATTTCTGTTCTGATATGAAACGAAATTTAAAAAGGCCCGTGTGCTGCATCAACCCAGGTTAATGAAGTCCCGAAGATACAAGGCACAGGAGTGGACAGGACGAACAAAGAAGGAACACGGACCTTTTTCGTCCTGTCTACTCCTGCGCCTTCAAGTGAAAACTTGTATTGGCAGCGATAAAAAAGCCCCGACAAGAGGGATGGCAGGTCAAGCCTGTCAAGCGAGAGGCTACAGAATTTTGCTCTTAAAGCTATACAAAGAAACTGACGTTTCACTGACGCAAGCATCGCCGGTTTTCTTTTCTTCTCGTCTGATGGTTTCAGCTCGCAGCCCCTCTGTGAAGGCATTTCTTTGAGGAGACTGATAAAGCCAGCTGCCCAGGAGCTGTTCGTAGAGTGCAGCGGCGCCGACAGCGGCAAAACTCGTTGTCGCAGTAAGAGCGACGTAATGGCGGGACACGGGGCGTCATCATCAAGGCAGTCGTGATCGTCTCGCCTCGGAACAAGGAACACAGCGGGAAGCGGGGGCCGTTGCCCGCTCCTTCTCTTGGCCCAGACAGCGCAGGAAAAGTCTGCTTATAGGCGCCACCACACGTGTCTGTGCTGTTCGCACAGCCACTCGTGAGCTGTGATCTTCGTGCATGTAACTTCGCTGTGCCTCCTCTGTGGACACTGGCCACGTGATGTTTCACACATTCCTCTGCAAATCTGTCGCTGCTCGCTGCTTGCCCGTAATGTTTGCAACACCAACATTCATGTGTGCAATGAAAAAAACAAAAAAAAAACCAGAGGAAGCGAGAACTAACGGCAGATCTGCTTAGTTGGTGTGCGACGATATCGGGAGCCTTATCTTACGTAAGTTTCCAAGCCAACAACAGGGATGGCCCAAGGGTGCCGCTATAGGGATAAACTGTGATGCTATACTCTGCATCATTTAAGTTATTCAGCTCTTTTTTGGAGGGTGGTGGGGAGGCGATGGGATTGGGGAGGGGGGGGGGGGGGGGGGGGCGTGCAAAAAACTATGCTAGAAGCAGGGGCGCATTTAACGGAGGTGAAGGGACAAAGGGTGACCGCCCCTTAAGCGAAGGATTTTCTGTTGAAGAACAAAGCCCAGCCTCCTTTCTATGCGATACTGTTCGCAAAATGCGTTGTATATTTGGTACCCGACGAAACGGCGATTCCATGTCTTCGAATTACGATTTTTAGCGCGGCGCCGTCACGCACGCACACGCGACTGTAGTAAGGCTTAGGCTAAATATTGTTACAGAGAACCTCCGAAAGTAATCCAGAGCGCTGACCGCAGAACTCTGGAATAAAATTTTTGTGGACTTCCTTTTTATGGTTGGCGGAAATTTTTTGTGCAGCTTCTTGCCAAGCTGAGCGGCTCGCATTTGTGTTCGCGCAAAGTGTGACACGGTGTGCACATTTTTAAGGCATGTTGCACATTGGAGTGTTTCAGCTTTAGTCCTTACTACATTGGTCGATGGTCATATTGGGAACTTGTCGTCGGTCGTCATCAGTCTATAGTAGTTCGTTCCACAAGTTGTCGCAGTCTACAGTCACGTCTATAGACAATCTATAGACTTATAATAGACTCTATTGCCTTCCTATAGATATTTATTTTGTCTATTTATAGTCTATAGACTGTCTATAGACAAAAGTTTACTAAAAGTGCATGGCCATAAATCTATAGGATATCTATATATTGTCTATAGGATTTGTATTGCCTACAGACTGTTCTCTGAGGTTTGTCTATAAAGAGTCTGAACACTTTATAGACAAAAATCTATGGGCAGTCTATAGACTGTCTAAAGAAAATTTTTAAGGGTCTACCCTGGAACAAGGCACATCCTCATGACGTACGAGCTCGGCCTTTGTACGGAAGGTATAAGAAACTATGTCCGGCCTATTTCTTGGGATTGGTGTACTCACGCTCATATGAATTCTACCGCGAGTTAACATTCCATACGTTGCGCCAGGCTTGAGAATTTCGCGTTGAAATCCACCATTTTTTTAAATGCGAAGGACTTCTAAGGCTAACCTTGAGGTTTTCGTGATGTGTAGTGTATCCTTTATGCACAGTAACACGAATAAACTGAACAAGGGAGGGGGCAGCCTCAGGGTTCTTAGCAAACGTTTCGTCAAGAGGGCTTATCTTCGTCTGGACAAGACAAGTTCTTTTGTCTAAACGTTGGCTAAGCAGCCTGGGGCTCACCCTCTCTTGTTTAATTTGTGTTGTCAAGAAACTCATCCTCCTGTCTTCTCTCTACCATGGATTCTGTACAGGGTGTTTCTTTGAGATGCAACAAATTTTCATAAATAGACAGCTGTCATTAGCACATAATTTTATTTTGCAGTTAGCTTGCATGGCATGGGAGCAATTTGAAACCAGCGTGCTTGTACGAGGAGGTGGCCAACTAACAAATGTACTATAATTAGCTTTTCCATTACTGACGTTAAAGGGCATGCTCAAATACCGAAATTCAAGGGCAGCCTGCGTATGCGCTAGTTGCACAGCGAAATGAGAGGAAAAAATCGCTGCGGGTTCTACAGGCGAATTATTTCACCTCCGCAACCCTCTTCAAACAGAAACTGGTCGGTAAGAAAGCGACGGTGACGTCGATGTACCCGCCTTCAATGGTGACGCAACACGGCGTCATCGCTGCCGTGTGCTCCCCTCTCCTTCGGCGGCAGCTTTCAATTTTGGCGTGTGCGCTCAGCGCTATATCAGTGCGCGAGACTTGGCTTCCCACCCTGTCACTGTGTCATGCTACGGGCAAGTTCGTGGACAGGTTCGTGCAGATTTATTTAGGAAAGGTTGAAGGCTGATAAGAGCGCAGAGCAGAAGCGGTTGTACTCTCTCAGGACGTTGGGAGGAGCACGCCAACATGACATCGCGGGTTGAGACAAGGTTGTCGGTTCGAGAAATAACCGCCATCATGATAGCCTATTTATATGCACAGCAAAAGGCTCGTCTAGCCACACAATCCTGCTCTGCTCAGCACCCAGGTCGCTCCGTTCCTGCCGAAACTTAGAATTTCGAAGGAGGCGAAATTCTAGAGACCCGTGTACTGTGCGATATCAGAGCGCGTTAAAGAAGCCCAGTTGGTCGAAATTTCCGGAGCCCTTCACTACGGCGTCCCTCCTAGCCTGGGTCGCTTTGGGACGTTAAACTCCCATAAACCATAAACTCCATTTGTATTGTTTCCCAAATAGTTCGCATCATTGGCGGGGTGGTCAGCGAGCGAAAAAGAGCTCGAGACCGGCAACGTCGCCTACACGACATCCAAGTTGGAAGCCAGCTTGCGTGATACTGCGACGTCCGCCTGAGCCCAGCCCACTCCAGCGTGGAAGGTGCTTGCAAAGCATCGGTTGCACTTATTCCACATCAGTCTGCACAAAGGATTGCACAACAGTGTTTTCGAACGACGCCCGTACTACTTCAATTGGATTTTATTTCAAACTACGACCGTGAATTCCTGAAAAAAAAATTGTTCGCAGTGATGGGTATCACTCCTGCAGAAAATCAACCGTCAACCTGCACAATGCCCAATACCGGTCCAGCATCAACCTACATTATGTCCGTAAGCACAAACACTAAGTCAGATGTTCCGCAACACTTAATTGGTGTGGAATAATCGCAGGATCATTGGCTCGTACTTTGAAGAAACACTGACAGGGAGACTATACAGGGAAGCAGTACTGCAGGGAGTTGTGGACGACTTCTGGTCTGCCGCTCTCTGTGTTGGCACTCATCGTGGACACGTTTACCGTTTACCCAGTTGCTCATGAAAGGTGTCACGCACATAGCTCACTCATATATGTTAGGTTCTTTAGCAATATCGCCGAGTCGAATGCGGCGTCCTGAATCAGGTGTTCAATGCGACACAGACTGTCACCTGCAGTGGATATGCTTGGCCGATCAGACGGTTGCGAATTCTGTACACCTATTCTGCCAGTATGCAGCTCAATGTACCAAACTCAAGCATGTCATACTGGTATGACATCATTAGTATGCCCGCAAAAGCTGGCGATTAATTTCTGCTGGTGAGTTGCCCTCTCCCCACCAGGAAGGCTGGGGCAGTCCGACAGCTCCGGCAGCATTGTGCGCGTCGTCACGAAGAGTGTGTACGCCTCCTTCGTGGGCATCTATCGCGCACAAAAATAGCCGGACCCGTTGCTCTAATATTAGGTGCAACCATACCTTCAGAAATTCTCTAAGGAGCAGATTTTACGAGTTACAAACGCGACAGTAGAAGAAGACACACGCGAGGTTTGGATTCCACTCGTCCGTCGTCATAAGCAATGTTGCGTTCTAATTTATCTTTTACATCGTTTCAAAAGCATAGACAATGGCTAGAGATCTAAAATTTTTAATAAGCAAACTTCTTGGATAGCCTCTTGTGGAATTGCAGAGGGAGGAGGGGGGGGGGGGGTGCACAAAAGTACGCACCGCTAGTCTTCGGCTGCGCAGACAGCTCGTGCGATCTGCCCACAGGGATGCCTGCAGGCAATATAAACCACTTTCTAAATTTCGAAAGCCAGCCTTCCGAGTGCAGCGGAAAAGCAGCTTGCCACAGCTGCCTTCCCTTTGTCGCGACTGCCATACGGGGCTTAAACCCTTTACTAGACTGCAGTACACGGCAGGAATGTGCGGGAAATACGCGAAGCATATTAATTACTGCGGCTCCAGACGGCTTCCTCCTCCAAAACAGGAGGGGGTCGCAACGGTGAAGAAATGAAAAGATCGTGACTCATACTGTAAGAAGTGAGCACTGCAATATCGTAGAAGAAAGGATTTGTAATTTTAATTTGGCATTGAAAAACGCATGAAAAGAGATCTTGCGGTGAAACCCTTATTATCGGTGTATCCCACCACGTGACCACATCCCGGTAGAATATCAGATTTGTTTTAAGTTCACATTGTTTCTTTTTCTTTCAAGAGTGTTTGTCATATTTAAATATAGTTTACACTCTCTCCAATGCGCCCTCCGATGAAAAGCGACGGTATGTGCTTTTAGCTTTTGGCACTAGGTGGCGCCACATTGTTTTTATTTCTTGGATGAAGGGGCAACCACGGTCCACTAATACTTCCGTCGACGGGGCGTACATCGTTATGCTATGAGTGTGGGAAATAAAATGAATGCTTCTCTGCACTAAAGATGTCTAATTACTGTCTCTCGGGCGATTTATTTTATCTTTAGGCACAGAGATTTTGCCGACGTACAATTACCATCGCACTCATTGATCATGGTTTCTCGGGATACATGAAAAGGGGCGCATGCACTGATTAAAAAATTCTCCTTAAAAATCTTGCCGAGGATTCATAGACCGGGAGGTGTGCTACCCCGATCCTTGTCGGCCAAGGAGGGAAGGACATCCTACGAAGATATTACAACCCAGTTCAAGAAAGACAGACAAATCTTCCGAGAACTGCATAGATCTCTCAGTAAAACACAAGTCAGTCCAAACGGGCACTTTCTTTAATCCGTATATTTACTCGAAATTGTTCCCAGAGCAGTTCAGCCCCGTCTGTTCTCTCTGCGGACACCAAAAGGCAGACATTGCACACACCTTATATTCAGTCTGCAGCTCTCCGCCTAATCGCAGTGGGAGGCCGCGCTGCTGAGCTCGGACCCGGAGGTTAAACTCAGAGTCACGAAGCGGGCTGGAGAGGTTGCCGAACGATATCGTCGGTCGGCCACGTGTCGTCCGGCCTAGAAGAGGAGCCCACCGCGCCGAGGGGAACACCCCCCCAACCCGCGCCTAAAACCTCCTCAGTAAAGTTTACCTCCTCCTCCTCCTCCTCCTACAGCATTTCCAACAAAACTGCTGCGGAACCACACGACTAAGAGCGCAAGGTTTCCGTTGTTGCGAAAGAAAGTGGGCGCTTAAAATTCAGTGTTCGGTCCCTTTAAAAGCCCAGCTTGAGCACACATTCATTTCGAACCCCGAAGCGATGGAAACGACGGGAATGATGAGGCTGACATTCACCACTTGCGGTGGGTTTGCCCGGCACTGAAGCCAACTAGAATTCGCCACCTGGCAGCAGCGGGTCTCCAGCCGGACAACCCGTCCTCGTATATTGCTTGGACGCAGGGGCCGCATCACCGCTCCGTCCTCGCCTTCTTTAGATCGGCCCACCTTTTCTCCTTCATTTAACACCCATCCACTCTTTTCTTTGCTTTCTCTTTTCTTCCCAACCCCCCCTTATGCTCAGAGGAAATAAATAGCGCTATAAAAAAAAGTGCAACTTGAAAACCGAGTCAAATTTGCCCCTGCGCTGGAAATACGATGGTTTTCTCATTTTCTCGTGAGGTGTGAGGACATCCTCATGAGAACCTCGAACAAACCAACCTGTGCTCCATCATAAATGTCCTTGCAGCGGAGAAAAAGCTATTCAAATGCGACGCAACACGCGAGGTAAACACGAGTTAGCTATATTCTTCTCATAGCAGCCGGTTTGTGCCGGCTTGCAGAAATTTCGCTGTACAGTTTGTTGGAGTACATATCTAGACAGTTGGCAGTCTTGTGGACGGTTGGTTTGGGAAGCATGTCACTACGCTCGTAGATGGAAGGAAAGGCGACACCTGCATTACCGCTGCTGCAAACAAATTATAAATATAAGGTGTGAGCGCTTAAACACTGGTTTTAAGACATTTGCTGCAGTCCACTAACAGTGTTTGACGGCACACTGTTGCGCGTTTTCGCGACACACCAGAATAGGACACACCACTCCAATCGCTCGATATGGCTTATTTAATGTCGCTGATGTGGCTCATTTAAAAACGTTTCGCGCCTCTCGTTGTGTTTCGCCCCCCCCCCCCCCCCCCCCCCACGGAAACATTGGGCATCATTTGTAGGCTAATATACCGAAACTATGGGCGGCGGAACGCCACTCGGTCGCTTTTCCTTGCGGCTCACTGCGCGGAGGCCGGGAAGCTTTCCTGACGGGGACGCAGAAATGGCCGTAAGCCAGCGGTGCAGGTGCCTAGCGAGTACACAGTGCCTATAACACGGCCCATTTCCATATTTTAACATGTTTCCACAAGTGCCACCATCTTGTATACTGCAAGCACATGACGTGGCATATGCAGTACCTACAGCAGCTGTGCGGTAAAGCTGTGTCTGGCATTCTGCTGCTGCCCTGGAAGGAAATTAGATCTGGAAGAGTATCACGACACCCGTGAGAGCTTTTACTTATTTACTTGCTTGTTTGATTTATTCTGACTTCACTGGTTTGTACAAAAATAAAAGGTACAATTCACATGGACAGCGTACTGGCATGCTCGAAGAGGCGAAAGGCGCTTAGTGGACGTCTGACGAGGCCTCGTATCTGAATACATTGCACCACTGAATACATTATCGGCCGTTCGCGCGATGACCTCCAGTACAGCCTATACAACAACTAAGGTAGAGAGGACAGGGCTGTGGGCAAGACACGCAGCCGACTTGTGCTAGGCGGATTATTCTCTGGGTCATTTAGCGAACAAGAAAGAACGACATCCCAAGAAAGAATCAGATGACTGTGTAGCATCACCATCTGTAGGCCTGACTGATAGGGAGATACCTTTTTTGCGCAGTTTTTTTTAGCGCAAGCAGGCGGTATGGAGTGTTAGCTTTACAGGAGGGTGCCCGTGAGTTTGCTGTTTGTTTGTTTTGTATCTTGTCTCTGACGATGCGGAGATTGCTTTTAGGTTGTGATCACAGTGGCATCACGTTGCATGTGCCAAGATAGGGTGTGATAGTGTTTGCGTTGTCGGTTTTTTAGCATGTCTTTCCGCGGGATGAAGATACATATATAGGCTTTTTCCTAGAATAAAAAATCAGTTGATAGTCTGCGCTCGTGTCGTGCTTTCTTCTCTGTCTTCGTTTCTTTGCGCAGTTAAACATGAGTCTCAGAATACATTGGAAGGTAATTCTAGATAAGCGGCATGTATCACAACGAAGACAAAAGGCTGGTAGTGTGCTTCATCTTTCTTATCGATTTAGTAGAGTTTCTTATTGATTTAGCAACAGAAGCCATTCCAACCAATTCCCGAAAATAGCGCAGAAATTTGAGAGCTGGTTGATTGCATTCCGTAAGACGCTTGAACCTTTTTATAATGCACTTTTCTTTAGTACCTCACTTTTGAATCACCCTCTTACGTATGCCCAGAATATATCTCTTGCATGCGTAAATGCTCGTCTTATATTTTTAGAAATTTCTGCAGCATCCGCAAGCCCCGAAAATTATTAACATCAATACCGCCTTTGGGACGTGCCAGAACCATAGACAGTTTTCCTTTTTTATTTTCTTTACAGCATCCGAAATCTACGGCACACCGGACTTTTGGCGTTTCATCCCTTCACACATTCATCTAAGTACGGCCATGGACCTATCGAGGCCATGGTATCAGCTCTCCAAAGCTGTGTCGGGCAGAAAACCGTTGTAGCCGCTCAACCGTAGCCACTTCTCGATGCATCGCAGCCACCTATCGATGCATCGCCGCCTATCGTGCTCGGGCAGAGCCCATGAGGCACCTTCCACCGTCGGGGCACGCGCCGTTCCCGCTCGCAGTCTTCGCGACGGACTCATTGCTCAACAAACTGCGCGCCTCGCGAACAACGGTTGTTAAGGGGAGGAGTGTGAACGTCGTTTGTCGTGTCTGTGCGGCTCTTGCTGTTGGCGGTGTTGCTGCTTGCGAAAGTCACACAGCGCGCGACTCGTCGAATAAAGAAGAGATCTCCGAGAGCTTTGTGCAACGTCGTGATTGCACGCTGGGAGACGGAAAAAGAAAGAAACGTGGAATGCGGATCAACAGTTCGCGGCGCGACAGTGTAGCCGTTCCGCTCACGCTAATGCGTGCGCTTTCAAGGATTTCTGTGGAAAAAAAGAACTCCCAGTGAAGACGACGAGGATGTCATTCGTGAGGGCTGCAATCCGGCTGCAGTGGCTGAGGAGCCCACGGCTGGCTGCCTCACCCATTAGTCGCGAGCCACTTACGAAGGCGCATTACTGGCGGTCCACGCGACTCCCCCAGTGCAAGGCACCAGCACGCACTCATCGCGCTGAAGGCATCCATTTCGGCGCGCCGCTCTGCCAACGGAAGCTATTGGGATGAGCTGCTAACGGCCGTTCCTCAATCACAGGGCGCGCGCTTTGTTCGGGGGCGCTCAAGTGTATATTTAGCAACGCGATAACGATCACTGCAGGCCTCTCTCGTCTAGACGCACGACATTCACTGCCGGTAATAGCTGCAAGTCCTTGGACACTCTTGCTTTTTGTGGAACGAAAAGGAAAAACTTGATGCGGGTGGCTTGCATCGATGATCAAATTACGCAATTACTTGCACGTGGGGTTACCTGTCGTACGCAGAAATATTCATTGAGGCAAGTGCAAAGATGCAATGCTTTCATCTTAATAATGCAACAACCACAACAAAAAAATCTGCCTCAATGGCTGTGGCGCCCTGCTAATGAGTATGAATTATCGGTTTAGTTCTGTCCTATTAATATGGAGTGAAGTATCATGGGGGAAAACGCGGCGCATTGCGCACTGGAGCGATCTGATCATGCGTATTGGTGGCTGGCAGTAATTATATGTCACGCTAAAATTCTGCAACATTTCAGGATACATTCCAGGTGCAAAGAAATTGATCCCCCGCCGTTCTTTGCGCCTTCTTTCTTAATCCCGCTGCCGCATCGGAGCTTTGAATTCTTGATACAATAGAGCGCACCAGGCGAAGGGACCATCAGAGAATGCATGACGTGCTAAGCACACAACTGAAACTGCACAATGCTACTATGGCAGAGGAACTTCAGCGTGCGCACGAGGCGGCTACTCACAATACGATATGCGACTTAAAAGCAGCGCAAAACAAAAGGCACATACAAACCGGTTCCCTTCACCTCCACTAAATATATAGTTCTGGAAAAGTCTAACACAACAGGTCCTGTCCGCATGCGTCCTTTGTGCAGACATGTGTAAGATTATGATGATGATGATGATAATGAATTTTTTAAGGCGCAAAAGCATCTGTGACCAAAGAGCGCCATGACACAAGGTTTTTCTCTTCTATTCAAGGTGGGGTAAAAGACCCATTTCCCAAGCATTTCACCCTAAAGGAGGCGAGCATCAGACCAGGGGAAAACTTGTACACATTGTATCCCCGGTGGGTACCCGGCGGCACTGGAGATCGAACCCCCCACTTCCCGCATGAGAGGAGGATGCTCAAACCACTAGGCCACCGCTACGGTGGCCACATGTTTATATGTGTAAACATGTTCGTGGTGGAGACATGGGTAAAGCTTGGGAAATCATAGAAGCGCACCAAATTACCCAGCTTCGAGTTCTCCTTGGATTTCCAGACTATTAAAATACTAAAGATTGCCTTTGCAAAAATACACGCCTTGTTGTCAACCTTTCCCTTTTTATTCGCCACTCTTTAGCCACTGATCGAGGCTGGTAACAGGTCTTGCGCCTATTGAACAGTAGTTCTAATATCTCTACTGTCGTTAAAATGAACAGAGCGCCGATAGAACTGCGCACCTGCTCTTCAAGAAATGGACTTTCAGTTAGAAACTGAGGACTGCTTTTCTTTTTTTGCTGCACTAAACTAGATGGGTGCACACATGTAGAATGCCTTAGAGGCGGCCATGCTTGAAGCAACACAAAACGCCCAAAGACGCAAAGCAAAGGTAATACGCTTGCAAGGAAAGGGTGGCACAGTTGCTCTTTGTTCTAACGGGAAAGTAAGCAATTTTCGCACGGCTGCGTGAGGTTGGCTATACTTAATGCGGAGGTGTTTCTCTTCTCAGAACGAGAGTGCAACCTGGAGCGAAACTAACAATTTATGGCTATAGACTGTTGATACATGACAGATACTGGACAGTAATGATGAAGAATTTCGGCACCTGCTCACGAGCCTCATCCGCGAAGCTGGTCGGTTCGTTAGTGCCAGTGTCCGTGCGTCGGACAGTAACCGCAGCTAAAGACTCACTTGGTAGCCCCGATGCAAGCGAACCGGTGTACCTCCTTTTACACGTGTACAGCTTTGCAAATTCGTTGCCTGACGATTAGGTTTGATTTTACAGGGGTTAAAGTCCCAAAACGACTCAGACTAAGAGAGACGCCGTAATGGAGGGCTCAGGATAATTTCTACCGGCTGGCGTTCTTTAACGTGCACTGACATCGCCTCCATCGAATTGGGACTGCCACGCCAGGACCCGCGTCTTTCGGGCCAGCAGCCGAGCACCCACTGAGCTACCGCGGCGGATGCCTGAAGATTATTTTCTGTGAGATCGAGCATATACACCCACGTGGGCTATGCTAGCCTGCAGCTCACAGCCACAGTAAACGATCGAAGTGGCAGCAGAAGGTCTCCTAAGGCATGCGGTCAAGCCATTCGGACCTTCCAAGAAGGCTTTGAATAACCTCAATTTGAGACGACCATGCCAATTTACGAGAGAAATCTACGTACGCGAGTCTTCTCTGCTCATTTAATGCGCATGTGAAACCGTCCGCACATAACCCTGAAATTGGAAGCAACACCACAATTAGGCCGCCATTGCCATTTCCTCAATTCCGTCCGCGCGGAATCTGCAGGTCTTTGAGCGAGAGTAGCAGCCGTGCGGTCAATCCATCTGCCCCAGTCGCCCGAGGCCGGAAAGGGAAGGGAGATTCGGCGAAAGCCTTGGAGGCATCGAGCAATTTCTGGTCATCGTGCGGAGCCTTCGAATGCCAGATGGCGGCTGCCTCCGTCGAAGGACTCGGTGAGTAAACGTAACAACTTCCGCGCACACGCTGCGCCGATCCATTCACCGTACCATTCGTCGTGGCACTGCTGCAGTTCTGCGCGCAAGAAGGGGCTCTTACTTTGGACTGGCTCACACCGTCTGCCGCCGGTAAGAACGCTGATTGCAGACGCGCGCGCGCACACGCACACACAAAATACACACGCACGTACGCACGGGCTTCGGTTGTTTGTGAACGGGCCGACAGTTTAACAGTGAAAAGCCTATGCTAATGTTTGGTGACGTTTACCTCCTGAACGCAGTAAAAGAGAAAAGAAAAGAAAGGACTCAGAAGTACCAATATCAAGCTTCTTGTCCCGTGCCGCTGAGACTACGGACTATGGAGGACGGATTCTTTGACGAGTCGGGCCATTAATTTGTTCACGAGATCGAAGAGCAAAAAGCGGAATTTTTCGTGTTGTTTTAGCGCATTCACTCAGAATGAACGGCTGCGATCGCTGCGTCGCCTTACGCCCAGTGGCAGGGGCGTTGGCCTGGCAATTTTCAGGGTATCTGATTCCACTTCATGCTATTTTGTTTGTGTACAAGCAGAGCGTTCATGATTAGGCGTCTCCGATTCCTTTCATGCTCGATGCAGCATTGGCGTTAAGTAATGGAATTCGCGAAAAGTCACAGCAAGACTACGCAAATAATGAGACAAGGATCAGTCGTATTAGTCTGGATATTTGCGAAATAATGTTCGCAAGATATTACTTGATCATGCCAAAAACAGGCCCCTCTCCTTTCAAAATGGGCTACAGACTACATTACCCCGCTTTAGGTATATGTTTTTTTTCCCTAGCATTTAACCTACAAGCTACCACAATATCAAGTTGATAGAAACATCAGCTGCTCTCTTACTATTCATGGCCTGCCATTTGTTTCTTTTTGTTTATACGTGATAGATGGGCTAGCTATAAACGCGCGTCATTGAAAGGGACGCTTTCCCAGTGCCTTTACCACGGTCTCTCCATCTTCTAAACACAGACGTTAGATGGAATCGATCTATGTACATCACAACGCGTGAAAACATACGCCACACCATATCACCCCTTTCTCTTACGCTATCGCTTTCAAGGAGTAGGCAGACAGGCGAATTTCGCGGAAGGACCCTGGCCTCACGTACACACAGCCAAAAAAGCAGACTCAATTTCGGCCAGGACAGGCACAATGCGGGCATTGTGTCCAGCAGCGTAGTCTGGTGCAGAACCTGCCGCTAACTCTGCTGCCGCAGCCCTCGCGAGCCAAGTGGAAGTGGCCGGCATCATTACAAGAGGAAACGGCTTCTTCTCCCTCCACGGAAGGAGACTCGAGAGAAGACCTCCGGGTCGTCGCTTCCTCGAAGCTTCCCCACCGTGGCTGGACCCCCCCCCCCCCCCCCCTCATCTCTTTTATATAGAAGCAGAGCCCGGACGCACGACGCGTTGCGCTAATGAAAGCGCCAGACCAGACGGCTCGTACACACGTGGTGGGCTGGGAGCCGCCTGGAGTACACGCAGACGATGCACCTCGCTAGCCTGCAAGAGCGTACAGATGCCAAGGGTGGCCGCTGTTTGTCGCTGCCGGTGAAGCTGGTCGCCAGATATAATTTCGTGAGCGGCACTGCGAGTTAGGGCGTGCAAGGGCAAATAGCGGGGACTGCCTCGCCCCCCTTTTTTTGGCAAGGTCTCGCCGGCGCCGCTTCACAAGATTGAGGATAGAGTCGGCAGAAGGCGCTGGCCTCGGCGCCACAACGCCAGGAATCGTACCAGTGACCAGCTCTGGCAAGACTGGCCTACGGGACAGACCTTTATATGCTCTACATAACGGGCGTAACCTGCCACGTGCTCCTTCAGGGCTCGTAACAAGGAAGAGGGGTCAAGGCGCCTGGAAAAAGCCGAAGCGAAAAATCGCGTTTCACACGCTCGAGTGATTCGAAGGTCATTCTATTTTATTCACGTGCGATAAACTTCAATGGCCATTTGGATGACGATGCTCAATAAAAAGGCCAAGGAGGGGAAGACCCAATATTGCAGGCATCTTCTGGTCGAAGGCAGGCGCAAATGTTTTTCTTTTTCAGTGAAAATTGCCCAGATTGCGATTTATTTTTAAATATCTCGTAATGGTGGCTGTCTGTAGTAAGTTGTCGTTTTGAATTTTTTTCTTTTTAAATAATCTTTCCTGCGCAAGCTGCTGTACTCTTGTTTAAGATTTTACCATTTTGTGCCATACGCAAATTTTCCTTCACGCGTTTGGCAAAACACCTTTCCGCAAAAAAAAAAATCACATACACAAAAGAGACGACGGACAGGCGCACATATATATGTTCTTTCCAGTTTCCAGTTTATAAAATAATGCCAACTCCCCCCCCCCCCCCCCCCGACCCCCATGTGAAAAAGGTATGTAAAAGCCGATAAAGATATAGCATGCATGAATTTTCGCCCAAAATGATCTCTCCACTTCCTCACACAAAACTTGTCTCGTCGTAGTCAGTAGTAAGTGGTTTATTAAAATAATAATAAAACGAAAGGAAAGATTTTTGCTAGCCCCGTCATCTTCCATCAATACTGAAGCACCTGAGCTGGGGCAGCGGAAGTAAATGGATAGCAGGCCGAATGGAGAAATGAAATGAAAGAGGTGAGGGGACAGGAGGAGAGGAGTGGGGGCAGAGGTAATATACACAAAAACTATTTACACAATAACAAATATGAATAGGTTGTGCGCGTGATTAATTCATGATGAAGCGTTGTCTCGTCAGAAGTTTCGGAGTTTTAACGAGACTGGGACATCGACGAAAGGGTAACTCTGCGCGCGTGTGAGACATCTAAAATACTTTCTTAATTGTCTTTTGGGTTTCGACGCATGACTGGTGCCACTAAGATATGAACAGCCAGCTATGTAGCTCCCTGCAGCTCTTAACGCTAGACGGTTAACGAAACTCTTTTCAATCAACAACGTGCAGTTATCACAGCTGTCCCGCCAAGCAGCCCAATTTATGGCTTAAGGTACACTGAAGAGTATGTTACCAATTACGCGCTCCAGCAAGTGAATTCTGTGGAATTAGTCTAGATCGCTAGCTCGGAACTAGAAAGGAGTTGTTCTCTTAAACATACATAGTCACAGCAGCTGTTTTTATTCGCCAAACGACACGATTTGTCACGATACTTCGATGCGTCCTCTCGTTCGTACGCGCGATTTAGCCAATTAAACCTGACTATAAAATGCAAAAGGTGGAAATATGGTCGAGTTGGTAAGGATGCATAATGTGGCACCACAAGGCGTACACGGCAAAGGATAAATATATTAGAGTTTTCAAATTTTATTAGATGCACACTTTATATACCAGGAGCGTCATGTGCGCAGTCCGCGCCACGGTGCAAGAACAAACAAGCAAAAGTACGAGTGATGCAGTGCTACGAGTCGAAAAGCGATCACAAGGGTAATCGCAGCTAATACTCTTAATTGGTCTATTGGTTTATGGATTCCGACATGATAACTAGCGCCACAGACACGGACACAGAAAGAAGTGACAAGACATACGCTAAACTTTCTAGTGTGTGTGTGGTAGAAGTCCAGCTAGAGTCTAGCGTTTGTCCTGTCGCTTCTTTCGGTGTCCGTGTCTGTAGCGCTAGTTACCCTGTCGGAAGGCGTTTTTGTTTACTGACTATGAAATTGTGACACGTAAGTGACTGCATGCTTCTGGACAAGAATTATTTGCAGCGAATTAAGGGAGAAATGTGAAAGAATGTTTAATGGTAGATTGAAATTAAAAAAGAGGTGGTGTCACTTCAGACGGTTCCTTCTTGGTCTCAGAATGAATGAGTTGTCGTTTCTAATGCATGCAAATATGCATGGCGGAAATTTCGCGCTATCATGACATCATGACATCCCGGTCGTCCGACTCACCATACTCCCTACTTTAATTGCTAAAAATAAAGCCTTCATCATAATAATCGAATGTTGATTCCGATGTTTGATGAACAAGCGTGCCATTAAAGGAAACCTTATGAAAGCGCACTTTTTTTGTGATATCTTGCGTCACAAAAATGTCTGGAAAGCGTGGGCTTTTACTGGCCAGGCACTTAAAGTTGCGCGATTGAATTATCTCTGCCATCATTACTGGAGGCACTGGCCAAATGCAGAGCCCGTGGAAGGCCTCAATCGGCTTTCCTCCAGACATATGTAAGGCCATGGCGCCATATGGCTTGGGCGTCAGCCGTTATCGTACCTGCCATCAGCAGAAAAGCCACATTGTTACAAACCCGCGGGAAGCTACGCTCCCGCCCCGTTTGCATCATCGCCGCGTCGCTCCACGCTCGGAGTGTTGCCACCGGACACGCATTACCACCTTAAGTGTTCGCGGAAGTCTTCTCGCGTCCCTCCTGCCCCGTACAAATGTGGCCCCCTGAGACACGATTGCACTCACCGCTGTGATTCCCAAAGATGTTGGCCTTGCTCTTTTTATGATGGCCGTTAGTGCCAGCCGGCCACGTTGCTAGCTCAGAAAAGGCCGGGCAGCTGCCAGCACGAGCTTTGTTTTGACAGGCGAAATACAGTCGCAGCAGAAAGTAAACTGCTATCCTGTGTGACAGGGAACGAGAGCTATAGAACTCAACCGACTACTCGCCACTATAATTTGTTTCCGAGCATCCCTTATCGACTTCTAGAGGTTTTTGCAAAAAAAAGAAGAAAAAGAAAAAGTGGTGCCAGTTTCCTGTAGGCACTGCACAAAAAAGAAAGGACGACTTTAGCGCTTCATTGCCACCTGCATAGTTATTTCCTGACTTTTCTGGCCGGTCTGTGCCATTGAAGCCAAAGAAAGGACGAGACGACCAAGCGCAGGAGTGGGGCAATTCAGGTTGATAGAGAATAAATAACGCTGAACTGAATTGTGACCGACGTTTCGAGCCACGTGCCTCTGTAATCTGCAGTATACTGCATTATTAAAACTTCCTTTTAAAAAAAGTTCGCCTTTCGCCTTGTCTTCTCGCATGCATTCGCCTCCTTCATTTCGATTGCCAAAGCTAGCACGTGCGCAGAAAGGCACGGTGGGCGCATGCCCGCCGTCGTGTGAGGCCGACTGCGAAACGCGAGCTTCGGCTCTTAATGAGTTGACCGGACGGTCTGTTGTTCCACTACTGCACCACCACCTGAGCAAAGCGGTGGTGAGACGTGCCCCTCTGCAGACTCGGAGAGATGCCGCCTGCCCTGGTTTCCGCGGACTCTCACCATGCGCGCGCTATCAATCCGGCAGTCTCACGCTGGGCGACTGATTAATGTCCGCCGGCAGAGACCATTCGGCTGCGCTTGTCTCATTTATGCGCACTCTCTCCCTCATTACACGCGACCCCCGTTTTGCGGGTCCTAATCGGCGCCACCTGCTTGTCGTGGCCATAGCGAACGGACGAGTTCATCTCGTGAAGACTCGCGACCCGCGGAAGAAGGGGTCACCGGGCGACAACTGGCGCCGTCAGAGCTGCTGCGCAATCAGAGCGTGCAGGGTAGAGAACCGCAGCGCTCCATGCGGACGGCGGGACCCCATAGCCGCGGGCTGAGTGGAGTGAAAGTCGGGATCGACGCTTTCGCACCACCTTCGTGGTTTTGGGAACAGCTGGGCACGTGGCCGAAAGGAAAAGGCAAAAAAGAGCCGACAGTGGGCCCAGCGTTCTTTTATCTCCAATGACAGAAACACAAATATTCGTATTACGCAGAGGATGATGGAGTTCGCAACCACGTAGCGCCCGAATAAAAAATAAAAAAACCAAGGTTGCCTGTGTGGAGCAACGTTTATGGAATCATGTTAAGGGCAATTATATTGCTTAAAGAGATCGATAGAATACCAGCTCCTAAACACAAAGACACCACTCTTTCTGAAAACAAAGCTCTTGTAAGGTAGAAAAGAGCAAGAACTAAAATACACTTATCGCCACCACAGGCCAATCTCGCAAGTACAGGAGTGATGGTGATATAGGAGAAAAGACCACACAGATATCTGAGGTTGACAAACGTGCATGAAGGCGCACGATAGACATTGAAGTGTATATAAGCTTTGGTTTGGGACCACTAGGGCACTTTTATCACACGAAGAAGGAAAAAAGACAACCAGAATAATGGAACTTAAAGAAATCCCGCGATTGGCGGCGCAATAGGCGGCCAGCTGAGTTTCAGTATGCTTTGGGCTGCTTCGCGACTATGCGTTCTGCGTGCCTGCATGGTTTCGTTTTGCGCCTATATTTACAAGGACGGAGCAACAGAGGACCCCCAAGTGCCTCTGTAAGTGCTCCTCGGACAAAGTTCGTGCAACGGCACGCAACTGCGAGAAGGAAAAAGAGCTGTGTATAGCCGATGTTTAACGCGCCTCCACGTTAGCAAACGCACCGCCCGGCGTGTTCGCATCGTCAACGTACCAAGACGCTGGGCTGAATTACGAGCCCTACGAGGACTATTACATAATTTAAATACGCCCGCACTTTCCAGACGCTACACATCAGTCGTGTCGGTGGCCTGGCAGTGACAG
Source organism: Amblyomma americanum (assembly GCF_052857255.1). Lineage (NCBI taxonomy): Eukaryota > Metazoa > Arthropoda > Arachnida > Ixodida > Ixodidae > Amblyomma > Amblyomma americanum. The sequence goes on along the minus strand of NC_135503.1, from coordinate 5,304,838 downwards.
CGACACTGCCGGCCGACTCCTCGGCGCTATAGAACTTTCTTGCCACACCCGCCACCTCAGTCCTCAAAAGCATCGGGCGCTGTGTAGGGTTGAGGTCGCTGAATGCAGGCCGCAGTTCTTTGCGAGAACTTCGTTGTCGGAATCGGGAACGGGATCCATCGCAACGCTGGTGCAAACGTAAACGAGGCAACGACGGCTGATAGAAGCGTTCAACGTCCGCCCGACAGTAGCTTTAATTTCGGCTGCTGCTATAGGCGGGAGCGCGGTGCTCGCCGCCAGCAATCCCGTCCCCCGTTTCCGCCATTTTACACTTCTCTCCTATTTCGTCACCACAGAGTCCCGAGTTTGAACCAGAGTGGCGGGAAAAGGTTTTTCAACTTCGAATTCAAATCCGTTAGCAATATATGCACCTTCCACTGCCGGAAAAGCGGCAACAAAGCCACGAATTGCCGAACTATCGGATTTTACTAACAAAAAAAAAACATGATAGCGTTGTCCTCAGTACAAACTGGAAGGCGTGCAGAAGTGATGGCGATGTGTGCCCAATTCCGGGCTCCTGATTCGGAGACACCTGTGCCATCCTTAAGAGCGGAAGCATTCGTTTGGTCACCTCGGCAGTGATCAGTTCGATAACGTGTTTGAGTTGGTCTTCATCTGTGTGTACCGTGTGTGAGCGATCTTTCTTTTGCAAGATGCGTTTCTGCGCCGTGTTGCGTATCGCGCACAGTTTCAGCATAAGCCCGATGTATGCATGTTTGCTTTGATGCCGTCGCAGGATGATCAAAAGATATCGTTAGGGATGAAGAAGCGGCATTGCTTAGACTAATGCTCTCGGATTGCGTGGATCGTTTGCGCGCATCCTGTCTTTAGTTTTGTGTTCCCTGTCTTCGGTAACGGCTGACTTTGTGTTGGAGGGAAGTCCCCACTGACCGGCACAAGTGGCTCCGAGGCTCGTTGCTCTGCCCTGGTAGGGCTCTTGTGCGCAGTCGTCGACAACGTTTGGCTGCCACATGGAAGCTCGGCTTGTTGCTTGCGTTCCTTTCGTCGCGATACTCGGATACGGCGGACAATGCCGTTCCTCGGGGCATTGGTAACCTGTCGCCCGGGCAGGGCACTTCGGGTCTGTGGCTACGCTGGGACCTCTGCAATTACGGCACAGTGGCTCTGCCGGATAATCCTCGAGGTTGTCATGTGCCGGGCGCCCGCAGAACGAGCGTCGACGTTGGTCGACTAGTGAACACGGATTTGTCCTGTGTACGATTTTGTGACAGTTCTCACATACGACAGATTTCGGATGATAAGGTGTTAAAGTCAGAAGTATGCTGTACAGATGGGTTCTGCGGGTAAGTCTGGAGCTCTCAAACGTGATGAGAGCTGCTCCATTCTTACCCATGGACCCGGCGTTAATTATCTTGCGTGAGTAGAACATGAGGTTGGGCCATGATCCGTTCGCTTGCTAACCCGTTGGCACGATATATGACAGTGCTGATTTGGCCGAGGCGAACGGTTTCGTAAGCCTGTATAGGCGCCGCCTTTCCAGAAATGTAGATAGACTGTAGTCCGAGATGATGGTCCCTGGCATGCGTATGCGAGATGTCGACTGCTAACTGACTGCTTCTTTCTAGAGGCCGTACTTGAAAGCCTGAGTGGAAATGAATTTTTTGATGCTCATCCGCAGTGGCTCTGTGTATGCACTGTGCGGGGAGCGTGCCTAGTTGTCCAGGTGAGATTATCGTAATTATCGCAGTGTGTTGATCACTGATGTGATCGGCAGCTGTAGCTTTGTTGTTGCCTCAAATACGATGGCACATACCCACGGTGGGGGATCGGCCAGGGTTTGGTGCAGATTCAAACAGGAAAAATCTCATCCAGGTTAATCTCAAGCGACTCATAAATTGAGAATACTCTGAGAGAAAAAGAAAATCACGAATTTTGAGAGAGCTTGAGGAAATCGGAATGAAAATCAAGGAAAGAAATCGGTGCGAGTAGGATAACTAAATTTTAAGAATTAATAAGAAAGAAAACAATTCTGATAGGAAAGTAAAGGCATCGAGAAGTTAACACAAAAATCTCCCGCTTTCAATAATATGCTTGTGAAGCCGACACGCCCGCAAATGGCATGCCCTTCGACGGTTGCACCGAAGGAGAGGAGGACGGGAAGAGTAAACGGCAGCCCTAATTGAGCGAGAGGATTTTCCATAAATTGAATTCGCTGCCGTGCAAACCGCCGGCAGTAGAGGATGAAATGATCTATAGCTTTGTTCTTTCGCCTAACAACCTGGAAATCATCCTCTTCAGAATGGTCGTTATCGGCAACGTGATCGATTCTGCCCAAAGTGGTGACCATGGGCGGAGAGGCAGAGCCTCGCGGTCGAAAATGCGCATCCGAGTAGCGAGCATTTATAGCTGTCTGCGAGCGGCAGAGTTTTACGCCGTGTCGTTTGTTCACGAGGCGAACGTTTTCTTGAGCTATCATGGGAAGTGCCTAACCCCATCCTAGACTGCTTGTCAAATTTCGAAAATAGAAAAGTGCAAGATCCTACCTGAGAAGAGTTATTTCCAGGCGTGCATCCCGTGGAAAGAACACAGAAGGGATTGGAAGCAGGTATCGCCGCAACCACTTGGCCGGATTCGTTATCCGTCATGCTTACGTCGGTATCAACAACAGCGATTGATTGCGTCGCGTTATCTGTGCCGCTGCGAAGTGATTTTGCCGCTGCGTCTTGCCGAGGCTGCCCGGGAGTCATGTTAGCGGCATCGGCGGTAGGCGTATCCGATTTATCCGGATGGTTTCCTGGGGTAGTCTTCGAAGAAACCGTTGTCCACAAGTGGCGAGGAACACGATAGTGGTGGCTCATCCAATTTTGGGAGCCTAGCCCAAAAACGTCCGCCGGCCAAAAAGCTTTAAAAATCGGCTCGATGCGAACGTGCGTCTCTATGAGACGGCTGCTTGCAGCGCCTCCGCCGCATTCTTTGGGGGTCTTCTCTGACGCGTAAATGAAATCATTCAAAGTATGCATCCTTTGGATGCTTAAAAACGGCACTCGAATCTTCACTTATCGCTTCTTATTTTTGCTTTTGCTGTACTGAAGGGCTCTTTTTGAAGGCTGCGTGCGCTCTTTTTCGTCTTTGGATTACGCTCCGTACCTCACGTGTACACCAAGGTTTGCTTTTGCTGCGCCGCTGCCTCATTACTCAAGACTGCACATACTGGTCACGCAGCTCAAAAACTATTTTTAATGTGTTCAATGTGTTAAAAAGCTTTCCAACCACAATACGATGTTCACTACGTGCCCAGTGGGTGTTGTCTATTCCATCCCCTTGTTTTGCGGAAAATTATATACATTGGTGGAGGGTGCCTAAATGAACGTTTGAGGCGGCACCGAACTACTGTGGGCCCAGGATGCAATTTAGTCTCGCAAGTTCAGCCAGTGTTCTTCTCGGTTTCTGATATCGGTCGGGGGAAATCAAGACGTGAGCGTGATCTAGCGTTTTCAATCAGAGAGGATAAGCAGACATATGCATTAGGGATCCTTCAGTTTTTATCATCGTAAATGTCTCTCCTTCACCTTGATCTGAGCGTGCGCTTGCGCAGGGAAGACGTATCAATGTTGTTTTCTTTGCCAGAAAAAAATCTGTTCTAAGCACAGCGGTGTTGTGTGTGTACCTGCTCTGTTTTGTCCTGCGTCCGTTTTCGCTGGTCCCACCTTCTGTGCCAGCTGGTGTCAGCGTTGGCCAATAATTCTTCACCCATATAAATAAATCAGATTTTTTAACCTCTTCTTTCCCAAAACCGGCACAGCCGAATCGTCTTCCGGCCCCCATTGCTTGCATCAAATGAGCGATTTTTTTATAGCGACCATTGCTAGATGCACCCTCAACAAAATAATCGTGCTGACTGTGCTGTTTAAAACGTGCTGTTGTATTTCTTTTTAATTTTGTTTTTTCTCTTTACGTCGACCATACCTTGAATGCTCTTTGAGTACTGTAATAATTACACAAATAAGGTAGGTCATACTTTACTGCCACCTGCAAACCTACGATTCTGAAGCGCACTGGCATTATGATCTCAGTAACTTTAGAAATTTAGTCCTACAACAAATCATATATTTAAAATACTTATTAGCTGCAGAACAGGGTGACTAAAGTATCTGCAATGCAAGCTGCGCCTTTTCTCCTTTTGCGAAGCGCTTGCATAAACTCACGAGCAGTCGTCCCGGAATTATGATCTCGTGCATGAAGTCGAGGCTCATGCAAACGTACCATGCAACGCCCGGGAAAACGCGTGGTGTCCTTGCTTTTAACGACAGGTCATGCTTACGCGCGCGGTCGCTGACACATCGTCTCGTCTGGCCTGTATAGGAGCTCCCACGGGACAGTCAGATTTCACAAACCGCATCGGGTGCACGGCCTACTTGGGCCCTGCAGGGCACGCCGGCGATGCAGCTCTGGACAGTTCCCTTTCTTCTCTAGCTGGCGATGCCACAGCAAATTTTAGTCCCCACTCTAGCACTACTAGCATGTGGGAGGCAGAAGCAGCGTCAGTCATGGCAGTTTCGGAAAACTAGTCCATGCGCATGAAGTATGCTCTTGAGGCTGTTCTGAAGCAGGATTTGCGCAGAGTGCTTTAAGGGACCGACCACTGACCAAGAACGTGTCATGAGGTTATAGCGAAAATGAAAAGATCGTACCTAATACTGCAAGAATTTACCACCGGCCAATATAACGAAGAAACCAGGGTTTATAATTTGGCATTGAAAATCGCGTAAAAAGACGGTGAAACCCGCCAGTTAACTTCTTGCCCTCCTTCTGATGGGATGGCCGGTTTTGGTATGGTGGGTTGCTCGTCGCGAGCGGTGGATGGTGACGGCACGCTGGCCGGTGATCGATACACGGCGGTTAGCAGTCGAAGGGATTAGCGGTCTTCGTCCGCTTGTCTGACGACACGTTGCCGGTTGGGGCAGCAATTCCAACTTCTTGGCAAACAAACTGTTTTTTTTTTTCAAGACGGGATCGACATAAAAAGACAGGTGAGCAAAAGTAGGTTTTAAAAACAGCCGAGCTTGAGACTCGGCGTGCTCGTCCTCGTCATTGTTTCCAGCGGCTTTTAACCGCTTCGATAATTGGGCGGAGCTTTAGTAAGCCAGCTCTCGCCCAATTTTAACCAACAACAGTGCAGTGGCACCGTATGTGCAAGTGGGCGGAGCCCAGGGCTGCCCGGTCCGAGCCCAGTTGACCCCGCACCTCCTGGAACGTGTAGGGCGCGTGATTCCGCGTGCGCAGCTCGCTGCATGTGCATTCCATCGAGTGCCACGCATCGGATTTGCTGTCTACGCTGACCGCAAAGGAATGTCTTCAGCGGGACAAGGTCGTCGGCCCCCTGCCGGTCAGCAGGGGACGACTCGGCGCCAGAGCCGAAAGGATTAGTGCCGTAGCTGGCATCGAGGCACCCTAAGCGCGGGCGTCACGCCTCGACGTACATTGCTCAAATTCCCACGGGGATGACCGCTCCCGGGAACAGGTGCGGGGGGGACCCATCGGCGCCGTGGGCTTCTAACTTAACACCGCCATTATTTGTATAAGACACCCATGTTATGAGTAGCCCTGGACAGTTCTGAATGCTGTGAGTGGCACGACACTCAGCCACCCTTCAAGATATCGGCCAATCAGAGTGCGCAGATTTTGATACATGGGTCCTATGGGAATATTCGCAGCTGGTATGATCGAACTACGGTGAATAATAATAACACACTATATTTGTCGACGCGTTGAAAGTCCAGCTGGTGATAATAGAAAAAAAGGGGGAGCAGCGTGGCGGATTTCCAGCTAGTAAACATTTAATGCCTTCGTGTTAATCCCGACCTATTTATGCTGTGACACGGCGCGTTGTCATGTCTCTCAGAATCCCGGTCGCGTAATTATGTGCGGCGCAGCATTACGGCTACAGAGGAATAATTATCGCTAGCATAGACCCGAGCATAATTGACTGCGGATTGTACCCTTGTTTGGATACACTTCTCTTTCGGAGGGTTCCCCCACAGAAACGAACAGCGTCCACGAATCGTAGAATATACAGCACTGGGTTCGTTTATTATTCGCGCATAATAAATACAGCGGGTGCAGAGCGCGTCCGCTAGTCAACGAAAGGCAGGGATCTGCGCAGCGGCGAGTAGTCGCACTCGGAGAACAGCAGGTGGCATCCGCGTCCGCTGAGACCCCCGAGCACGGCCTCCACGTAGGGGCCTCCGGCGCTGCCCAGCACGCTGACGACGCGCAGCACGAGCGCGAACATGTGGTCCCGCTCGATGGCCTTCTCGGAGACCTCGCACACGAATCGGAGCCGGCACTCGGGTTCTTGCACCTTGATGGAGGAAAATTACAACAGTTAATTGATAACAGATAAATTAAATTCAAACGCGAATGCAAGTTCACCTGGGGAGGCTATACACCGCAACAGATCTCCCTCAGAAAGGCTTATTTAGACAGTCTATAGACTCTCTATAGACAAACCCTAGAGAACAGTCTATAGGCAATACAAATCCTATTGACAATATATAGACAATATACAGATTTATGGCCATACATTTTTAGTAGACTTGTCTATAGACTATGAGTAGACAAAAAGAAATATTTTTAGAATGGTAATAGATTCTATTAAGAGGTCTACAGACCATTTTTATAAAAGGTGTCTGCTGGGTGTATAGCCTCCTGATGCCACACCAACTGGCCTACACATCTATCCTCCTAGGTAACATGGGATAAGGAAGTACACAAGGAACTCGACCTGCGTGAAACCTCATTTAGGAGAACGGAAGTTATAGTGGCACCGAGGACGTCTTAAAAGTCATTTTATGCAGTCTTCGTACTTGATACGCGCAACTCACACAGCAGGATATAGAACAAGCCCCTATGCAAAGCATGCGCAAAAACAAACAAACTAACAAATAAGCACTTAATGTCATTTTACGTCCAACACATTTCCTTCATGCCTGCTTGCACTTGGGAGAAAATCCTAGGTTTTAAGCTTACCAAAAGAAGATATTTTTTGCTTAAATTTCAGTTTTAAAAGCGCTCGATCATTTAGATGGGATTTATAACCCCGTGTTTGGCGTCTCATGCACTTATGCGCGACCAACCTTGATGTAGGAGAAGGCCGAGTCTGACACGTCGGTGAGCGACACGCTGTCGACGAGCGCGCCCAGCGTTCGCACGCGGCCGGCGACGGTGCCGCTGAGGCCCAGGAAGAGGTAGGCGAGCCCGCTGAAGACCAGGTACAGCGCCGCGTACACCAGCACCAGGGGAAAGAGGAACCGCCGCGAGCGGCCGTCGCCGAACACGATAAACACCACGGCGCACGCGTTGATGGTGAACGCGCCCACGAAGACGGCCAGGAAGGCGCGCATCACGTTGGTGGCCGAGTCCACCTGGTCGTTGAGCAGGCCCAACAGTTCGTCCACTGCGCGGCAAGGAGCGGGCCAGTTAGCAGCTAGCTAGCGGTCAATTAGGATCACTCCATTCGTCCCCCTGTGTGCGCTTTACCTCTGCCTAAAAATGCGGTCTAGCCAGGGGGACAGCAAACGCAAGTTCTCCTGACGTCTGACAGCTGCCTACAGTCTGAAGCCATGCGGTTTGGTGGAAGCTACGGCTGACGTACAGGCGCAGACGATATGAAAGGGAACGCGCGAGCCTGTGCCGATACGGGCAGGCCGCGCCTATATAGCTCTTCTAAATGCGGAAGGCGAACTTCGTTGTATTATCGGTACGGGGCGTGCCTAAAGTTTAAAAAAAAAATGGTATGTAGTGCGCATCAAACAAACGTTCAGGTGAATGGGGATCAAGGAGCCGCACATGGCAAAGGGCCACTCGCGATGCCACCTTCGTGCGTTGTACGCATGGCAAAGTCTCCAAAAGGATCGGCCATGTCGCATCAGCTGCGAGTAAACGCACCAAAATGATACATCCGCACATTTGCCGACATGTTCTGCCTTCCATATCGCAAGCTACATGACCTGTGTAAATCATCGTAAAGGCGGATGACACCGATCGAATCAACCTTGCTGCTGTTTACTTTTTCACTGAATTCGGCTCTCTTATGGCCGTTGCCGCAACCTGCTTGACAGAGAACACGTCGGTGATGCTCACAAAGATTAACGGGTGTTCTCTATAGCGCCATGCGTTTAGGATTACGTTTTCCAGCACTAACACATGCGGTAAGTAAAGGTGACCCTGTTTCGTGCACTTCTACTTCCACCTAGCTGCTACTCATGCATACCGACAAACTGCTGTTTCAATCATTCGCGATGGAGCCGTGATTATGAGCTAGAAAAGGCACGGCATCGTGGTCCTCGGCGAAAGAGAACGGTAAAAAAAAAAAAGAAATGCACGAGGCCCGCAGAAAAGCTGACCGCCCAAAATAAACCAAACAGTGCAGTTGCTTTGGTACCATTTTTTTTTTGAAATTATCTTCGTCCTCTTCGCGTCTAAGCAAATTTCCGACGTGTATTTGCGATCGGGAACAGAGAACATGCACAATACCGTGGGCTCGGGAGGCGAAATGCACTGCAGGCATGTCGCAATCGCGGCACTCGCCTTCAAATTTAGCAATTTAGAAGAAACGAGGCACCCATGTGAAGCTACAGTAGGCACGTGACGCTGCACAGCGTCAGAAATGCTCCAAAAGTGACGAAGTTGCCGTTGTTTACAGAGCAATCGATAGCTACTCTGCACGCCGCCATCTTCCCACGAAGTACGTTGCCAGGGTCAAACTCCGTTCTTTGCCCAGATTTTAGCAGGCGTCTAAACAGCTGGCAACACAGAAGCCGTTGGATCGTGGCGGCTTTCATGCGTTAACCATTACATGCATGGGCTCAAAGCGCAGCTTTCCTTCTAGAGTTAGTATATTAACTTTCTAACTACTACAGGCTATCCAAGACAACGAAGTTCATTTCAAGATCAATATTACTGTAACGAATAAACATGTTTCAGCCGTTTCAGGTTAACATTCTAAGCTGATTGCTAGTCATTGTTATAGGAGGTATTCACGTGACGTCATCCGCAAGGGGAGCTAGTGGCCGGCGCGGCATTCGCCATGTTGGTGGTCGCGCGCGCGGCAGCCGCAGCATTTACCTCGCTTGTGATGTGTGAAATGTGATTGTATTTAGCGTCTCGCCGCAGATAATTTCTGTCCGACCCGTAACACCGTGTGACTGAGTGGATACGCCGTGAACTGCGCGATGCAGAAAGAGCGGGCACGCAGAAAATGTTACATTTTGTGAAAACGTTGACCCGTAGGAATGTGCAGGTGCCGGCGTGGTGTGCGACGCACTATACAAGACGGCTGCCGTGCGTTGAATTCATCGATATTGAGGTCCGCCTTGTGCACGGCGTAAGTTTGCCGACAGGCCGAGGAATTAAAGCATGCAAATCTATGAGATGGCGCAATTGCTTGACAAGCGGTCGAGCCGAACATCCGTGCTGAGGGTGCCGACGGCCGAAGTGCCGTTTTTCACCTAGGTGAGTAGTTAAACGTGTCTGTTCGTTTAGCTAGCTTAACTTGTCATCTCTGTCTGTTGAAAGTGACGCGTTACTACTGAATGTAGCGGAATCGCTGCACATCGCGTTGCTGCAAACCGGCCTACAGATTCCAAGTTTTGTGCACTGGAAGCAACGCTACGTTTCTACAATAAAACCTGCAAAACATTCTTGTTGTGTCTGCCATTCGTGCATGACAGTATTTGCTCGACTCGCGTAAATAAAGCAGCTATGACGCAATACGCGTTTTTGCTGAAACAATGAGGCTTCGGCAGTTCGCGGACTACAGCCGCTGGAAATATGAGTTTCTGCAGCGTCCGTTTAGGAATATGGGTAATCAGTCATGTGCTGTGCTATCCACCATATGTCCTGCATGAGTAGCTGACCGTTATGAACTGATATTAAAAGCGGCAAGTCGTGTACATTCTTGCGTTCAATGCAGCCGGCCAGTTTTGCTGCCGAGTTGCGGCACGCAGCTCGGTTAAATTACGGCACAGAATTCTGCTGCAAACTTGATGCACGATAAGCGTTCCACAAAGAAAATTGGACGTTGACGCATTTAACAACGTGCAAAGATGTTACGTATCACTAACAATACAGGCCGGATACCTCACGGCGTACCGTGACACTGCGCGAGCTTTCGTGAAACGAACGCAAACATGGCGCGTTTGCCGCGGCGACGCCCGCGCCGTCTGGTAGCGCGGCCTCAGTGAATACCTCCTATAGTCGGATACAACTCAAGAACGGAGCGGCTTTTCCCCAATGAAGAGCCCCCTTCCAGCCAGCGGCATCGGCCGATTCCCATGATCATGCTAGTGTAGGGAGTGGCAGATGGAAGGGGATAGTTTCGTCCCTGCATTTTCACGCTCAGGTTCCTGAGAATCGGCCGACGCCATTGGCTGGAGAGGGGTCCTTCATTGGGGAAAAGCCGCTCCGTTCTTGAGTTGCATCCGACTATATTACGCCTGGAAAATTATTGGCGATGACACCACAACAGCTGGGGGTGAGATGATGGCAACTCTCAACGGTGATCGAGTTTGCCGTGTAGCAGCGGCACACCTCCTTCGCGCTTCGGTAGTGACTGAGAATCTCTAAGGTTCCCGACTCGATTGCCTTTTGACAGCGGTATAAACTTGAGCAAACGACTGCCATAAGCGGGTGATGGCATTCTAACTATGGTGCTTGCCGGTCTGCGCCGGCTTGTCTCGGAGCTCGGATCAGTGCCCCGGAAGTATTACACCATACTTAATGCCTCTGCCTCATCGGAGCGCTCGTTCCACCATGTCCTTAATTGCCTGCTGTAACTGGCACTGAACAGCCAGCTAACCGTAGCATTCATGTCAGGAATACCCCCCTTTTTCGGCTCAAAGCGAATATTAAAAATTGCATTCGGCGCACTTTTATCCGAATTTTTCGGTTTAAACGAAGCATTCCACTCATAGCCCAGGTGCCGCTGAGGGACGGTACGCTCCACAATTTATATAATAACCGTCGCATTAAAGATTAAACAATTAAAAAATAGCACACTGTGATGGTGCGTCAGAGCTCGTACTGGAAGGCGCGGACAAATGCATTCAGGTTACCGCGATCAACTAGCTCGCCTTGCTGCTTTAGCATCAGACAGACAATTATAAGCGGAACCTGCAATATGAAATTCCGGCCGTGGGCGCGTGCACAAAAGCCTCCAGTAAAGTAGTTCTGCTCCGCGTCAGAAAGTCACGAATTTATACAATGTATTAAATAAAAAACTACGAAAACCTTATAGTACACACATTACAAACACTAGCCACTGCAAAATAGGCACGCTTGAGAAGAATATTCTAAAAGGTGCCGCGGTGACAGCTCAACATGTCCGACACGAAACGTCAGTTGCGCGCGTAGAAAAATTCACGAACATCGGAGGTCAGTCCAAAGCTTCCATACTGAGCAGCCGAATACACTGAGAGTTAATCGATAATTCAAGCCGATACTGAAAGCACGAAGGCGTGAATATGAAAACTGCGCACGCAAGCTGGTTGCCGGTGTTAGCGCTGTCTGCCCGGCTACAAGCGTGCAGGGCGCGATAGCTTTTCTTGTGGCCGCTGGTATCGCACGAGCGGAGGCGCGCGAGAAAAACTTAGTTGCAGCGTAATACAACGCGTTGAAGCGACACATATTAGGTACATTAACTGGCCAGAGTAGAATGACAGCGCTTGCTCGTGAGCGTAACAATTCGTGCTAAGGATACCTGAACTGAGGCCTTCTCACGATACCGAGAGAGGCCCGTTTCACATGCTGTGATAGCATATCTGTATCGCAGCTATATCAATGAAGCGACCTGATAACACATCATTGCAAAAAAAAAAAAGCGGTACTCACTTCCAAAAGCAGCGTCGAAAAATCCCAGAAGCACGACGGTGAAAACGACGAGTACTGCCTGTATTCTTCTCATGGCGCCGACGGCCGAACGCACGAGTCGCCCAGCGGGATGTGACTGCGCTGGTCTGACGTGTGTCCGCGTCACAGCCCGGGAGTCTCTGAAGCCGGCTGCAGCACGAAGCACTGATGCGGAGATACGCGCACGAAGGGTTCGGCGGGAAAGCAGGGTAGGAGTGGTCACGCAGGAGCACGCCAAGTCGTCACGTGGGGAGAGTCGACTCCTTCTCAGAAGTAGGTCAAGGGAAACCGAAGGGCGAAGTGGTCGGGGAATAAAGCCTTTCTTTCCACCCCTTGTGCCCCGCTGCGTGGGTCAGTCCTCTTTATTCTGGGACAGGCCCCGAGAAGAAAAGAGGAAGTGTAGGCGCCTCAGTCGGGGAGAAGGTAACCACCCGCAGGACCCACTCTATTCTTTTCTCAGTTACAAGGAGGCGTGTGCGTTGTCGAGCACAACTGCCGGCGAACTTTTTTTTTCTTTTTTTTTAGCAAGTGGGCCTGCCAGCCCATGTCTGGGACTGCTTTTTTCAGGCTGGCCGTGGAATGCGAGTGGCTTCTAGCCAGAGTGCAAGTCACCTCGACGGCCTTCTCGGTCGGTACGAGCCTCGTTGCCTAATCGCAAGCACATCTCGGAAACCATTTATCTTGTTCACCTAGGAAGGTTGCGCTAGTAACACGCAGATATATGGCCCAGGGAATCAGCGCTACAAGGGAAAAAAACTGGCAAGGGAAAAACAATAAAAGAAACAAACACGCCATAACATGTTAACATTTCCAAGCTGTTACGAAAGTTAGCGCAAGAAACGGGACGCACAGGTCATCCCAATATGAAAGGGGGAGGACAACTAGCTTGAAAAGAAAAAAAAATCGAGTGCTTAACCAACGTAATCATGGAGTATTCAGCTGAATGCTCAAACTTTGTTCCTATTCATATTGCAGGTATCTGTACAGAAGAAACAACACGAGCTCTACTAGCAACCGCAGGTTTATTGCAAGCGGAGCAATAAATAAGAAGCCTTGAAAACACACACAAAAGACAGCATATCAAACGTTTTGAAACGTTAAGCAAACTATCTAGGTAGGAAATCTCCTCAACTAGTCAGCAGACAGAGTGCGCATGCGTCATTTTTGCTGAATGCAAATCCCTAAATCTTTCGGGCGAGACGTGTCCTCAATGCTTCCTTAAGGCGTGTCCAGTTTGGCACCTGTCAAGCGATTAGAAAACTTTCTGTTTGAAGATCAGCATCGAGAGCGTCAGCTGCACCATTTGCTTCGCTTGCCGCGCTGCCTTTACCAAATCAAGGCAATCACACATCGTCTGCTCCAGCGCTTATTCAGTCGCTGTGAGACACCCGTCGTCTGCACTGGCGCAAACGGTCGTGCCATTGTAACTGGAAGCCCTTTGGGGGCCAGTATCATGAGAAAATCCCATGTTTGTTAACAAACAAAGTCGGTTCACGGCGCCACACCTAAATAAAGTTCCGCGCGGTGTAGAACCACTTGCGTGCAGCAGATGCAGCGCGTCAGCAGTGTCAGGCCTTAGGTGCATAATTTTAATGTGTTTTCATGTTATTTATGTGCGTGGTCGTTTTCGTTCTTAACGAGAACGGAGTCGGCAATGGACGACGACATCACGTAGTTCCTTGTTGTGGAGTTTTCTTCGGCAGTAAAGACGAGGAAACCGACACCGTGTTGTCGGTTCAGAAATTGTTTTTTTGGGGAAAGGAAATGACGCAGTATCTGTCTCACATATCACATACTGCGCCATTTTTTTTCCCCAATAAACCCATTCTCAAACGTTGCGCGAGCGGTTTCGATCAATTAGTTACGGTTTCCGAAGCTCGGGAGGGAGCGTAATATGTTTATTTAGCGCTTCCGTGGTGCTACACGTAGGCTGCCCAACTTGTGGTGGTTTCCCATGCCAGCTGCGTGCGCTTATCAGCATGAGCAACCGCGTTCTGGGGAAGCCACTCGCACCGTGCGTCACCCAATATGTGGAAAAAAGCTTGGCAAAGAATGTTATCAGTGAGTCAGCCTCTCGGAATGAGGCAGGCACGTAGCTAGAAAGTTTTTTCGGGCGGGGCTAGAGGCAATCGTGTAGGGAAACAGCAAACGCATGGCGTCTATCGAAGGTTTATCTCCATACTCCCTTATTCTCAACTTTCACGGACTTAAGGGGGCGTTGGTGGAAATAAAAAAAATGTAAAATGGCTGCCCTTGACGCTATGGGTCAGCCGCGGCAGTGTAGCGGTGTCTGTGTATGTTGGCTCCGGTCTGAACCCTCGCGTAACCGGACCACGCTTATTATTGTGCAAATGTATTTTTCTTTTTCACTTTCTCTCGCCCCGTAGTTGAACACCGCCGCACGTTCACAGTAATTTATGCGCCAGCGAAAAATTCTTGCATCGGATTCTGAACAGAAAACAATTCTGTTGGTTTGAGCTTTTGTGAAGCACAGAGGCACGTTCGAGTGGAGTACATCCGATGTCAAAATTACGCAGTGCATCGGTCTTCAACGGAACTATTTGCTCATTATCTTTAGGGTATGATGCTCTGGCTATGTTGCTGTCTCGGAGTGAAGTTGACGATTTAAGCTATTGGCCTATGCAAACGCTAGCCGTCTCCGCACGGGTCTAGAAGCTATAAGATTCGTTTTGCGAAAACGTGAAACAAGCAACGTATTGTCCATCGGACATCCGAGTGGGCATAGAGTACGAAACAGGATTCATTTATAACGCAGTGTTGGCGCATTTACACCAACACAGTTTGCACGCGTTGAGGCGAAAAATTTCCAAATTGTTGGAACCTCGTTGCTCTGACGGCTCGAGCGGCCGCTCACAAAAGAGGTTCTTTCACATGCAAGCGATAAAGCTCGCGATTTGTGTCGCCGCGGAGCCAACGCCTGTTTCGAGCTCTTTTTCCTCTTTCATTCCCACCTTCCTCCCTTCCCTTCCAGAGCGGTTCCGGTGTCCACCAACATATGTGAGACGATTACTCCTCCATTTCCTTTCTCAAAAACCAATTTGCATTTTTTTTCGGCCGCCGCGGCTCGAGCGGTCAGAGCGGCGATGCTCCCACAAGTTGCAAATTTTTCGCCGCGCTGCCCAGTCGCTTCGGCGACTTGACTGCACGCAGCATACGCAAACTGCCACCAGAGTTGCAGAACCACATGTGGTGCTGCTCGGCATGCATCGGTTCTATTTTACAGAGAACGCTGTATGTTCGAGCTTTTCCGCCCCTCATTCACGCGCGTGTAGGCATACGCACTGACTTGAGCTGCGCACTTCAGGGGCGCTGGCGTGTCTCTGTGTGCGGTGCTGGCATGTTTGGAGAAATCTAACGATCCGTATGCCCGGACGCTGTTGGCGGCGCCCTGTGTACAGTGTTCTTTTTTTTTTTTGACTCCTTCATTCGCTTCGTGGTTTGTCCATGCCATGCTAGCAAAATGGACAGTGCTGAGAGCTTTTCGATAGCAGCGCCCATCCCATGTCGTTTGAGTGATAGGGCGGGGGTGTTTTCATCATTGGCTTAGTATCACATGTACAAGACAGAAATCGGAGTTGTCGAACTATATCGCAACAGCTTTAGAAGTGCATGGGCTGCTGTTCGAGGCCCGAGCGGGAGCGCTGCGCACACTCTGCGGCTCTGCAGCGCCTGCGGCGGAATCGAGGAGACGACGGATTACTTGGTGCTTTATTGCGAGAAACTGGTCCCACAACCTTGGTACACAGGCACAGCGAAGGTCCACTAAAACTGCTTGGACGGAAGCGGATAAGTCTGTAATGGCCGAGTGAAAGACACTGAAGGTGTAAGGCGGTAGTAATTGCGCTTTACGTCTCACATCTGCACATAGACTGTGAGAGACACCGTAGTGGACGGCTCCGGATTAATTTAGTCCGCCTGGGCTTCTTTAACGCGCACTCACATCAAATCGTACAAGACCGTTCTTCCGTTTCACCTTCATCGAAATGCGACTCTGGCGCGGTCGAGATTCGGTCCTACGAATTTAGGTTGAGCAGCCAAACGGCACAGCCAGCACAGCTATACTTAAGACACCGCGGCGGGTTGGCTCAAAGTTGAGGAGTGGGCAACCATTTGAACTGGCTTGTCGTGAAAAGTTTTTGTCGTTCCTTTTGGGCCTATGAAGTTTCGGTGCAGAGTGCTTTTATGCGATGGGTATGATACCCTTAGCCTGGCCGCTGGATCCGAACTGGACTGACACGGTGATATTAAAGCGGATGCTCTCAGCCGCCTCGATTACTGCCGAGCGCGAGCTCCGCTTCTTTGCGGATGCACCTGCAGGGTTCGTCTTTGTGAAGCATGCATTCAGGGCTTGTAGCTCGGGCTACACTCGTTCTTTCTTCAAGAGGAAGCCATCAATGCGGCGCCTGAGCAAAGTCCCGCGCAGAACTTCAGTTTGCAGCCGTTCTCTGATCAGGTTCGTCTCGGCCTCGATGAGGCGGCGCATCTGGTCAAGGACGCCAGCTCGCTCGTGACTGTCGCACTCGCCGCAGGTCATCGCCAACACTTCTGCGGGACGCACGTGGCGGCTCTGGTCGAAGAAGACACTGTCGGCGACCTTGTACGACCACCTCTCGCCGGCGCCTGCAACCGAGTTCTTTTCCCCGGCCTCTTCAGAGTCGGACAGATCAATGCATATGGTGTCTCGGGCAGTGGGAGAAGACTCGCTTGCTTGTGCAGCAGGCCGCCTCAGGCAGTCGAGATGGCTGTCTGCGCAAGGGGTCGGACTGCTATCAGGTATATGGCCACTGGCAGACGCCGGGTGCACCGTGCCAGACCAGTGCTTGGTCCCTGCATCTTTGCTGGTCGCAAGGTCACCGACCTTGTCCGCGGATGCAGGACGGATAGGAGGCGCTGGATCCGGCTCGGCGTCGGGCTCCCGCTTGAACGGCACAGCACTTATGGTGCGGTCTTCGGGCTGTTGCCGCTCTTCGTACTCCTTTTTCGGCTGAATAAGGTGCTGGTATTTCTCCTGCCCTTCCTTCTGCTGGGGATGAAGAGGAAACGCCCCAGAGGTAATCTGCAAGCCTTCACTCGCATCGTGGCTGACTCGCTGTTCGAGCTCCACGGTGCTGGACGTGTCGGCGAAATCACCAACCCTGCCAGAAAAAAAGGGAAGCACTCTCAATACGTACCTCGGGCACAACGCTCCGCTTTTTTTTCAAGCAGTTAAAATCACACACCGAGAACCGCTAACGCGTTTCAAAGCCAAGCCTTGGAGCTTTGATACTTAATTGCGCTTCAGAGCCGTTGATGCTGTGGTGAGCATTGAGTGACATCCCATGAGACAAATATACTTCACGTTACGAAAATGTAGAAAAGCCTTTTTCTGGCCGCCTTGTGTCATCTAAATCTTTGTTAAACATTCGGCTATGAGCGGGCATCTGAGCGGAGGACATGCTGAGGCACATTAGATGTGTTGCCATAGCGGCGTGTTACGTGGGTGTCAGTATCCTTTCGTAAGTAGATGCACGCTTAAAGGCCCATATCAGTAGAAACCTAATTTTAATTTCGTGTAATCTTCTTTCTAATCCGGGGGCGACCATGTCACCAGTGGCCGCGTTTCGATGGACGCGAAACGCAATGCCAATCCACGATAAAGATTCCCAAGTGGTCGAAATTATCTGGATACCTCCACTACAGCGCCTCTTTCTCTACTGCACTCCCTGCTTCATCTGTTCGCTTACGGCGCGGTTGAGATGTCCATCGAGAATTGAGACAGTTACTACGCCCTTACCTTCCCTCAAAAACCAATTTTTGTTTCAAATCATGCGTTAGATATTATAGTACATGGATTACCACGTAGTATTCGCCAACGATTGCTAAATATTTTATAATTAAATTTCTTCTCTCACGCTGTTTCGACGTCATCGACCGAATAATGGCTAGCTGTGACCTGTAAAACGTACTAAGTTACGTGAATACACGAAAGAAACTTCAAGATAATCGATGATAGGCAACAATTTTTATTCACTACAACGCTTAAGTCAACCTGCTTAAAGAGCTAGAATGAGAACAAACGACAACCGTGTGCCCTCCTGCTGCCCTCGTTACTTGACGCTGCGCCATTCTCCCCTTTAGCATGTCTGACCAACTTATTTCCGAGTCTGATACGCTTCTGTATCAGCGGTTATATTGCAGTTGTTTTCATGTCTCGCATTACTTAAGCACACACAAAGCGAACAAGGCTGGGTCAAGGCTCAGGGTGCTTGCCAACTTTTCGACTAGAGGAGTTGTCTTCATCTGGGCAAACCGTTAATCGTTGGCTGGGTTTAAATAGGGCCTTCACTCCAAGGAGGAAGGCCCCGTGAGGGGGAGGAGTGCATGAAGTGGGAATGACGTTAGGATGGGGAGGGTGGATCTATCCAGACATGATGGCTGCTAAAGAGGATTAACCAGTTGACCTGCAAAACTTGTAAAGAAAGAGGCCAGCTCAACAGACAGGAATCTGGGTGTGTGGAGGATGGAGAGATAGTGTGGGCTTGAAAGGTTGTGTGTCCAGCTGGGACATGTGGCTTGGCTGCTTTGGCATGGAAAACTAGGAAAATGGAATTAAGCAGCACTGCATAAGGAAATACATGGGTACAATGAAAATAAGAAGTTACAGGAAAAAGCGAAAATGAGGGCAGGTTCCGAGAAAGCGCCAAAGGAAGGGAGGGGGGGGGGGGGTGTAGTTTGGAAGCTAAGGATACTTGAGAAATGATAGCAGGAGGTGCAGGGCACAAAGGCAACAGTAAAACGATAACTTAAACAAAATTATGAAAACAAATAAAACATCATTTCAATGAAGTGAGATGCTACACTTTAATAATCTTTTTCTCTGCATATAAGACGTACCGACTACACTTCAGCTAACAGCCGCCTCAGCGGCTTTTCAAATGTGCCCGTGAAGGTAGACACCTTTGCCTACCCTGGCCAGTAGACAATTTCACTACGTAGACCTCAGTAAGCTTGCATACACAGTGCACGTTGCGTTGCGAGCGCTGTAAAAAAGCACCACAACACCTGTTTGTCGTGCCGCATCGTCGCTTCTTTATGTGGTTGGATGAAAACATAGTGGCGCCATCTAGTGGCAGTAAGTTAGAGCACGCCAACTCGGGGCCGGAGAAACTTTTTATTTTCTGCAGTTACTGATGAATATAGTAAGATAATTACCAGTCTTTTTTTTTCCGAGGAAAAAAAATCATGAAATATAGAAAAATGTTAAATCGGGCACAAAACTGAAGAGCTGCAGTGTAGTCGTTGCTATTTGGCTATGTACACGACATATGGTTAGGCTTAACTGCTCAAAAATCGCCAAATAATCTCAGAAGCATGGCCTAGTTGTTACTCAAACCTCAACGTATGAGTGAGAGTTTGCAAATTAAAAGCGAATGCCTTCATTTATAGCGAAAAATGGCGCCGAAGAACACGGCGGCGGTGCTGTATTTGGTCCGAAACGGCCATGCATGGCGCCGCCATGTTTGTTTACGAGCGAACGCTAACTCTCCGCAACGCTAAAAGAGATTCCGTAAAGTCCTAGCGGACCGGTAAGTGGCGGCGCATGCGCAGGTGTCGCTAACCGAACCCGGTAAACGGTAATGTAAACACGGTAACGATATGCTATAATTTTTTTGTCTGTAACGTAGGGCGGTAACGCGTTTATTTTTTTAGCGTAACGAGTAACGTATTTAGTTACTTTTTTCGGTAACGCCTACAACACTGCTTTTGAGGCAACAACAACGACGACCGTCGTCTCTCTTTGTGCGCTGTTACAGACGCCAGGCTACCGCGTGTCCCGTCTGCCGCAGCACTGCGCACCACCATCGCGAAATCCAGGGTGCCTCGAGGTCCAGCTAAAGCAGAGGCGAGCGGACACCCATGCACCGCAACGAAGTCGCCAAGTGCTGCAAAATGAGCGTCAAGTGAGCGCGGCCCCAGGGGCTGACGGGAAGGCTACGCCTCTCGACGCGCAGCGAGCAAACAGACACGGCGCTCGGTCGGTACTCTGCACGACAGTGTAGTAAGTAAAATAACGCTCATGCGCATGCGTACGTTCGCTACATTTATTCCGCTTCCGTGGCAGACGTCAGTGTTGTGACGCTGATAAACACGGGGTCGAAAGCATAGGTGGCACCATGAAGGGCTCTGCAGAGGGAGTGCCGCTCATATATCATTTACTGTGGCGAACGTTCGTACGAGAATGATCGCCCGCGAGCACCAATGCACGCGTACGCACGTGTCCGGCCGGCCTCCGTGGCCGTGCAGCTCCTTGAGGTGGTGCGTTGGGCCGGCAACCAGGTGCAGGTCGGGGGTGGTGCGGCACCGTCCGGGGCAGCTCACGTACTCGCAGCGCCAGAACAGCATGTTCCCCGCCTGGTTCTCCAGCACGTAGCCGAAGCCACCGATCTTTGTCACGGCCTGCACCAGAGCGCACATGCGACCCTTAAAAGGGAACGCCGCTGCGAACCCAGGCATGGCGCGAAACGCGAGCTTCTCGGAGACGTTCTGGGACTGCGCTAAGTAGAGTTTTGCTTATGCAAAGACGAGTAGAAGGCTGATCATTAAACACTTGAACAAGGCCTTTTTTTATCTTGTTGCCTTCACGTCGGAATCACTTGATCTGGCGCTGATAAATTCATGCCCGTTACGGGGCTGAAGCCACCTGCTCCTCTCACGGACAGAACTGTGAACGCAGCAAACGCTTCGCAAACACAAAGAAAACTTTATCGCGGCAGAAATTCATAAGCAGCCAGAGAGCAATGCATAACATGTCCCGCGTTATTACTGAACCGTCGCGGTTCATGGCTTCGCGTCAATGTATCTTGTTGGGGTGACAAATTTTTTCAGGGTCCCTGGGTGCCCTGGAAAACAGCGACACGATAAAACGCGAAGCTCGAGGAGGAGGTGGAGCCTCGAAATCTGCGCCGCCGTGTGGCTGATATCACGCAGTAATGTCTCAGAAAGTACAACCGTACGGGCTTCAGCAGCGATAGCACAAAAGCTGCCGCCGAAAATGAGTCACTCGTAGAGCCGCGCCATTTTGTTCAAATGTCCCGCCGTATCGCCGCAGTCCAGGCTTCCGCACTTTCTTAATTTTCTATTGAGACTGATTGCAACTCGCGCTCAATAGCCAGCAAGCAGTGGTGTGCATCACAAGCTACGGACCTTACTTGGTTAAAACTGAATTTCAATAATGAATTCGATGTACCATTATTGGTTTAAATTCAGAAAATTAAACCTCTCCATACAACATGCTGCAGACTTTCTTCGAACTCACGCGAAAGCGAATACAAAAAGAAAAATAATGGTTTATGGGGCTTTAACGTCCCAAAGCGACTCAGGCTACGAGGGATATGCCGTAGTGAAGGGCTCCGGAATAGTTTCGACCACCTGGGGCTCATTAACGTGCACTGACATCGCACAGTACACGGGCTTCTAGAATTTCGCTCCCATGTAAATTCGACCGAACCCGCGGTCGGGATCGAACCCGCGTCTTTGGGGTCAGCAGCCGAGTGCCGTAACCACGAAGCCACCGCGGCGGCGTGGATAAACTAATGAGAAAGGGTCAAAAATGCAATCACTTGGAATGTGTGCACTAAATAATAGCTCAGCATCAGCCACGACACATGGCATTGCACTGTGTACATGAAACAACGTAACGCCACGTCTGTAAAAGTAAATGCGAGAAATCAACATCTAATTTTTTCGGGCAGATATTTCTGCAGAATGAATGCTGTTGGCAATGTCGTAAGGTTAACTGTGGGAATGAAAAATTTTGCAAGAAAAAAAAGCTGTCTAATTTGTGCTGCGCCTGTATTACCCCAGAGCGGGAATGTATGCGCAGTGCAACATAAAGAAGGTTGTCACAAAAAAAAAAAAAATGTGGGTCGATTAGCGCAGTTAGGCCTGCTGCGAATTAGCTGCGCTAGCAGTTCGGTTTTCCTTCGGTTCCGGTGTTCACATCTAGTATTCACGTATGGAAGTTTTTCGGATAGCGATAATGGGTTAATAATGTCCATATATGCGGAATTGGTCATTATCTCCATTCACAAATCCCTGGGAGTCTTCCTACCAATACTGGCGCAGTGGTGCATCGGTGAAGCGATGCGCCTCTAGCCTTCTGTGGCAGGTGCGGTCATCGGTGGGACTAAGGTTGCAAAATCACAGCGCTGTAATCTCATACTAACCTTCACAAACAACATCCATGACATTAACGAAATCCTGAAAAGAAAAAACACTTCGATATCATAGAACAGAGTGACCGGCTTTCCAAAATTTTTTCCACGGTCCCCCAGGTAAAATACAGAAAACAAAGTAGGTGAGTCCAAAAGGAGGAAGGACTCCTCGCTCCACTAATGTACCGCGGGAGATACAGAAGACAAAAAAAATTACAAACCATGTTGTCCATTCAACAGTAAATAAACCGTGGGCTGTGGGTTGCACACCATGCGGCAAGAACCTTCGGCAGTTTTGCAAACACATGCAAACCGCAGAACTGCCTAAAAGCACCCACTGATATTTCAAACACACTATCCGGGAAAATTCAAACTGCGGCTCCAGCGGCGTTGTTTACATGCTTGAGTTTGGCGACTGTCGAGTGCAATACAAAGGCCAAATAGACAGTTCCTTCCGATTCAGGTTTAATAACCACCGCTCACATGCACAATCGCTCCCCAACCTCCCTATTTGGAAACACCTTCGCGAGAAAGGCCACGAGTTTGGTAAACTTAAAGTAAGCATATTACAGAGTGGCTTCAAAGACGCTCGCAAGCGCGAACAACGAGAATTATATTTTGTTTTTAAATTTAACCCTTTGCAAAGGGGCATTAACGAAAGCCACGGCACCCTCGCCTCTCTTCTGAGGTCAGAGGCCTATGGAACTGCACAAAACACCCCTGACTGTGTCGTCTGAGGTCATACCCCTTTTTGCCTGTCACATGTGAGTAGTTACTTCCACCCTCCGTTTCGCTCAACTTCTGGTTTCCTAAGGCCAGATAGCTTTTTTTATGTCTCTTTTTTTCTCATTTTTTCTTGCTGGCTGCTCTAAATGTGACACTTTTACACTGGCAACATTCCTTTGGTCCCCCCCCCCCCCCCCCCCTCCAAACCGTTTTTTTTTTTCGTGCATAGTCGAGCCTCAGGGGCTAAACCAGCGGCGGATGCAAAGAAAAGAACACTACTTTAGGTTTTCTTTTTTTTTTCTCCTGCTTCTGTTGTAGGGTCAAGATTCTTTTCTCCTCTGCACTCGGGGCCGGGAGGAGGCACAAGTTCCCGCATCCTTCCACGAAGGTAGCTGCCCGGTCACGCACCATGTCGCCCATCTCATCTCAGCTCGACATGCCTGTCAATAAGCAAGCATGTGGTGCCTGACAGAGCAGAGGTCGCATCTTAATATTGTATTTCTCTACTTCTTACACGTTCTCACTCAATTTTTTTCGTGTGGGTCGCATGCCCCTTATTCCTACCCATGCTTGTTCCTTTAGTTTTACTTGTATATATTTTTTACTTCTACCCACTTATTTTTGTGCTCTCTGGTTCGAACCCGACCGCGGCGGCTGCGTTTTTATGGAGGCAAAACGCTAAGGCGCCCGTGTGCTTTGCGATGTCAGTGCACGTTAGAGATCCCCAGGTGGTCGAAATTATGTCGGAGCCCTCCACTACGGCACCTATTTCTCTTTCTTCTTTCACTACCTCCTTCATCCCTTCCCTTACGGCGCGGTTCAGGTGTCCAACGATATATGAGACAGATACTGCGCCATTTCCTTTCTCCCCAAAAAACCAATTACTGTTTCTCGCTCGCCTGTTCTGTGTCCAACCCCTATAAAAAGGGAATAAACCAGCGGAGACAAATCACTCTTGAAAAAGATCGGTCCTCCGATCGAAACGTCGAGTCAAATAAAAATGTTTAGCGAAGCATATACTTCGCTATATACTTTTTAAGCAGTCAAGCATGTCATGATCTCGCAAACTATATATATGAACGAAGCCAGCAGTAACCGAAACCAAGGTGCATAGGGGAATGGTGTTTTACCAGCGCAAGAAGACGCGGACGAAGGAACACAGAACAAAGCCAAACGAGCGCTGGTAAAACACAAGGGAAACCTAATTAGCCCGTCAGCTGACGCTGTTCACGGGGGAATCTTTCTATTTCTTTTTAATTTGTAGTGCTGATCAGTGGGAGAATAATACTTCGATTAATATGTCACTTAAAGAAAACTACTTACCCTAAATTAAAGAAAACATACATACCCACGAGAGCAGCAGATTGGACAGCTGTCGCCGTAGTTCAGTTGGTAGAGCACCGGACGCGATATTCGGAGGCCGTTCTTTCGCAACCCACCGGCTGCTGCTTTATAAGTAGTCTTCTTTAAGCGACTGATCAGCACCCTTCATATATATATATATATATATATATATATATATATATATATATATATATATATATATATATATATATATATATATATATATATATATATATATATATATATAAGGAAAAAGACGACAAAGGAAAACCAGACCCGATGACAACTTGAAAAGGCGATCCCCTGACGTAGATGCTAGTGTCGGAAGGAGAGCCAAGGACAGAAAATAAGAAGGGGAAAGGGAAATTTTTTTCCCCATGAAATCAGGGCTTTGTTTGAAATAGAGGAGAGGGACCCTCCAGGTGTCGCTCATTGCTGCATTTTGGTGACAAGTGTGAAGGGCTTGACCCTTACACACATTACAGTCAACATTCAAGAGAGACTGGTAGGGATGGGGGTAAGGAGAAATGCCAACGAGACATAAATTAAAAAAAAAGAAAGCTATTGCACAAGACTGCAAACGCTACTCAGAGAAGGGCAGCGGCTGCACGACAGAATACAAAATTTGGAGGACCCTTAAGCTTCACCTTTAAGAGCAGGACACGACAGCGTGTTGCAGCATTGCCAAGGTATCCACGGAACGCCATCGTCCTTCTTGATGGACACCCGAACCCCCGATATCTTGGTGGACACCCGAACCGCACCGCAAGGCAAGGAGAATGAAAATAATCTTTTTTTAAGGAAAGGAAGGACGCCTGTCTCAGATATCTCGGTGGACACCTGAACCGGGCCGTAAGGAAGGGAAATTGAAATGAAAATGGGTTTTAAGGAAATGAAATGACAACTGTCTCACAATTCTCGCTGGACAATGTCTCACAATTGTCGTTTCCTCGGAGGCCCTCGTGGGACGAAGTCCAGACAAGGGTAATTAGCTCTGCCGGTGTCGTGCCGGCAGTCAGAATTTTGGCTGCTTCAGCAGATATCCTGCAGCAGATACCCTGTCGGTTTGGAATGTGTTATAATCACCCCGACATTCTGTTGAGTTAGGGCCAGCGCAATGGCTACCTCCGCAGCCGCTTTTGCGTCCCTCTGTCGGATGCTGCAGCACGAGACTCGGTCTCCGCCCTCCTCTCCGCCCTCCCTGGTTGCTAGGGCTACGAAACCTGTTCCGCCTTCGTATTTCTCCGAGTCCTTGTAAACCACGTCCTGTCGGCTACTTTTTTTTTTCTGTAGAGCTTTCGCTCTGTCCTTTCGTGTACCCTCACCGTGTACCGGATGCATGCTCCTTGGGAGTGGTGGGATTTTGATTTGATTCCTTATGTCTGTTGGGATATTCTCCGTGTGTCTGAGCCGCGCTCGAGGTTCGAAGCCTAGCTTTTCTAGTATTTTTAGCCCCGAATGGCTGCGTACGAGTCGTCGTTGTTACGCTACTCTGGTAGCCTCACTGAGCTCGTCTAGCGTGTTTGAAATCTCCATGTTCAGAACGTTCTGGGTGGATGTGTACGGTGGGAGGCCCAAGGCGGTTTTGACGCCTTTCCTGATTACGATTTCAATCTTGTTCTTTTCTGCTTTGGCTAGCCGTAGGTATGGTGCCACGTCTGTGATTCTACTGATTACTAATGATTGTACTAGACTTAAGATGTTCTCCTTCATTCACACGTGTTTGCTATTCTTTTGAGTAGCCTACACGTCTGGCCTACACTCGATTCGAGTTTTTGTATGTTTCGATGTTCTTATCGTTTGTCTGTATCCTAAGACCCTGTACTCTAATCATGTCTACTGAGGGTATTTCGTCCCCGTTTCCCGTTATCCCATGTTCATGGGGCTTTCTTTCTCTCTTTTGTGGGCCGAGGAAGAGCGCTTCCGATTCCACGGCAAAACATTTCAGTCCTACTAGTTTTAGCTACGACTCAATTTCCTCGATCGCTCTTTGGAGGGTACTTTCGATGCGCGCCTCACTGCCTCTGGTAACCCAGAGGGTGAGGTCGTCCGCGTATATTGTGTGGTCGAGTCCATCTGTACGTGCCAATTTCTCCGGTAGGCCAATCACTGCAATGTTGAAGAGCGTTGGTGATAGGACCCGAGCCTTGGGGAGTACCTTTGTTGCCCAGCCTTATGCCTTTCTCTTCCTTTCCTCCTAGGCTTATAGTAACTGTTCTGTTTAAAAGAAAGTCCTTCACGTAGTTGTATACCATTCCCCTTACATTTAGTTTCTAAGCGCTGTAGTATGGCTGCGTGGTCAACGTTGTCAAAAGCTTTGGCCACGTCTAGGCCGACTATAACTCTCGTATCTGGCCTTTGGTTGTCTAGCACTTCAAGAGAGACAAGGGTAACAACAAATCCAACGCAAGAAACAAACTGCAGTGAGTCACAAGCACAATGTACCGCAAGGCAGTTTGAGCTGCAGAACCATTAAGGGTAAAACAAATATAATAGTCCACTGCGTGAACAGCATGGCAGTTTATCAATGTATGAAGGGGACAGAGACATAACAGCAAAAATAACAATTAAAAGAGGGCGAAAAAAAACATTAACAGTAAATGCGTGACAATACGAGTGGCATAGAAAACAGAAGAAACGACGACAGAAGCAATTCTTGCTATGCTTTGTGCAGCCAGTTCTGTCAGTCTCTACTCGCAACATGTGAACCCAAGGTCACCGGGCCAAGCCGAAGCTGTTAATGCGCATGCGCTGAGCAACTGGTGCGCCGCTGCCGCCGCCGACTCCGCAGCCTCGCTGCGCCGAGCAACAGGTGGGCCGTGCGTGACATCAGAGTGGCGTCATCGCCGCTGCCGGCCTCATTGGTAGCTTTGGGACCCCCATAAACCAAATAATTTATTTTTAGGCAACCAACTCCTATTGAATTAGGGAGTGCACCTGAGCTCAAGGTGATGACAAGATGTTTCGCTCGCATTTCTTTGTTTTCCTTCGTGACTGTGATGCGTTGAACACTGATGACATTTTGGTCCTTGACACCCTCCAGCATTTTTTCGTCGGTGAGATTGAGAAAGTCGGTTTCAGAGATCACACCCCGGGCGGTGTTTAAAGGGGTATTCACACGGGCGATGTAATCCCTCTCTAAGTCACGGCGGCTGCGTACACGTCATGCCTTCGAGAGTGCTCACGGCGACGCAGCTTCCGGTTTTGCTCCGGCGTCCACCGCCGATCGAGGAGGGCACCGTTCGCTCGGCCGGTACGTTCAGTCCCTGTCTCCCTGGGTGGCCTTCGGTGGCATGCGTGGGTTACAGCCTGCTGCCAGCTTTCTTTTTTCGGCTGTTCCCCCTCAGGTTTCTTTTCTCTCTTATCGCCCTTCCTTTGGCACATCTATTCTGTTTCCCCTTTCGTCTTTTTTTTTTCTCGCCTTCAGTGTCTGGACACCAACACAACCCACCAAGGGGGTATTGTTTTGGCCCCTTCCTTCATTTTCGACACAGCCCGGCCGCTTCCCTCGTCCCTCTCAGCGGCTCCCTGCTGCCCATGGGATCATGGTTAAAGAATGCAGCTCGGAAAGACAAGGAAGAAGGCAGGATTTTCGCGCTGCATTCTTTAACCATGATCACAGACCAAACAGCCACTTTTGCTCATGTGAATCCAAGAGCAGGGGCGGACTTCGGCGGATCGGTGACGTCGCGTACCTCTTCTCCACATTCATCCGCGCCGATGTCCTGCGTGTGAATACCTCTAATGGCCGATTCACAAGACGGTCCGTTCGCCCGTGGCCCGCGCATCACGTGTTCATGCGCCGCTAAAAACTGGCCTGCGATCCGATGACGTCAAGCGGATGCGACGGACCAAAAGAGCAGACGACGCGCTGGGTGTACCACTGTTGCCAGATTATTTTTAAGCGTTTGGCAACACTGGTAAACTGGTTTTTCTTCCTGACCCATGACTGCGATCGAATGGTGCAGGTGCTGCCCTTTGTCCGATCCCACAATGGCCTGGGCCGTCTTGCTAGCCGAGTCGATCACTTCGTCATGGTAGCGAACGCAGTGCAGCTTGTCGGAACAGCGCGCCAGCTCAACGCCACTCAGCGAAATGCGGCAGCATAAATACTGGCAAGAGCGGTGGTTGCCAGAGCTGGCGCGCGCATCTAGCGGCCATCTAGTATGTGTCTCCTGCAACCTGCTCTCGACGCAATAAATGTTTTACAATCAATCAATCGCGGGCCGCCGCTAATTCCCGCGAAGAGAGAGGCACTTGAACTTCCTTGGTTGTCCAGTCCGCGAGCCGAGAGCACGCCTCTCGATTTGGTGACGCACGAACACGTGATGTGCGGGCCGCGGGCGAACAGTCCGTCGTGTGAATCGGCCATTACTGAGACAGGGGCATTCCCATTTGTCACTGTGTTGGCCAGTTTTGACTATTGGGCACTGTCTTTCATCTCTAGTAAGAGGTCACCACTAGGCATATTTTTTTTTTTTTTAGCTTGTAGCCCGTGCCTAAGCCATCGGTCAGACTTTTTGCTACCAAGAGAATGGATTTTGTTCAGGAATAGAAGCCTGTCTTAGGCTAGTTGGTAACAGTTTTTTTTTTAAACATAGCGCAAAAAAGACACGGACGACACAGATGTGTGAGGTGCAGGGTTCCATACCCGGTGCATGATGCCGGTTGCCCACCGGTTTCCAATCGAGTACAGGGCCTAGGCGCCGCCTTCAAACCTACTCATTGCATTCCCCTCTCTCACCTACCCTGTCCACTATACCCTAAAATGTGCTGGGTGCAAGGCAACAGCCAGCCCAGATCACATAATTTCGACCTGTCCGGAAGACCCGCCTCCTTACAGTTCCGAACCTCCGAGCGGTGGTAGCTCGTGCTGCTCAGCTCCAGCCCGGAGACCCAACTCCGGACGTGGAGCGGGGTCTCAAAGTCGCCGAGGACCAAGGGCTCCTGGCCACCTAACACGGACTCAAGACCACGCACACCGGCTCCACAGTCTGAAGAAATAAATACTTATCCTCCTCCTCCCCTGCCCTGACACTCATTTGTGAGGTGCAGTGCTTAGGAGAACGGGTCTCCGACAGCAGCTTGTACAAAATGAGCATATTGCACGGAGGGGAAAAAAAAAATCTAAAGAAGGAGCATTAGGCTCGAATTTTGAAGCGTATTCATGAAACATTAAGTCGGTCTCATATAACAGCCCATAGGAAGGCTCGATTGACCAGGGCTGTCTCAGCACATCGCCTGGAGGGACAACTCGAGCCGACATTGCTCGCCCGAGGAGGAAAAAAGGAAATGGAGCAGCTTTGAAAGCGCAGGCCGCAGGTCATACGCAAGGCCAGCCGTATGACGCAATGCACCCCCCACCCTTTTCCACAAAACCAGTTTTTTCTTTTTTTATTCTGACACAATAAACATTACCTATATGACGCTGGCGCCATCTAACGAACTAATACAGAAATATGCTGATCAATCTCAAGCCGCCGCCGCTTGATGGCGAAACTGACTTTGCAAGCTATTTACCGCTTGTAATGCGATTAATAGGTTAACCGTACCGATGATGATGAGTAATTTGTAACGCTGTCGCAGATTAGTCCTGCAGTATCTACGAAGCCACACGCTATACAGAACGCCTAGATATACTCAAGGTGCTGCCAACAACGCCCTTAGTAAACGGCACCACAGCGGGTGCTGCGACGTCAGTGTGCCTTTCCAGGCCGTGGGTTGAAATCGAACACGAATTCAAGGGGTACTAGGATGCATAACAGCGCGGCGATTATGCTGGCGCCCCCGCGCAGGCTGCAAAGCACCCGACCTCTCGCGTTCCCACCTGCTTGAAAGTTGCCTCGGAGCGTCTCTTTTTCCTGGCTGCTTCTCGAAGGTGGACGTCTTCGTCGTGGGGACGGAAGGCGTACACCATGTGTGCCTTGCCGTACGCGTCGGTAGTGAGCCGCGACCTGCACGGGCGTACGTCGCATCTCCAGCGGTAGCGTATGCCGTTGTCCGTTTCCAGCGTGAAGGTACGGCCGCCGTACTTGGCCTTCGTGCCGCCACGCAACGACGGCACCAGCTCGACGGGGCCCAGCTGGGCCGGCGGTGAGCCATCGCCGGCGGTCCCCATGCCGCGCATCTTTTCGACGACTTGCTCCCTCGCTGGGCGGTGTTCACCGACTGCCGTCTCGTCGACACGTGTAACGTGGTCTGGCTGCTATCCTCTTATCATGCCTGCGAGAGATTAGAGTGCCGCCCCGGTGTGTGGCCCGGTAAAAGCAGCGAACGTGACCTCCGGCTGAGGTGTCCGGATGCAGCGGGTTATCGCGCAGCTGCATGCACCATGGAGATATAGAATTCTCCTTATCTGCTATGAGGGAGTTCTAATAAATTTCTACCCAGAGCTATTGTGGGGAGCAACAGCTGAGAGGATTTCGCAATGCACCGCAATGTACTACCTTTGCCAAATCGTATTACTGGGAACACAAAAGCATACCATATCTGATGACGCATTCCCAGTCGATTTTTGCAGTCACGCATGTCGAATGTCTTTTAGGCCTGCGCTAGTACAGCGGCGATGAACGGGTAGGAGAGCCTGCCGAGGCGAAGATGTGCTCCATTGCAATGCACGGGTGAACGACCGGAAAGCCACTAGCGTGAACGATCCACTTCCGGATAAACACTGCAGCGATGTTGTTTGGGAAAAACTAAGCAAGCGCCCAGCCCGCAGCTTTGTCTTGGCGCGAAAGTTCGAGTGCGAAGAATTGAAGTCCCCCACAGGTTCGAAGTCAGCGCGAGTCAAACGGACCAAGTGCAGCCGTCATCAAACGCCAGCAGGGACGCGACGCGCGCGTACTAATCTACCGGAGAACGCGGCTCGCCACAAGAAAAATCAGCGTTCATGAAGCAGACATTGGCACACGGCACAAAATCACATGTGCCTCATATGTTTGCACGAAAACAGCCAGGAGTAATTTTGCAGTTCGCACGCTGCGTTTGCAATTGGAAGCGTTATTCTCTTTAATGTTGGAGATGACTCCACCTGGTGAGCAATTCATGATCTATGGAGAGATGGGAAACACTAGAGGGCTTTCAGGGTTTTCGTTGCGGTCCGGAGATTCGCGTGAGGCTAACCAAAGACACGTACAAGTCCGGAAGTTTGTTCGCTCGTCACGAACGAATAAAACCATTGACATGCACGAAGAATCCACGATAGTAAATGCACGCGATTATGTTCTGTGAAATATTCACAGCGCTCTCAAAAATCGCACACATCTGCGTCTTCATGTCATGTCGCTTGCAAGCGGCGGCGGCCAGGAGACGCCTAAAACACACGCCGAAGCACTGGCCTTGTAAAACACTCGCATGAGGTATTTATTGCACTTTCTGCTTGAAATTTATTACATGAATCAGAACATTAATAAATGTAATCACGTCCATTTTTCGAATAAAAAATTCGAACTTCGTACACAATACACTGTTGAAAACATAGCCATAAAAAGCGTCTCAGAGTGCAAGTACCTCGGTGTTTATTTCATGCAGACTCTTAAATGGAAAACACACATCCAGCAGTCAATATCTAAAGCAAGTAAAATGTTGTTCCTTATTCGTAGAAATTTCAAATCAGCATCAAAAGATGTTACAGAAACGCTTTATTTCTTGCATGTAAGATCCATCCACGTTTACGCCTCCATTATTTGGGACCCATATCAGGCATGTTAGATTGAAGCAATAGAAAAACTCCAAAATCAGGCTGCACGCTTTGTATCCAATAATTATAACCATGGGCGTCCGGATAGGGGGGGGGGGGGGGGTTAAGAGGGGCAGCTGCACTCCCCTGGAAATTTGGACAATAATATTTTTTCGCTCGAGCTAAAAAGTTGATTAGCACACTGAGGTTCCTCATATCCGTAGACGCGCCATTCAGGATTGCGAAGGAACTTTGCACTCTGCACACTATGACTTAATCTTGCTGGTGATGGCACGGCAGCGAAAGAATGACGGGCTGAAGATAGCGAACAATCCTGAATGAGAGGAACGCTTGAGGTTTTCTATCTTGAACTTCGATATCTACGCAGTATTATCGCGAGAACTTCCGCTTTCTCATAAATTGCCGGCTACATTTAGGGAAAAGTCTAGACCGCCACACTTAGTAAGGAAAGTGTGACACCTTCCCGTGACGTCAGAATTGCTTGCAGAACCTCCTTGCCGAAATGACGAAACTTCGACTACCCCGCCACCCAAACCAAGCCTACACAAGTCCGCCCCTCAAAAAGCTTGTACGCTTGTAGTGCACTGAAAGCCAATGCGAGTAGTGTCATTATGCGATCCATTTCAACGAATTAATACAGGACCACATAATTATTTTGGTCCCAGATAAATGCAACCGCAAGCAAATTTTGTGTATGGCTACCTATCAATTAAATAAGCTTTTTTATTAATGGAAGAGTGTAAAATATTCGTAGGGGTCTTTGATTTGCTTCAGTTTCTGGTTATGAAGACGATTTTCAATCGCTTAGGACGAGTTTATACAGTGTAAACAACCAGGGAGCCACACTGCCATGAAAACGGCTGCAGTGCGCCTGCGGTACGTATGATTTTCCGGAAAAAAGAGGAGGCAAAGTGTATCTATGAACTTCCATTCTGTGCATGACCACATCACTGAGCTGCAACGTATTTTTCACGGCCACCGGAAAAACGCTGTAGAGGAATTCTCCGACATCATGAATGCAGCAAGGGAGGAAGCCAATCACTTAAATGTGGTGATATCTGTACCAAGGCAAGTCTCTCGTACGGCCCACCGAGACGGGATTCAGTCGCCGGGGGAATACTACCGTGTGGAAATATATGTGCCGTACTTGGACTCTCTGACTGCTTCTTTAGCTCGCCGGTTTTCTGAAAGCAATGAGAGGAGCTTCAAACTTCTCCAGTTGCATCCGTCAAAAATGAAGCACTTGAGTCGTGTTGAGTTCGCTGCCCTCGCCGAAGAACTCCGATGAGTTTACGGCATCGACAACTTCAAGGAAGAGGCCGTCTCTCGGTACGGGATGTGGTGCAACAAAACTGGAGACCCATCAGAAATAACTTACTGCGAGCTTCTACAACAGGCCATGACATTCTTCCCCGGTGTTGCAAAAACCATAGAGGTGGCTCTGGCTTTGCCAGTTACTACCTGTACGGTCGAACGCTCCTTCAGTACAATGAGGGGAGTGAAAACCTTGCTACGCTCAACGATGACAAACGACCGGCTGGACGGCCTTTGTATGATGAGCGTGCCCCGAGAGCGTGTAATGAAGCACAGAAATGACTTTATCACCCGTGTCGTCACGCAATTCACCCAGAAAAATCCGAGGCGTCTGCAGCTGCTGTTCAAGGAAGACTGACCGAGTCACTGTAGTTTCCTGTTTGTGAACATATTGTGCTGTGTGCTGGTCATCAATTCGGGTGAGTCGAGAACCCACATGCAGCAAGACTGAGCACTTTTCTCCACGAAGTGATAGTATCTTTTTGCATTTTTATTAATTTTAATTGTTTTTTCGTTAATTAACTCCAATGTATCTCTCCAAGCCACGCATTAATTTGCTGTTTGTAATTTTCTTCCATGTGTGCATTTTGCTTATTTATAAATAAATAAATAAATTTACTTCGCAAATAGTGCATTTTTGCTGCGAACATACCGCTGCCACCCCCCCCCCCCCCTCCTCCACCCACCCTCCTGAATTGTGCGGACGCCCTTGATTATAACCCCTTCCAAAGTATCACTGAGATAAAATCATTGCTGGGCTGGGAACCGTTAAACACCAGAAGAAGAAATTTGAGAAAATTCTTCCACCGCATCTTCAGGAATTGACAGCCGTAACTACCTTTTGGAGCCAACTTACGTCTCGACTCGGCACGACCACTACAAGAAGGTGCGCGAATACAATTCTAATACAGGTTTTCTAAATCATTCTTTCCACAAACTGTGAAAGACTGGAACTTGTTGCCGGAAGAGTAGATTTCAGTGTTTGATAATCGCGATTTTTATTGTCGACTGTATTCCTGAAAATCTACTCCTGTCTTACTATTGTTCAAGCTTTCTGCTACCTTCAATAATGTTCACTTATTGTTTTGTTTTACTTTGACGTTAACTTCGCTTAATGTTTTTGTTGCTTTTTCTGTGAAAATGAACACGTTTTTAAACTGTCTCCCCTGCGATAATGCGTTCTAGGCGACGCAGGTATTCTGTAAATAAATAAATGATAGCATTAATTTCAACATACTCCTGCTCTGACCGGAACATATAATTTTCCCAGCGCCATGGTTTGCTGCTTCACGGAGCAGGAACAACTTCACTCTTCATACCATTATTGCTGCAGTAGAACATGAAATTAAGGACAACGCACAACGGAGCAATAAACGCTCACCTTAAAGGGGCAGTGCATGAGGACTTGCAAACTGAAGTTGACTGGTAACTATAGACTGCGGTAACAATGGAAAACGACGTACAGGTGCCGCCATCACTCGGCGATTGCGCAAGTATTTATTTAAGCGCATACTTCATAAGAGTGGCGAGTTTAGCGAGCAGTCTTTAAACTCGTGTAGAGGTTCGAACAGATCCTGTGTTATTTTGTCAAAGTTGCCTCACAAAAAGACCTTACGTAAAGCAGGTTTTTGTGCAGAGCAGGAGATCCAGAGGGGTAGAGCATGAGCCACTGTATCTCGTAGGTGATGTGACGAACTGATCAGGATAACCGATTATCCTTAAGAGTAACGGAGTGGATTCGAAGAAAAGGCAATCGTAGCAAGGGGCGGCAGAAAGCAAGGTGGCCGGATGAGATTAAGAAGTCTGCGGGGATAGGGTGGCCGCAGCTGGCACAGGACAGGGTTAATTAGAGAGGTATGGGAGAGGCCTTTGACCTGCAGTGGGCATAGTCAGGCTGATGATGATTACGAGATCACTGACAGAGACACTTCATGCGGAGTGGACTTCATCTGCTCAATGATGATCATGTCTGAAATATCATTGATCACATTTCAAACGTGATAAGTCTGAAATGATGAGTGTGTCACATGTGAAATGTTATTGCTGTTAAGCTGGTAGTATTTCCAGCAGCAGGCGTGCGTTCGGTGAATCATAAAAACTGTCAAGATCTAGGAAGAACCTCCTCGTTAAGAGAGGCACATGAGCCACGGAAAGCAGCGAGTTCTGCTCTGTTGCGGATGCAGCTCCCGGGAGTCCTGTGACATCGGGTTCTGCACCGAGTGCCTAGTGCGCAAGCGCTGCGCCACGTGGGTTGGGGGCCTACAAGAAAGGCAGCTAGGGTTTCACTCACGGGAGGGTCCCTATGAGCTGTTCCTCGATGAGCATCGCTCGCATAGCTTCATTACGCCGCTCTTGGTGTGCCAGTTGCGTCTCAGCCTCTAGAAGATGGCGCATCCTGATCAGGATAGCGGCTCGTAGCTCCCGCTCGCGGCTGTCGCACGTGGCACTCCCCCTGTGTGACAGCTGCCACCCGTGACTGCTGCTCGCCGCGGGTTCCCGGGGGTTAGAGAACAAGCGGTGGGAGCTTTTGCGCGGCCTCTTGTCGCCGCCATTTTTAGGCGTTTCAGCTTCGAGGGTGGCAATTGTTCCAGATTTGTTCTTTTCGCCGCTGTCCCCATATTTGCTCTCGCAGTTGGCACTCACCTGAGCCGCCTTCTGGTCGGCCTTGAGCAGGCTATCGGCGCTAGCATGTGGTCGCGTGCCAAAATATGTGCCTCCTGTTTTGCTTTCGTCTTCAGCCTTCTCACATGTCCTCACCTCAACGTCTTCGCCCGCGTTATTGGCTGTGGCCTCGGGGCCTGAGGTAGATCCTTTGTCCGCGTTGTTATCATCACTTTCCATGCTTACAGTAGAACAATCGTCGTGACTTTCAAACGCGTTGCCTTCTTCGCAGTCATAGGACTCCGTGTCGTTTTCTTTGTTAACGTCAGCCTCGCACCACTTTGGCGGTGAAGCGTGTGGCAAGGGTTCTTTGTGGTGGCTGTCGAGACGAAGGCCTCCCCCCGCAAACTTCCCCAGAAATTCCGCGTGCGCAGGGCCGGACTGTTGCTTCTTTTTGGCATCGTTGAAACTGCGGATGCCGCCGGTGCCGTGCGTGACCACAGACACGCGAAGGGACGTAGACGGCGGTGCCTGCTTGACAAGCCGATTCGGCGAGACGTGCGGATCGGCATTGCTCAGACAGACGGCCGACTGCTTCCCGACAGGGCTGCTGAAATGGTGATCCCACTGCTGCTCAGCCAGCTTTTCTGGCTGCGCCGCCTCATGTTGCTTCCGCTTCTTATCCCTTTCCGTTTGGACCTGCCCCTGCTTCTGATGGGCGGGCATCTTTCCGTTGGTTTCTTGCTTACTCCCGCCCACGTCCGCACGCATCCCTTGACCGGTGAGATCCGAAATTCCGGAACGTTGGGTCTTCTGCTTGCCAATGCAACGGGGGGCTTCGCTGACATCATGCGTGGCCGCCTGAGTGGACGGAGACGACGAGGGCTCCTGCTCGGAGACCAGCTGGCCCGACGCGACATCGGCGATGATCGCCTCTGTGGAGGACTGCCACTCGACAGGGCTCCGAGATCGGTGATCGTGTGGTTGACGCCCTCCCTGTCTCGGCGCCTCCTCATGGTGCAGCTTCTGCTTCTTCTGGCAATATTTCTGCTCCTGCTCTTGGATCTGATGAGCATGCACGCTTCGGCTGGTGCCTTGTGTGTCCCTTTCGATGTCTGCACGGTCGATGTTTGTGCTGTCGAGCTGCGCAGCAGTAAAAGCGTCGGCACTATTGCAGGCCCTGTCAGAAAAAAAAAATAAGGAGGAACAACGGAATGTCCCACATGAATGACGGTAATTGATCTGAGCGCATGCAAAGACCCAAAAGAACAACTGCGAAGCAAAGCGAAGTTCTCTTGTTTTACCGCCACGTAGCGCATGACAATAAACTATCTGTCGTATTTTTCCTAAAAAAAAAAACGCTTTAATAAAATGCTTTTACTTTAATAAGTTGCATGACAGTAGCGATGGTTCATTTAAAATCATCTTTATCCGTGCAGTACACTATGCGTAACAAACGCTGCCAACATTCGTTCTTGTGTACGCACTGGCTTCCGCAAGCCGTGCAGCGTGAGATGGGGTGACCGTATTGTAAAAATATCAATTTTGGACAATTTTCCCGAAAAACACGTCATGTATATATATATATATATATATATATATATATATATATATATATATATATATATATATATATAACACACCGACTATCTCGTCGTCCACAGTGGATGTAAGCATGAAATGTACTGCAGGAAACGCGAACCGTTTTCTAGGACGGCTCTTGCAAGGGGCGCTTCGTCAGCCCCTTGTCTTTACTTCAGCTTTTATTCACGAGTAACAGCGCGCCCTGCTTTTTTTGCTGCTTTTTATGTATGGCGACCCGCGCGACCAGCGGTCGTGAATGTCCCAGCGTACAGGGCTCCTTCGAGCCGAGCGACAGCTCCGCGCGCCACGGGACCACGAAGACGCTGTTGTTAACGCCTGTGCTGCTGCGGCGGCAGCGCAGCGCCAGGCGAACTGAAAGCTTTGCCAAAGTTCGTTTAGGTTCGCCTGCGTGTTCTCCTCCGTTCTGGCGCATAGTCACTCGCGGCGCGCAGACAAGGGCAGTTAAATGCATTTCATGCTTAATACTGTCCCTGGTCTCCTTGAAAGCGTGGGAAAAAGCCAATGGAGCTAGATTCTTCAAGAAGTGGGTTTTAGTCATTCAGAACAGCTCTGAATTTTTAATCGTTTTAATAAACGCCCACTGGCTAAACTTTGAATAGAACGAATGTAAGGCCAGGCATGGAGATGACGCTGCCTTAGACGTGGGAGAGATGTCACATAGAACCTAAATCATTTGGAAAAACCCAATCTTATCTATCAAATTAGTTATACCAAAAACGCGACTTCTTCCATTGAAGCGGCACAGGCCGCAAGGCTTCGCAGCGCTAGCTGGCAGCTCTCCGAATTCCTGACAAGTGCGAGAAATAAATTTTAATTTTACCTTCTCTGGTAACAGCTTTACCATTTTTTTTATTGTGTACTGTGAGTCTCATCAGGGACTGCAACAGGAAGGGCACTGTATGATACAACAAAACTGGTGTGTTGCACACATTGGTAAGTAAAACGTTTCCAGATGAGCCCAAAACAAGTACACGGAGGAATTTCCTCATGAAGCAAGACAGAAAAAACTTGAATTTCTAAGTATGACAAATTTGCGAACATTTCCGTAAGAGAGGAGAGAATGGCGTATATGCGTAAGTATTGTTTTGGTTAAACAGGAGCCCAAGGCTGGCTGGAGAGCGGCGATCGATAATAGTGGCATCTGACAGCAATTCGTGAACCATTATAACTGTCCTCTGTGATATGAATCGGCACCTTGACGTACCGCGGATCGCAGCGCCCAAATAATGAGCCCTCCTCAAAGGAGAGTGGCTGCGCCAGTGAATGATTTGCAGTTGGATATTCTGATTCCTGGACAGCCTTCCACACCAGGTCCCCATTAAAAGGAAAGGGCGTACTTAGAACCATACGAAGCCGTTGAGTAGCGCGGGTCCCTCTCGGCGTGGAGCTCTTGCAGGTGACGCGAAAGCACTGCCACCACCAGGAAGTCGTAGTCGGTGCGACAGCGCCCTGGGCAGCTCATGTATTCGCAGCGCCAGTACAGCAGGTTGTCAGCCTCTTTCTCCAGCATGTACCAGAAGTTGCCGATCTTCCTCGTAGACTGCACGCACACAGAACCGCACATCGCTTAATAAATACCACACACTCTGTTACGTCGCGGAAAGCTCGCTATTTGCGCACACTGCGGGGCATCACCATTCGTGAATGCAACGGCACACTGCCACAGAGGCATGCCCACAGGCGCAATGACAAAACTTGGCACATCTCCAAAACGCGTGCCGTTGCAGCTGCCGGAGTGTTCACATGTTTCTGCCCAACAGACCATGGGCTGCGACTGCGACACTGGAAGGTGCGCTAGTAAGGAAATGTGGAAGGTTCAGAACAAATAAATAAGACAAAAACAGAGACAATCAATGCGGCTGGTGCGACAGAGTATGCGTTAGCACTGCCACACCGCAACCCCTCGCTCCACTCTCCCCATCCAATCCAGCAATCATAGCGTGACATGCCATGCGTACTCCCCCCTCTACCCTCTCACTCTCCATCCGTTGCCTCCCACCTTCTTTCCGTCGTCTCTCTGCCTCTATTCCGAAACAGGGGAGAGGATTTCCCTCTCTTCACTTTGTCACCTGCCGACCGAGGCTTCAGACGGACGGAGTTTTCCGTCACGAGGTGTTTAGTGCCGTCGCATTAAAATTACAAGAGAAACTAGGCTACGGCTTGGTTAAAAAATTCGGCGGGGGCCGTCATTGGTCGCGACAAATCTGAGCGTGGAAGCGGCGGCCGCTTAGCGCTGATGCTGCCTACACTCTTCCTAGCAAGAACCACTTCCGATATGACGGGTGGGCGCGATCCTAATTCCCCTATCTCCGCCTTCTGGAGTTGGAGCGATAACAGCAGTCCGCTGAAGCTGTTTTGGGGAACTGAGGGCGATACGGCACTATCTACCGCATGCCTGCACGCGCCAATGGCAGCTCGGGAAGCACACGGCATTAGATTAAAGGGACTATGCAATAAATTATTTGAGAGTACGTAAAGCAGACGAGAGATAGGCATTTCATCACTCGTCACCCCAACGCAAGAATTTTTAAGCTAGCATCAATAACAACGAAGATATAGATGATTAAAAATTACGCTCCTCCTCTCTCCCCTCAACTCGTACACGCGGGACACCAAACAAAAATAAAGAAAACAGTCTGGGACTGGGCCCCGCCTTTGAATACGTCATCAGATGACGTTCGCTTTGCAACTTCCGGTTGTCGCTCCTAGCCCCCCAGCAGCAGCGTCGGTGGCGTGGCGGCACCTCTCCGGTCTCTCTTCGCCTTCCTGGATTGCGGCGTGCGTCGGGTTTCTTCGCTTGTCGTCTGTTGCAGTTAGCAGTAATAAATCCGGACCTCGAGGTGCGACTGCTCGCTTTTACGGCCGTGATGGGCATCGAGCCCTATGCGTGCCCACGAAGAGCCGTGCGAGTGGCTCCGGAACTCCCGACAGAAAGAGGCGGCAGAGGAAAATTGAAACCATATGCGCGAAGGCAGTGCCCTGTCCCGCGCTTGCCCGAGAGTGGCGCGCGGCGGCATGAGCAGACGATTTTCACGGCTACCGGAAGTGTGCCCGTGACGTCGTGGCTGCTGTGGCTCCAGCGAATGACAGCGTGTGGTGGCCTGGCGACGCCATGGGTAGTGTGACGTCTTTCTTCCACGATATTAGTTCCAAAATCGGTTACTACGAGCACACCAATCGGCCCACGAATTTGAAAAAAAAAAACACGTTTTTTTTAAATTTATAATAAATTGCCGGCTCAGTTCCGAAGACTTATACTTGGTGTGAATTCTCATTAGCATCATTTCTAAACATAGAAAACATTTACAAGCGACTTTGAATTCTTTGCATAGTCCCTTTAACGTTGTAAAGTTGTTTTCGTAAGTTGCCGCTATCTTACATGGTAAATGGTTCTAACTTTGTGGAAATGTCAAAATTAACAAGTAATGTTTACTTAAAATGCTGAGGATTAGTTCGTCATTTCAACTAAGTATATAGTGTTAGTGTTCGAAATGCTAATGTAATGCTCAAATTCGAGCCAATCAAAGTGGCGCACGTGTCACCTGGACAACGTCGCCGTCCTTTCTACAGACCTTCCGTCCCACCTGGTCCGCCTTGAGCGTGTCCTGCAATGCCTGACCGACGCCGGCCTGCAACTCAGCTTGAAAAAGTGCTGCTTTGCTGCCCGGCGGCGGCTTACCATCTCGCGCCACGTACGTCGTCCCAAAGAAGGTGATCTTCCCGATTCTGCCAAACTGCGTGCAATCGCCGAGTACCCTCGACCCACCTCACTGCGTTGCTTTTCAGGGCTGTGCTCTTATTTCCGCCGCTTCGTGCGCAACTTCGCTTCCATTCTGCCTCCTCTGCCTGAGATGCTTGCCGGCGACCCCAGACTCTCGTCTTGGACATCAGCCTGTGATGCGGTGTTCTCCACGCTCCATGATTCGTCACCTGCTTGTGTCCCCTCCAGTCCCCCGCCATTTCGACCCGAGCTAACATGCTGAAATTCGCACTGAACATGTTGTTGTGTATGCCAGCCGCATTTTTGCAAAAGCCGAAAGAAAATATTCTGTAACGAAAAAGAATGCTTGGCGATGATTTTGGGATGATTGGGACTATTAGAAAGTTCGGACCTTGCGCATATGGTCGCCCATTTTCTGTCGTTACCGATTAGCACGCCCTCTGCTGGTCGTCCTCCACCAAAGACCCTTTCTGGCCGTCTTGCTTCTTGGGCGCTACGGTTACAAGAGTACGGCAATGAAGTCGTCCGTCGATCTGATGCCGACGCCCCCTCGCGCTTCCCACCACCTTTTGTGTTCAATTCCACATCTCTCGGCCCCAGTGACTCCTCTTCCCTGGACATTGCCAACCGATACTTCATTTGAA
Organism: Amblyomma americanum; assembly: GCF_052857255.1. Classification (NCBI taxonomy): domain Eukaryota; kingdom Metazoa; phylum Arthropoda; class Arachnida; order Ixodida; family Ixodidae; genus Amblyomma; species Amblyomma americanum. Next base: position 5,263,063 of record NC_135503.1, on the reverse strand, counting down.
CGACGCCAGGGCCCCTGGATCGCTTCCCTCCTCACTCCACTATCTACACCATCTACGTGCCCTGCGGCCCTGACTCTCAGCGGTCAAGCCGGCCAATTTGCAGTACAGTACAATGGGTACACGCTTAATTCCCCTGGATTGGTGGCCGGCGTAAACAGGGTTAAAGGCTTGGGAAATGGGTCTTTGACCCCACCTTGAGCGAACAAAAATATTTTGTGTCATGGCGCTCTTTGGCCATAGATGCCCTTGCGCCATAAAACTGCATCATCATCATCACCACCACCACCACCACCACCACTACCACCACCACCACCACCACCACCACCACCATCATCATCATCATCATCATCATCACGAATCTCCTTGCAGAGTACCAAGACCTATACCGTGTTTCCTGCCAGGCCTCTCCAGTGAACTATAACATTATTGAACCATTTTCGTCGCCTATAGATGTGTGCCATCGAGGCCACGAAACAGTGCACGTCGACCGTGCTCCCTAAGTCGGCAGCATGCCTCCTTTTCCGCCGAGAGGCAATCGTAGAGTAGCAGCTAGACACGCTCGCCCACTGTGGTGAACTGTGCGCGTGAAAGACGACAACGACCCAGAGGTGTAAAGCTCGATCGTCGACCGAACGCCTGAGGGCATCATCATCATCATCACCGAACGCTTGACCTGGGCCGTTGTTGGGCGCTGCACTAATACCTAAAGAGAGACCCTTAAAGGGCAACTGAAGAGGTTTTAGAATTCGATTAGTTAAAAATGACCGGATGAGTGAATAATGCAGGTAAAATATGCGAAATCGTTTCACGCTAGCATTTGATATGACGCGTAATCACCGAATAAAGCGGCGCTGGCGTTCAGGCTTCACTGCAGTGCATAGCGATGGGCAGAGGTCCCGTTAATGACGTCACGTACCACCAAGCTACGTTTCCAGCGAAGAAACGGTTGTTTCTTTAAAGAAAACCGACGCCATTGAAAGTGAAGCTCACGAAGCATTGTTTGGCGGCATCGAACGAAGCACGGCAGCGCGCATGCGAACGCAGCTGACACTTGAAATTTCGGCGATAATGACGTCACTACGAGTTTTCCCGCACTTCTCCAACACTGTAATCGACGACTACGTCACAGTTTTAAACGCTAGTGCAAAAATACTCAGCATGCTTTAATATAGATTAGATAGATTGAAATTCTTGAATAAGCTCGAATTCTAAAAAAAAAAAAAACATTCCAGCTTCCTTTTAACGGCAGACATACAAGTATGAGCCCATTGTATCAGTCAGAATTAAATGGATGTGCAATATGCATGTAATAGTCGTGCTGTATATACTGCAGCGCTCTACTGTCACCCTCTTTTCTCCGTGCCCCCTTGATGGGTGTTGACTTAAAGGTGCCCTAAAGAGGAGCACGAACTCATCTTTTTACCGCGGGACCTTTACCTACACGTTCCCAGCATTCTTAGAAACTTCGAACTATTGTCCTGTGGGGCCGATCGCCCTAATTAAGTTGGATCAAACGTCTCGGCTCCCGCTTTTTTTTAACTCAACGCGGTAGGTAGGAGGAGTCAACCAACGCGTCAGCCAGTCCTGTGGCGACTTGCCGCTCTGCCATCGGCGGAGTGGTACGTAAATCAGAGAGTCCACGTGTATTTTTATTTCCGTGGGCCTAATTTGCGGCTATATTGCCTGTGACTGACACTGTTTATTCACTCAAGCCTAAAAAAAAAAACAAAATAAAAGCGAAAGCGAAGCCGCCTCTGGACTGGCTGCAAGGCACTCCACGCGTTGGTTGACTCCGCCTACTTACCGCGTAGAGTTCAAAAAATGGCGGAAGCCGGGACCTTTAATCCTATTTAATTAGGGCAGTCGACCTTACAGGACAATAATTCGAAGTTTCTAAGAATGTTCGGAACGTGTAGATCGATTTGCCGCGGTAAAAAGGCGAGTTCAGATTTCTCTTTAGTGCCCCTTTAAGCCCACAACTGGTGGGTGTGGTCCTGAAATGTTGCTTGATGTTTCAGCTGAAGTGGCATATACAAGAGAGTCAAGAGTCAAGAAGTCTTTATTGAGTAACACAAACAAAATGTATACACAGATATTTGGACCGATAGCCAATGAGGCTAGTAAGCGGTCCAATACAAAATAACATATAGGACAGCAATCACAAACACATTGAAGAAAAACTAACTTTGTAGCCTTGCTTCCATTCCCAAAAAATGTTTCTTGCATGTCAGTTTTCCCCGCCGCGGTGGCTCAGTGGTTAGGGCGCTCGACTACTGATCCGGAGTTCCCGGGTTCGAACCCGACCGCGGCGGCTGCGTTTTTATGGAGGAAAAATGCTAAGGCGCCCGTGTGCTGTGCGATGTCAGTGCACGTTAAAGATCCCCAGGTGGTCGAAATTATTCCGGAGTCCTCCACTACGGCACCTCCTTCTTCCTTTCTTCTTTCACTCCCTTCCTTATCCCTTCCCTTACGGCGCGGTTCGGGTGTACAACGATATATGAGACAGATACTGCGCCATTTCCTTTCCCCAAAAAACCAATTATTATTATTATTATTATTATTATGTCAGTTTGAAATTCCTAGCTTGTTTCTTTCGTGAGTGATTTATTAAGTGAAAGAAAAGGTTAATGTTTATCTGTGACATTTCAGGAATGTTAGAAGGAAAAGACGTTGCTACACTGCATTCATGTTCGAATGAAATAAGCACATTATTTAAACGCTTCAGGGCTATCTAAGTCGCTGCCGACCGTGTGCGCTCAAATACAGTGGCATCTGCAGCATGGGTACTCCGCACGTCCTACGCACACGATCCACTGATAGAGTTATTCCAAACTTTTTGCCGAAAAAGAAGCCAGCTTCGCCCGAGTTTGGCGCTGTATCGGTGGCCGAAGGCTATAAAACCGGGCGGTCGCGAACAATACTCACGAGCAGCCTGCCGAAATTACACGAATGGCAGGATAGGTCGTCATGCGCTCCGTATACTCCTCGCAGCGAGGGACATAATAAAAGCCCACGCAGAGAACGACAAGACCACACAAAAAATTGTGTGGGTACCGGGACACACGGGGCTGGCAGGGAACCAAGAGGCCGCCAGGATAGCTCGAAGATACACTACTTCCCGAGCATCCGACGAAACCGCGGAACTTGTGCCAGCACCCAAGGAATACTAGGCCATACTACAAAACTACAGAGGCAGAAGAGCCCGACATTCCCCGCCGCACACATCTCTCAACAGATGGGAAGCTGTCACTTGGAGACAATTGCAGAGAGGTTCTTACCCAAACCTGCGCATACTAAACAAAATGCACCCTACGATATACGCGGACAAATGTCCCTGGTGCGACGAAAAACCCTCACTATATCACATCGCATGGGCCTGTCAAAACATATACGTGGTCCCCAAAATACAAAACCTGAGTGCGGAGCAATGGGAGAGACTGCTGTCCAGCGACCGCTGTGAGGACCAATGAGGTCTGGGACGGCGAGCTCTACGGGCGGCAGTGGCCAGCGGAGCCCAGGGCTGAGGGAAACCGACCATTGATTCAAAGTGGACGAGCTCGACAGAGAAGACTCCTGGGGCTACAGCCAAGGAGAGAACATCTCTCAAGATACCCCACAACCACAGAGTAGAATAAAGCTTTCTCCTCCTCTCCTCCTGACGATTCTAGCCACTCAGAGTTTTGTGCGACGCGCTTGAGAACCCCAAATTAATATAAGAAACATTATATGAAAGCAAAAGCGGTACCTCTGCTCGCTTTCACATAAAAATGAAAAACTTATGTTTACGTTGCAAAAGACCAGCACGCGGAAACAGACGTGAGGGCTAACAACGCACACGCTTATCGAGACTACAGGCGTATAGTTTGAAAGCACGCGCTTTGCGCTGTGGCGTAGAATGTGAACACGGGGCAGAGTCAAAGGCTACTTTGCGGCGATTTTAATGGATTAGCTGATAAGGCGCGATAAACCTACCACAGGATCATTCGCGCACGGCTGTCTGTCCTGCTCTTCGAATACCTTTCTTGAAGTTCTTCCTTTCATTCCGCTCAGGTGCACCACTCCAGCTAACTACCGTAATTTATGGTATACAGTCGGCATACGTGTACAGACAGCTGTGCTCAGTTCTCGTTGAAAAAAAAATAAAGAAATAAATAGGTCACCCGCAGCTGGTACGCAGACCACAGGGATCAATTTTCAGCCCGCAATGCTGCAAAGACGCCAAAATAAAAAAAAATTGATTGCTTTCTTTCGGGACTGCACTCTTTTTCTACCATTGCTGAAAGAAATTATGCAGTCTCACAACTCGCCATGATCTGCATCATCCTGGATCTTAGAGCAAGCACTGGCTGCCATTTCTATATTAACTAAGGACTAGTTCTAGTGCCTTCCTCGCTTAGGTTTCGTTTGGAGCAGTAGTTTGTAGCCTTGACTTGACCTTCTTTCTTGCGAGGCGGAGCGCAGAGCAGAACATTACGAAGGTCGCTTGTGATACCGCCCATTCCTAACGAGGTAAAGCGCCGATGATCAGTCATGTGCTCTATTTTTCATAGCGGCCTGCTGGGCTAGCACACACGATATTCTTCGAAAGGAGATAACTGCTGCTCACTTACCACGCGTAAAACCCGCGGGCTCCGCTGTAGAAAGCAACATAAATGCAGCGCTAGTAAGACCGCAAAAGAAATGTCGACACTGAGAATTACGTTGTGATAGGCACATTATATAGGTGATTTGGAAAACAAAACTGTTACGTGTAGCCCGCATCTGTAATAGTGCGCACAAAGTAAAATTTTTACATTAAGACATATACAGTCTGCGCACTGTATAGCGGTATTTACGTTGCATGGCTACCATCATCACGGCCGAAATTGATCGGGAGACCTCCAATACGGCGTTTTTTATGACCTATTAACAGATTTGGAACGTTAAACTCTACTAACCCCGCGGAACATAACTTCACAGCGGCATAGTGGCAACTGTCGGCAACAGCTAGGACGCACCTGGTTCCTGTTGACTGCATCGTGCTGCTTCTTCCTCGTGTTGTTCTTCTGCGAGTGTTCACTGTTCACCTTCCGATGTTCCTCCTCGTCATGTTGCTTGAAATCAAACATCACGTGCTCGTGCTGGATGCAGATAGTGGAGAGCCGCGAAGGACAAGTTCTCACAACGCAGCGCCACAGGTAGCGCGGGCCGTCTTTGAGATGTAGCCTGAACGAATGACCGCCGTACACGACCTGCAGCCTGCCATGGTGGTCCTGCAGGCGAATCATCGGCGAATCTTCGCTTTCAGTGGCTGCCGACATCCCAGCGGGAGTCTCTCGTGCTGTCTCCATTTCACCCACTGGGGCACTGCCGCCCGGTGGCGCCACTTGCCCAGCGAAGCGTCGTCGGCAGTTTGGATCACTCCGGTACAGTAAAGACGAGGGAAGTCTGCGCCTACGTAACTGCGTAAAAGAATGCACTTTCCGGTGATCTTCTGCCCTGCGAGATAAAAGGAACATGCCTGTATAAGGGCTCCGCCCACTTTCTATATCAATCCTCCTCCCCTTTACCTCTCACCGCACCCTCTCAACGGGCTCGCGCCGGGAGAGTCAAGGCCATCAAGGTCGACCTTTACACCTGGACTCCATGTACGCGAAAACTCACGCGAAGGCGACGGCGGCGGCGACGGCTGGCGTTCGCTCCGTCGCTTGTGGGCAACCTCCATGCAAGCGAAGGCGGCAGGCGACGCGAACCCGCGACGTGCGCAGCGGACTCCGTGCTTTGCGCACTCAAGCTTAGAAACACGCCCGGAACCTGTTCTCTCTCTTACAATTTTTTGAGTGTGCCTCATAGTCAGGGCCAGAGGAATATTTCCTCTACAGCAGCGGTGTAGGGGCAGTGGAGATAGCCAAAGGCGTGCTTGCGGAGACGAAGTCGCATCACGGGTTCACGGGGGAGGTGTGCTTTCGTTCGCTGCCTGTGCACTCCGGCTTAGTAAAAACACTCCCATAAACTGTCACCGCAGTTTGATTGTAAGTGAGCAAACTATAATTTACCAGTAAGAATGCGCGCCGCGAGTGTTTCTGCACAGTTGGAGCGCAGCGGCACGGTGGATCGAGCGCCGGTACCCGCGGCTCGACAAGCATCTCTCCCTGCAGTACGCCCGCTCGCGTAGCCCGCTCCAAATGCTGTTAGCCCTCCGCACCCAACAAGTAGATTGTTTTAATTATTTAAATCATGCGGGTCTGCCTCTCAGCTACAAAACCAAATATTTTATCGACGGTGGCGATGACCAAAACGACGGGCGGGTTTCGTGAGATGTACCCGTGAGAAACCGTAGACAAACCGGAAACGGCTTTGGGGGGCTCTGGTTGGCCAGTCGCGTGGGGGACTTCCGGGCGACGAGCGAAATTTTCTGTGGGTGCAGATCCGAGCGACACGGCAAGCGACACATGCATTTTGCTTCGCGCGACGGCTTCGCTCGTCGCTTGCCGCCGTCGCCTTCGCGTTCGCGTGAGTTTTCGCATACATGGAGTCCAGGCTTTACGCCGACCCGCCTGTGCCCCCCGTGGGCCGGCAAACCGAAACTTTTCGCCCTGCTGCAAGGTGTGCCGAGGCACAGCCAGACTACACGGCGATCACTAAACTCAGAGGGAGCGCGCGGCCAGTCGCGGTATAGAGACAGCCTGCGCTCAATGCGCTGTAAGCGACCGTAGGCCGATTCACCTCAGGAAGAATGGCCAGCGCAATGAACCAACTTAAGTTCCGTGCATTAGAGCATTGTTTATGACGCCTCCATGCTTCAGCAGGTGCGGCAATTCACGAAGCGTCACATCACTCAGTTTGGCAGGTGTTCGGCGGGGGTTGTGTATGAGATACCCCTAACACGCGGAAAAGTATACATAAGCCAAAATGGCCGTTGAATAAGCGATCGACCGGCGGAACACCAACTTTCTAGGAAGAATGTGAAAGGGTCCGGTTTGCCCTTACATTGCGGCGCATGCTCTTGCCATGCCGGCCTTTGCTGGCTAGAACCAAGATCTTGAGGCGCAGTCGTGACCGGACAGCACGTGAGCTGGCTGAGGCTTTTTTTATTGACGATTCAGGGGATAACTACGTCAGCGATATGTCAATCAAATTGTATAAAATGAAAAAAAAAATGCTGCTGGCATGTGCGCTTTAGGCAATGATTTGGCATTCATAAAGGTATAACTGTGTGTTTCTTTCTGAATAAAGTCAGTCGCGAGTATGTGCCCTTTCTTTTGCTCTTCTCGTCCCTGTCTTTTCTGCGCATTTACCTTGCTTAAGTTCAGTAGCTGGATTACTGTGAACCACTTTTTCACTGCTGACGTGAAGCAGAACGCTGCCGGTTTTCTGTAGCAGTAGTGTTGGCCACTTGCACCAGAGAGAATTTCTCGGCTTGCTTCCTGGGGCGGTTGTTGACGTGAGCAAAGGGGATATTAGGCCGAAATCATATGCATGGAGAGACATCCAGAAACATGTGAACAACTGCCGAAGATGTAAGCCGAGCGAACGTGGTCGCCTTCAAAGAGGCAGAAAAAACAGCTGACATGGCGGCCTGTCACTAAAAAAAAAAAAAGGAGGAGGATCGGTGCCGCAGCCGCTCCTACGGACGTCCACGGTACTATCCCAAATCGGACGTTGATGAAAGCATTGGCATTACCCTTTCTTCTAGAAGCAGTTTGTGATAAAAAACACTACTGCGTGTCCCTATTTACGTCGGCATCACTCGCACAATGAAAAAAAAAAAATGTGTCAAGTTTCTCATTTCCCGGTTCGTTATTGCACTTCCTGAAAAACATCAGCGAATAAGTAACAAACTTAGCATCCCAAGGGAAAATTATGTACTCTTGACACATCGAACTTGCTCTGAACGAAACGTGACTTGGACGGCGCAGAAAATCCTTCAGTCGACAGGCTATATATCGCCATTTTTCTTTCATTTTTAAAAGTAGCAGTCATCAATAACTTGGCCATTTATGCACAATGCGTGCAATGCAGTGCAGGACCTCGTCGAGTTTTGCATTCAGAGCTCGTTTGGCTGTCTGGAAAGTTCTCCATCATAGAGGCCAAGCCTAAACGAGTGTCGCGTAATGACGCTTATCTCCGTTTATTCTTTCGCTCTTTTATCTACTCATGCTCCCCCTAGGCCGATAAGCAAGCTCTAATTTCTGGCAATGCTTACATGCTTACACAAAATATTATCTGTTGATAAGGCACAATTGAAATGAAGAGATTCCGATTCTACCAGCACTATCTATTGCTATCATAGCAGGAAGTGGTCTAGTTTTGCGTTCAGAGCTCTTTGGCCACGGGGACAGTTCTCGAATAGGCCGCCATCAGAGCCCAGCCTCATCGAGTGTTGTACAATGCCTTTTCTCTCTCCGTTTCTTTATCCCTGCTCTTCCTTGCCCCAGTAGATAAGCATGCTCTGATCTCTGGAAACGCTGACAAGCTTATAAAAAAAAACGTCTATTGATAAGACACGATCAGTGAAATCAACAGATGCTGAGTCTACGAGCACCATCTATTGCCATCAGTGGTGCTGCTGACGAGCGCGGAAGCCTCGTACGCAAAAAAACACTTGATTTCGCGGTTACGGAAACATGGCCGCCAGGGCCGGAAATCGGAGCTGCAAACACAAAGTCGGGAGCATAGAGCTGTGGCCACCGAATTAGGCGATCAGCCCACCAGAGGTCGATGTTATATTGGTCGGTGAGGGGTGTTTGTAAGCACAGTTTTTAACAGTTTTATTTGGACCGGGTATCGGCTGCGGCGCTCACAGCCGGTGACGTGGCGCTGTCATCTGGAGCGCAAGCGCACCACATGAATTCGCCTACTTCAGAGAGCGCTGGCTGTCCTTTGCATTACCTGGGCAAGAGGGGTGCCACCAGAAGCAGCCGCTGCGAGTTCGACGCCTTCACTACGTTCAAAGCTTTGGGCTTTTCGGCCGCCTCAAGCACTTGTAACCGAGCCGTGATCAAGAAGTACTTTGGTTTGAGCTAGTTGGTGCGTAGCTTCTGGATGATGTCAGGACGGCGCGAAATGAACGAGGACGAAAGAGGTACAAGAACAGGCGCCTGTCCTGTTGTGTTCTTGTGCCTCTTTCGTCCTCGTTCATTTCGCGCCGTCCTGACATCATCCAGGAGCCGTGATCACCCAACGTCTCAAAGGTGCCTCGTATGAGCGCTTGCACAAACATGCAGCCATTTCCATCAACGTGGGATCTGGACTTGTTTCAAAAAGAAACAGCGCGACTTTTGTCAAGGACTAAAGGAAAGACACCCGAGGACAGGCGCCGACTTGCAACTAAACTTTTATTGCTTGGTACGAGGAAACATACAGGATGCTCAAAATGAGGACGGCCGATACCCATGGAAAATCCGCGGGAGTTGCTTCCACACGCTGCAGCATGCAGTAGAAGAGGAGCGCCCTCGTGTGACAGTATAGGCACGCTCAAGACGATTCGGGAGGACTCAATGCATATACGCGCCAGCCCTCCGCAGACGAGGGTTAAACACCGGAGGGGACACTCGAGCTCCGCCTTAAGGGTATGACGCGATAGCGTTTATGGGTTAATGCCCACATATATGTGGAATTGGTCATCCTCTGCTTAACATTCATAGATCCCTGGGAGTCCTCACATCACTCCTTCCCCAATGGTGCAGCGGTTAAGAGATACGCCATTGCACCGTGACGGCTGCTCCCAGCGGTGGGCCCTGTGCGGCCCAGGTTGTTCTTCCCGAACGACCAATCATTAATTTAACCGCCACCTGACACGGTGGGCAGTTTTCTCACAATCCGGTGGGCAGGCTGTGACGACGCCGCAAGGTCACGTGACCTATAGGCAGCCCACCTAGATTGCTTATCCGGGGATTTTTCGTTGAAAACGCCGGCGACGACACCGGACTTTCTGCAGGAAGGGAGCATGGGGAATAGCGGGGCGCCATTGCGCATGCGCAGTGCAGTAACCCGTGGGGCGTTATTGTCCTGCGCCTGCGTACTGGGCTCCGCTTTCCCCCTAACCGATAGGGTCACCGGTCCTATTCTAAATGTCTCGAATATAGCCAGCCGCGCGGCGGAGCGCAGCTCCAATGGCCGGTCTCAAAGACTGATTAATAACTTCAGCACACTAACTCGCTGTTCTTTCGTTCAGTTTAAATTTTTTTTCGTATAGCCTTGCCTCCGCATTGCGAGCGCCTGTGATGCCCGCATGACGTCGCACCTCGACCCTGCTATTCTGCCCCCTACTACAACACAGCGCGGGGGCTGTCTCTTGGATACCGCTTCATCGGTAGAATTCCCCACGTTAAAGTTTTGTAACGCGTAGTTCTGCCCGAAAGTCGTCGTAGCATCAGCCTCTTCGGCATGCGACAAGATGCACTCGTGCAGACTACACAGCGTAGCGTGAAGAGAACCAGATTGAAGCTTGTTAGGCGGGCTAGTTGGTTGTTCATAACACCTAAACAGCGCAGAACCACGACAGGATATAAGAGAGAGGCACACAGCACTAAACTCGTGGAGCGGTTAGAATCTAATGAGTTTAGATGTTTTTTTAGATGTTTAGAGAGTTTAGAACACACGACTGAGAGAACATCTAAACTCATTAGATTCTATATTCTTTCGTTAAAATTTAAGCAGCGCTAACTTTTAGGACGAATACACAGAAGACATGACAGGACGGGCGCTGACTCCAACTATGTTTATTGAACACGTTTTTTCGTAGAACATATAAGACAAAACGAACCGTGAGCGCATGCGCATCTGCGACAGGCCACAAAAAGAAAAGGCCAAGATGACAACGATGACAGCTAAGGTAGATTAATGAGGGCGGCACGCATTTCGTCCCATATTTTTAAGCAATCTGAATTCGCTGGCATGCAGGGAGACAGAAGTGGTGCTGACACACGTGTCGCCTTTTGCCTTGATGAAAAATGCTTCGGATAATTCCCGAGCTAATCTATCTTTGCTCCTGGTTAGAATTTTGATTTTGTCAAGCCGTGGCTCACAGTTCTCATCGTTTTGGTCCTTGCAAGAAAGGCAATGAGCGGGTAGATTCAGGCATGAGTCTGATGCGTTTCCCAAACTTCGTTCATGTTCCCTGGCACGGTCGTTAACACAACGCCCTGTCTGGCCAACGTACACTTTGCCACAAGAAAGGGGGATCTCATAGACCACACCCGTGGCACACCGGACAAAGGGCTTGGCGTGTTTTGTTCCACAGCCGGATGTTGCAGGGCCACTGCTGCTGACCTTAGGGCCCATCTTAGCCAGTTTACAAGGCGCAGAGAACACCATCGGGACGCCGTACTTGTTGCCCACCCTTATTAGGTTATGGGACACCTTGTGGATGTATGGCATAACCACTGGTTTGGCATTCCCGGGTCTTTCTTTTCTACGTGTCTTTTTCTGCCTTCCCTTGAATTTCTGTAGGAGTGCTTCGGTCACAGCTGTCAACACGTGATCAGGGAACCCTGCTTTTCGCAGTCTTTCTACCTCGCCCCGAAAGCTCTCTTGCATCATGTGAGGGCACGACTTAGCAAGTGCGGATTCTAGAGAAAGGGTCGCAATAGCCCTCTTAACAGTTTTTGACTGGGCCGAATCAAAAGGCAAAAAATCTTTCTTGGCTCTAGGGCGGTAGCACCAGCATACACACTTTTCTCCGAGCATGATGTTCAAGTCCAAAAACTGGAGGCGGTTAAGTACAGGTAACTCGTAGGTAAAAGAGAGCCCTTTTCCATGTTGTACAAATTGTTCTAAAATTGTTCTAACCGCTCCACGAATTTAGTTGATCATTGCCGAGAGTGCAAACCATGTTTTCCTGCCTTCTACTATAGTGACATATTGTATAAACACCCCGATCAATTGACAAGAGACATCATAGAAGCCTACAAGATGAGAAAGAAACCAAGACTGTGCGTCAGCAAACCATCCCTGCTCCTGCGTGACAGTGAGGTTGCCTATCTTGACCCAACATAGTGCACGTGCCTTGTGGTTTTAATGTTTGGTTGTTGCCTGCTCGCTTATATTTGCCTGTTTGCTGTGATTAAACTTTAGTTGAGAGTCAGCACTTGTCCTGTGTTTTCTACCTTTGAGGTCCCCGTCTTCCGCGCTGTAATTTTCCGTATGAGACATCTGCAGCCGTGATAATTCGCATGCACCTACTTTTCAGACTGTAGGAGTGCTCAGTTTGGAAAGTTATGTCGACGGAGGTGAAGCCACGTACGTGGAAGGTCCACAAACGCTTCAGGAGATGGAGCATGTCCCGTCAACATGTTTCCTTGCTTCTTTAAATCCATCAAATGCCTTCGAGGAGTTTCTTCTTCAGATGCCTTTGACACGACGCCCACCATGGCGAGGCGCAGTGCTGGTAACGGAAGAAGCTTGCAACCCTATAGCCGTACCGCTGCCGGAAAATTTGGCGTGAATGCTCAGATACCGCCGCCCGCAAATTTGGCACGAATGCTAAAATACCACCGACCGCATAATTGGCGCCATCGCTCAAGCACGTGACTTGAACTTAGCGCATACGAATGCATGGCAGCAAAATTTTTCAAAGCAGTATTATGATTTAACAGTGCATCTTTGATGTCGTATTTCGCGAGGAATAAGAGAATTCATCCTAGGACAGGCTCTGAAAGTATGAAGCATCATTTGAATGCGGTGTATTTTTGAAACACTGCGTCATGTTCACGCAGGTTGGCAAAATGGCGCAGATTGTCGGATTTAGGAGCGCCCCTGGGCAGCGCAGGTTCCCCATAATTGAAAGCAGAAGTACCGTGCATGCATAGCGTTCAGACAATGTATAAAAAATGTCTCCCACCTGTCAAAGGATGAGCAGACGGCACAAAAGTCTATGTCAAGTCAGATTATTCACAATTACTCAGGCTTGAGAATTAGCTGGTAAGTTCTCAATAAAAACATATCACATTCTTGAAATCGCACATCTTGCGGTTCGAGTTTTATGGCTTTTTATTTGTATTACTCCGAAGATATCTGCCGTTTTTCTTGCGCTGCCATCTAATCATTATGTTGTTTTGAGAACGTTCTCGACATTTGAAATACCTAATAAAATTGTATAATCATCCCTTCGCGGGGCCGAGAGTTCTTCTAAACTTTCTGCTGTGTTCATCGGACTTTATAGTGGACCTCATTTCAAGACAACGTTCAAGGTATTTGGGGTAGAAACAGGCAGACGGCACCCTGCAAGCGATAATTTGCCAAAGAGCATAGAGCGGAAACGAGGCGATTACAATGAACAATCTCGTTCTGGTTCAAACGAAATATTTCGGTACTGCTCAGCTTCGAAGCGAAAAAAGAATTGTCTGTGATGGTGTGAACGAGCCGAAAATCCTGCCATCACAAAAGAGCTGAAATAGAGTGTGCTTCATGACTCATCTAGGTACATGCATATACAGTATTCAGGCCATTTGAGAAAAGCGAGCCTTACATCTTCTTAATCTTTGCTGTATGACCAACAACTTTCCCTTTACAGTTTTGTGCTGATCCTTCCATCCAGTTTTTTCCTTCCCTAAGCGCCTGGTGTTAAGCATAGGACTGTTACAGACAGCCCCGCGGATGTAGAGTGGACAACCGGGCTAGTGCGTAATGTCAATCGCAAGCCGTCGCGCTATAGTTTCGCTTTCTCCTGCCGGTCGCACGTGCACAGCGATGAGAGCTAGATGATGGTCCCTAAAGGTTCCAGGTCACGAAGACGCTGCCTAACCATGATGCCGTACCACGGCACCAGCAGCGCATCACGCGCTCGGCGACATGTGCGGTTCCCTCCTCGGCACGTGTTCCCTCAACTGTCGCTCGAGCAGCTCAGCTCGTTGAACCTCGTTGCGCAGCTGCTGCCTCAGCAGCTTCGCCTCCAGTCTTAGTACTTCGGAGACCTGGTCCTGGATTCGGCGCCTCTGTTCGCAGCACGTGCCGGAGATCGAATTCAGGGCTTCTGCGAAGCTCACTGTTCTTCTCGCACTCGCCGCGTTGCCCACAGCACCGCCGGCGGAGTCCATGCGAGAGCTCTGCATCTCGGCCGCGCCGCTGAACCGGCACTCAGTGTACGTGGCCGAGTGGTCGTCTTCGGTCCCGTCCACGGAGCTGTCTTCGTACTGAGTGAGGTCAATTGGGTTCGCGTCCTCCACAGTGGAGTTCGTCGCGTGCTCTTTCAGTGGCCGCGCGCGCTGGTCGGCACTTCTCAAGAAGCTGCTAGTCCGAGAAGCGTTGTCCCTCCCCGCGTGTTCCGCACTAGGTGCACATGTTGCCTGGGTACTGCTGTCGGCAGCACTTGTACCATTTGCGCCAGCAGGTGCATCGCATTCCTGGGACGACGATTCCTCCAAGATGACCTCAGGGAGAATGCCGTGATATTCTTCCCCCTGTTGCTCGTCCCTCACTTCGTCGTAGATCTCGCCCTGGCGCTGCCCCTGGCGATGCTGCGATAGAAGTACTCGGCTGCCATTGCTGACATCTCGAGCATCCTGCCGAATTGCTTCACTGTCGAGCAGCTGGCCTCGCTTCTCTGGAGGTGGAGCACCGTCACCGTCCTGCGCCCTGCCGAGAAAGAAGCACTGTGTCCTTAATAACTCTCAGAATTTCGTTTTTAGACGGCGCGAAGCTCAACGACAAGCCGAACTATATGACAGAGGAACGACAGTGAGCGTCACGGAGACAGAAGACACAAGAGAAGCGTCTAACTGCGACGTGGGAGTGTACGGCCGGAGCTTCAGGCGGGCGCGAAGCTCTGGTTTTACCCTTGCCCTGCATACGCGCGGAGCGAGGCGCGGAATTAAAGCACCGCGAGGTAGTAGCCGTTCAGAGACTATGCTCGTTGGCAAGGGCTGCTACACAAACCTGAACAGCGCCCATGAATAGCAGCAGCTGCAGCTTCATGTGACTGTCCTTGCTGACGATCGCAGCGGCGCGCTCTGCAGAGTGAGTGCCACTCAGGATGTGAGTGTCCAGTGCTCAAGGTCATGTTGGCTTACAGCGAGCGCTGCATATGAGAGATTCTGGTGGTGTAAGCCGCATCGCCATCGTAGTACGCCGTAACCAAAACTAGTACTAAGTTGAGCGAGAACGTGCCTCGTGTTGTACGTTATTGTAGTATTAACTTCAGTTGTAACGCAGGAGTCAATACTAAAGAAGTTAAAGCGCAAGTGTAAAAAGAAAAAAGCATGCATTTAGAAATATATAGTAGCATATTTAGCACTCAGCACACTAGTCATGTATGGGTCCGAGGACTGCTTGCAGGCATATTTGATCTTGATGCTTAGTAATATTGGAGTACCGCATACAATCGTCTGCGAACAGGCGGATGTAATTAGTGGCACACTGGAATCAGCTACATTTGATGGTATGCTCTTAATGACATTGGCCGGTTATTTAATAGAGATGACCAGTCACCAGCTTCAATAAGATCCCAGCAACCTTTTCTATTTTCCACTCGGGTGGCTAATGACGTGTCGATAAACATTGCGTGTGTAAGAGTGTAAGTACGACCAGTTATTTTTATATTTTGCAGTTAATATTGCCAGCACTAGCATTTGGTGATAGCCTTATATTGTTGATGTTGTTTATGATTGCTGCTAATCGTAATGTTAAGGGCTCCACTGTTTCAGTGGTGATGGAATCTGCGGTGAAAGGTACTCAAAAAAAAAAAAAACTGCCATGGTTCTTGTTGAGCATACTTGCGAGGGTTGTTTCGAAGAACCCTCTCTCTGCTGTTCGAACCGGTTGGGCAGTTTGTTTGCTGCGCTATTATGCGCTTGCCACGCGGTGTGTGTGCTTTTGATTTCAGCTATCTTGAATAGTCGCTTTTTCTTGTCTATATTTAAGTATTTTGTAAAACCGCGAAACACATGCCTTCTTTTTAATCGTAATTGCTGGCAAAAACTTTTCGGTAGGCCCGCCTAGCTTGTTCTCGAACATAAACCAATTCCGAATTGCTCGGTAGAAAAATAAATTCGATTCGCTGGCAGCACCTGCCATCGAAGGGCGCATCCCTCAACCGCTGCACCATCGCGCCAGCAGTGGTATGTGGAGACTCTCAAGGACATACGAATGTAAAGTTGAGAATGGCCAACTCCATACATATGGGCATTAACTCATTAACGCTATCACGTCATATCCTTAAGGCGGAGCTTAAGTGTCCCCTCCAATTTTTTACAACGCGCGGGGCTTGCTCTCAGCTGTGGCGAACGGGCAGGGCACACGCCCAATATTATAGCAGGATTAAAATCACTGCTTTGCAAAACCTTCCCAGCTTAACCAGTGAGCCGAGCAAAACAACGAAGACAACGCACGCGAACGGCTGGTCCCTCTTGGTGTGCACTTCCTGCAGGTGCTGTGTTGGTCCGGCCGTCACCCGGAGGTCGCGGTCGGTGCGGCACCGCCCGGGGCAGCTCACGAACTCGCAGCGCCAGCAACGGTCGTTCCCGTCAGATGGCTCCTCCACGTAACGGTAGTCGCCGATCTGCTGCACGGGCTGCGCGAAGTTGCGAGAGTCAAGTCCTCCGCTCGCGGGAAGGCCCCGAAAGAAAGTCGGCAGTATGGCGCCCTGCCATTCATGGCTGACCACGGAGTAATGCTCGTTACGTTGACCGGTAG
Organism: Amblyomma americanum; assembly: GCF_052857255.1. NCBI lineage: Eukaryota > Metazoa > Arthropoda > Arachnida > Ixodida > Ixodidae > Amblyomma > Amblyomma americanum. Next base: position 5,246,452 of record NC_135503.1, on the reverse strand, counting down.
GCTAGCCTAGCTGTCGGACCAAAAAGGTAGGAAAGGCAAGGCTCCTAGTTCTGAAAACCGGGGGGTGCAGAAATTACAAGAACTACAAAGGAAACTGAGGGAGGCACACGAAAGGAGAGAAACGACGCCAACAACCACAACCGGCGCCATGCACAGCAAAGCCCCATGCTTTCCGTACTTGGACACGTGCATGCCTCAGTGCTTTTCTGAAGGTAAACATACTATTCGGCAGAAATCTTTCGGGCCAGGTAAAATGCAGCGACAGAGACTCTAGTATCTGATGTTTTCAAAGACCCGATGGTTTTAACGCCTCTGTCCAGCGCAAGAACACGTGCGCTACAGAAAACTGCCAGAAAATGAAATATAAAGCCAGCATTCCAGATTTTAAGAGTAACGGCTAAATCAACAACTTTATTTTTAGCGTAGAGCGCCAGCAATGTTTCTCTTTTTCGCTATGGATCGTTCGCTGTTCGCGCACAAAACTTCAGCGACCTCAGTTTTATTTTGATTTCTATCGCATTACCCAAGGGCCTTTGCAGGAATTACACGGGTGCGGGGAGGGGGATTGTATGAAAGGTACAAAAAGAAACGCCTGCGTACTCTACCGGCAATCCGAGAGATTTCGTATTACTTTTTCTCACTCTTACTGCCAAAATTGTGCTTTTTTTTCGGTAATCACAACATTGTCGTTGTGAATTGTTTTCAGCCCTTCCCAAAAAAATTCTCTCGCTACGCCCCAGCTTCAATGTATTTCGTGGTTACTGCTAATCTTGAAAACGAGGTTGACTGCGAGTTTTCTCTATTTTTTGTTTGTAACGCTGCTAATTGTATCCTGGATTACTGCAGGAAGGTGTTATGGCGATTTGACAGGTACACGCAGTAAACTGAAATAAGGCAAGCTGGGCAAAATGTTCGTGTTGTTAGAAAATTGCAGCCTATTTGGACGCACGGCAGCGGAATAGAAAAGGAAAGATATGTTTACTCAGAAGCACGTCATACGTTCTAAAAATGCGAGATTACAATATTCCTAAAAAATGAAGCGAAAACAATTCAGGTAACTTACATTGATATTTTCTGGGCTTGACAGTACTTTCGTAATTTATTCAATATACGACTGGCCACTCGAGGGTTCGGTGTGGTTGAAATCATAGAGTTTCTTACTATTAACTAGAGGGAAAGCTGGCGCCCCGCCTAAGGGAATTTGCATGGAGCTTCCTCGAGACCACCTGTACCACCATGGGCGCTCTAAGCATCAAGGGGCGGAGAGCTACCGACTGCAGAACTACAACTTTTGGCCAAAAAGAATGAAAAAAACAAACGTTGTTCGATAATTAAGAATTTTCTATCATTCAATATTCTGTCTACAAATCGTAGCAAACGAGCAGAAAAGCATGTAAATGCAAAGTTTTCTCAAAATAAGCGATGTCTTGCTCTCCTATTGGCCAAGCATTGCAGACCAGAAAAGCCAATATTTCGTGTTTAACAGGCGCACTTTTAAAAAGAAATATGTTTTTGAAAAAAATGTCGCTTCAGCATTTTAAAGCGTTTTTCAACAGCGTTTCGGAAAACAGAAACCTTTTATTGGCATCGTGTCCTGTTGCGCTTTCGCTACTATGGCTTTTGCACACTACTTTCAGACGCCGAAGTCGTCTGCGCGCGGAGCGCGCCGTGGATAATAATAATAATAATTGGTTCTGGGGGAAAGGAAATGGCGCAGTATCTGTCTCATATATCGTTGGACACCTGAACCGCGCCGTAAGGGAAGGGTAAAGGAGGGAGTGAAAGAAGAAAGGAAGAGAGAGGTGCCGTAGTGGAGGGCTCCGGAATAATTTCGACCACCTGGGGATCTTTAACGTGCACTGACATCGCACAGCACACGGGCACCTTAGCGTTTTTCCTCCATAAAAACGCAGCCGCCGCGGTCGGGTTCGAACCCGGGAACTCCGGATCAGTAGTCGAGCGCCCTAACCACTGAGCCACCGCGGCGGAGCCGTGGATACGGAATGGGACACCTTAGCAACAACACTCTATGTTTCTGAAAAAAAAAACAAACACTGTCCCGCACCATGTAGCTCATCGCTCCATGATGCTTTGCGCGCCCATGGAGGCTCAGGTGCAGTGCCGCCAGCTTTTCCTCTAGTTAATAGTAACAAACTCTGTGGTTGAAATGGAAATCAAAATTGTTTTTTAGGAAAGGAAATGACGCAGTAACTGTCTCACTTATCTCGGTGGATACCCGAACCGCGCCGTAAGGGGAGGTGCAAAGGAGGGAATGAAAGAAGAAAGAGGTGCCGTAGTGGAGGGCTCCGGAATAATTTCGACAACCTGGGGATCTTTAACTGACATCGCACAACACACGGACGCATTTTGCGTTCCGCCTCCATCGAAACGTGGCCGCCCCGGCTTAGTCCGAACCCGGTAACTCCGGCTCAGTAGACGAGCGCTGGATGTGAAAACAGTTAAAGTGCAATGAGCTGGCGAATACTTATTCGAAACGCCATTGCAAATACATAATTTGAATTGGATAATAAAATTCAACTGCTCCCCGCTCCCTCGAGCCTTATACGGCGGTTTTGATTAGTCACACTCAGGCTCCATTCACGTTACCCGCCTTACTATCCTCGCTGCGGCAGTGGCGGCAGCTGTCGGAAAACGCGCGCACCTGATTCCTGTAGACAGCCTCGGAGCGCCTCCTCCCGCGGGTGGCCTTGGCATGTTCTTCCTCGTTGTGCTCTGCGGTCTTGAACACCAAGTGCTCGTCCCCGTATTCGTCTGTGATGAGCTTCGATGGGCAATTTTTCAGTGCACAGCGCCACCAGTGCCGCGAGTGCCTTCTACGCAGCAGCACGAACCGACGGCCACCGTGCCTGGCACTTGGGCCGCCTCGCTCGTTTCTCACCACGTCGGCCTTGTCGGAGAAAAGCTGTCCGCCTTCACTGTCAGCAGACATGGCAGAGGTCGCCTGGGCCATTCCACTCACCGGGCTATGCGTTGGAACGTACTCGCCCAGTGCAGCCTCATCGCTCTGTGCCGACGGCGGACTGAGTAGCGACGCGCCTTATCGCCACTATCGCACGCGATGAGAGATTAGGCCTCGCCGTGGTCGGCTTGCCCCAGACGCGAACTATGTCCACGAGTGCAAGATGAAGACACCTATTGCCGGGAAACTATATATATATATATATATATATATATATATATATATATATATATATATATATATATATATGTATATATATACATATATACATATATACATACATACATATATATATATATATATATATATATATATATATATATATATATATATATATATATATATATATATATATATATATATATATATATACATACATACAGGTGTGCGTAAGAATAAACAGATAACGCAGTATAATTAGTGTAGCTACCGTATATGAGCCTATGTAGTAACTCAAAATGGATGCACGTACTGACAGCTGGAGGAAGAGAAAAGGAGTTTGCCGGAAGCGACGTAAAAAGAAGTGCCATCGCAAATACGTACGCCTTAGGCGCGTACTGTGAAATGCTTTTTTATAGTATGCTATGCCCGGACTTCCAAACCGCCCATCCCGTAGAAGGCTGCCTCTCAGCGTAAGGCATTTTCTCACGCTCTAGCTCACTCGCGAATACAGCCATGAAATTAGTGCGACAACTGGGACCCCTTGCAAGCGGACACCGGCTGTTACCAGTTGCTGCGGGAGACCAAACAAGACGGGACGGCGACACTGGGAGAGAACGCGAGATATATAAGCTATCAAACGGCAATCGCAGAGAAGCAGCGAGATAGCTAGACGAAAGCTTCTCAACTGTTACATTTATGGGGGTTGGACGTCCAACTGCGACTCAGTCTACGAGGAACGTCGCGTTTCATTTGAACCGCGCTTCGACGCTCAAAAAGACCGCAATAGGTGGCGTTAGTGGTGCACGCGCAGCAAGCAGATCAGTTAAATTTGGTGATAGAATAGCAGTTTCTTCTCTAATTGTACTGTTCCGGTGAGACCACAGAATTACGGAAGCTACAAGTATACCGCAGAACAGATTAATTTCATCACAAATCTGCACCCTTGAGCTCTGTAGTACTGTAATGCATTAAACAGGTTTTAGTTCACGCTTCACAAGTGTGCATGCGTCTCCATGTTTCTCCACGTGTAATCTGATGTGCAGACTTCGCTAGCGCAATACGGATTTGCAGTCTCGACCGGTACGACAACGCTGCAGTTTTTTACCCAACGAAAGTAATGTATGCAGCGGTAACAAAGCACTGAGCTACATTCTACACCGTTTTTCAACGTTCCACTTAAGTTCTACAAGGAGGCAGCCTGACTGAGCCTTTTGTTGTCTCCCAGACTTCCAAGTGAACACAAAACGAACTGAACAAGGGGCGGAGATGGAGTCCATATTTGCTGACTCAGACTGTTAACCCGGACGGTACACTCGATATCTCGCCGGGGAGATGCGCACTACACTTCCGACTTCACTTTATTCAGCCAGTTGCTATTTCTGCCAAGCATGTCGCCGTTATTAAGCCAAGCGACACCGCCTATCAGGAAGAGCTGACGAAAGATTGTTTACTACGGTTTCTATACGGGATATATGTACGCAGGCTTAATAAAAAAAATTGGCAGTGGCTTAGCTCAGCTATGCCAGGGTATACGTAGCGACAGCTGCAGTCCCCCTCCTGGTCTAATAGTGCGGTCAATTGTACGACGAGCCTTTAGATCCTCCTCTTCAGTTGTTGATGATGAAGTTGTTGCCATTGCTTCACCTTGACTTTCTTGCGAAGGAACCATGCGAGCTGCTAGGCGCCGCTTGTTACGCTCCGCCTCTTGGCGTCTCCGCTTGGCAAGACGTTCTCCTCTTTGCTCAGGCGTCTCCGCCCCTCGTTTAGCCTTCTGATGTTCATTCTTTCTCTGCAGAGCGGCCAAGTGCCAGACGACGACTTCTGGGTCCGAAGAATTGATCTTCTCCTGACGATGCCACGCGGCTGGAGTCTCCTTTTCGCCACCATACGAAGCGATTGTGATGCACCGAGTCGTATCACCTCAGCTTTTGTACACACAGCCGCACATACGCATTTTATCCACACGACCCCGCACGGTGCCGCGGCGGCGGCCGAGCTCTGGCGTCATGCGCCGCGCACCAGCTGCCCTTGTCCGGTTGCCGCGCATGCGCATTGCCGGCGGGCGTAGTCGGGCCGGCGGCGGCGAACGTCATGCGCCGCGCACCTGCTGCCCCTCTTTGGTTTCGCGCATGCGCAATCTATCGGCCTCCCAGGTTCACGGCTAAATGCTCGACTGGGCAGCGTAGTGTAGGTCTCACTACAAAAGGAACGCTAAGGCTTCACGATAACGACAAAATGCAAAAACGAACGCGACACCACGGGCGTATTCACTTCACCCTAAGTCTTTGTCATATTCGCGCAGTCCTAATTTTCCTCGAAATGTACTTAGTACCCGCCAAGCGTTCTACAAAGAAAAAGGGCCGCGAGTGCTAAATACGAGCGCTCTCTCGAACCGATTAGGAGACGCCCAAGCGATTTTACTGCACCATGGACAAACTCTGCTAAGTGAAATGCCCTCGCCAAGTCTTCCATTCTGAGGTATGTCGGCCTAGCCTGATGCGCGTGATACAAACCATTTCCCCCGCCATGGACCCATCTTTCGCTGCGGCCGTTATGTCTTCTTATCTTTACTAGGATGATCGGAAAGCTCAAGCCTGTTAAGTGCCCCTGCCCATGTCTGCCTTGAACGGCCCAAGATCACGCAACGTGCCGCTTTTGTTCGCCCCTTGCGCTCTGTCATTCGCCCCGGTTCTTTTATTGAGCCTTCCTCCTGGACGATAATTTCCCGTCGTTGCGGGTCTCCCTAAATGCTCCAGGGCACCACACGACACAAGTGTAGGGGGCTTGGCACCAAAGAGAACACTTAACGGATGCACTCCAAGGATACTGACCCGAGCCTTTGGACGCTTAAATTGTTGAATCCTCAAATCGCGAATGACGTTCATGGGAACTTTCTGCTTTGTCGTCGTGATTCCCTTGCTTCCCTTCTAAATGACTCATCCGATGAGCGTTGAGTGCATACAGGCGGCAAACAAGTGCTCGAAACTAAGCTAATCAACGCGAAGCTACTCGACCATTAGCCGACGCTTACACCAAAGCTGATTCTTTGTTGTTTTTAGACATGGCTTCCGAGCAAACTCACATCTTCCATGGCTCATGTATTTCGTTCCCATCATGCTATTTGTACCGTCCTTGATAAAAGTAACCAGGCATCGTGCTTTGCATAGGAGCACTAAGCTCTAAATTGAGGCAAGGAGAACCTTTGCCCTTACCTCTCAATATCGTTTGACCTTTAGAGAAACCATTGAGGCCCCACTGCACGAGTGCGAAGCGAACTATGCGGCCTGATTACTTTTGGCATTCGTACGTATGCTTGCTGCCCTAAAGATACTAAACTGAAAGCGTGGTCTCCGGGAAATGGCTCTACTTCCAATGGCGCTGCTCGCCGTATGTTTGCCGTTTTGGTGGCTGCGTGAAAAGCCTCCGAGTTCGCGCAGGTGTGCCGTTTCCACAGCGCATCGTCTCCAATGGAGGACATGAGGAGAGCGCAAGTGGCGTAATCGTGGTGGTTGTGCGAGTTAGCATCTATACGGGCGCGTGATGGGCGGGTATTGCTTAGATGCACCTCTTTTCGGAGCTCCACTACGCCATGTTTCGCCAAGGTCATCGGGTGTGGCAGTTTGACCTTCAGCAGGAGGAGCGCCGGAGGTGTGGCTATGACGTCAGACCACGTGACTCGGCGCAGCTCCGACCGCGGTGCGCCGACTGCTGCCTCGTCAGATATGGTCGTGTGATTATGCATTGACTCGGCGTTCGCTTAAGGAGGCGACGCCTCTGAAAATGAAAATTGGATGTTACAAGCAGTTACGCCATGGATGAGAGCACGGCTGACAGTGTGCCTGAAACGAACGCCTTTAAAGCGTCTAACCAAGCGTAGCCAGGTGTAATGGAGCTTTATCTCTCTCTAACTAGGTTTAGAAGAATTTAACCACTGCCATTTATTTTTACATGCTCATAGCTAGAGCTTTGGCAGACGTACGAGGGGCATCGTATAGAAGTGAAAAGCAGGACAAACAGAACAGAACAATTCAGGACACGCACTTAAGCACGACTAGGAGTAAAAGAAGGAAAATTCTTTCAGCTGTTTGAGAAAATATTGTAGTTCAAATGCATTACAATGAAAAGCGCTTCACTTCGCGTCTGTCTTCTGGGAAAGAAATGCGCAGGCAATCATGCGATGTTTTTTTTATGGGGGTTTAACGTCCCAAAGCGACTCCACAGTCTGCTTCTCCAGTCGAAAAAGGCGTCGAAACAGCTCGTCCGGCAAGTCAAACGCGTCTTCGTGCGCCCTCCTTCGCCGTTGCTCGCGTCTGCGCAGCCGCCTCAGTCGTATGGTCGCGTACACTGCCGCCGTTTTGTGTCGCAAACGCAACGGTCAAATTGACAGCCTCGAAACTGTGACAAAAACTGTCGATTAGCGGCTGCATAATTAGGCGTGCAACGTCAACACTTCTGCCACATCCGTGACGTATTCTGGAGCCACTCATGACGCTAAAAAGCAAAATGGCCGCCGGCCACTAGCCACCAATAGGAGCGAGGCTTATTGACACCTTTGTGACAAGTTTTTGACAATTTTCCTAATTGACAGTTGCGTAATCTGGCCCCTGGCCTGTCCACGGCGGATATATTTCGATGGAGGCGAAATACAAAAACACCTTGAGCGATGTTAGTGCACGTTAAAAAACTCCAAGTGGTCTAAATTAGTCCGGAGCCCTCGACTACGGCATGCCTATTATCGGTGGGGTCACTTCAGGACACTGTACGCCAAGTTTTTTTCCTACCCGTGTTGACAGGAAGATTGTAGATCAGCTATAGTCAAGTTCTAAGCTATGCTGTTTTCATTTTATGAATTGCAGGTCGACTGTCGTTACAACGTCGCCTGTCAAAGTGTGGCCACTCAAAGGCGCCTTGTCGAGTCAGGCGACCACAGACAGCACAACCCCCACGTTTAAAGGGACTATGCAATAAACTAATTGAGATTACGTAAAGCAGACGAGAGATAGGCATTTCATCACTCGTCACCCCAACGCAAGAATTTTTAAGCTAGCATCAATAACAACGAAGATATAGATGATTAAAAATTACGCTCCTCCTCTCCCCCCTCAACTCGTACACGCGAGGCACCAGACAAAAATAAAGAAAACAGGTCTGGGACTGGGCCCCGCGTTTGAATACGTCATCAGATGACGTTCGCTTTGCAAGTTCCGGTCGTCGCTCCTAGCACCCCAGCAGCAGCAGCGACGGCGGCGTGGCGGCATCTCTCCGGTCTCTCTTCGCCTTCCTGGATCGCGGCGCGTGTCGGGTTTCTTGGCTTGTCGTCTGTTGCAGTTAGCAGTAATAAACCCGGACCTCGAGGCGCGACTGCTCGCTCTTACAGCCGCGATGGGCATCGAGCCCTATGCGTGCCCACGAAGAGCCATGCGAGTGGCTCCGGAACTCCCGACAGAAGGAGGCGGCAGAGGAAAATTGCTTTGCACTTCAAATAATTATCACTCTTTGGTCACTTGTTACATTCAGCTTTTCGGACTGCATGGTGAGCTTTGTTACTCCACGTGTTTTTGTTTTTTGTTTTCCGCTGTTTGAAGTTGTTTGCCTCTGTCATTCATATCGCACGCCCTCACACCCCAGCAGATATAAAAGAGCGTCTGGCTACCTTTCCTGTTATTAAAGTTGGAAGTTGCGCTTCTTTCCTCTGTCTCCATGTTTCCTGTGTTCGTCCTGTTAGCGCACGCTATTTAATAGGAAAATTGAAACCATATGCGTGAAGGCAACGCCCTGGCCCGCGCTTGCCCGAGAATGTCGCGCGGCGGCACGAGCAGACGATTTTCACTGCTACCGGAAGTATGCCCGTGACGTCGTGGCTGCCGTGGCTTCTGCGAATGGCAGCGTGTGGTGCCTGGCGACGTCATTGGAAGTGTGATGTCTTTCTTCCACGATTTTAGTTCCAAAATCGGTCACTACGAGCACACCAATCGGCCCGCGAATTTAAAAAAAAAAGACGTTTTTTTTAATTTATAATGAATTGCCGGCTCAGTTCCAAACACTTATACTTGGTGTGAATGCTCATTAGCATCATGTATAAACATAGAAAACATTTACAAGCGACTTTGAATTCTTTGCATAGTCCCTTTGAGCTCCACGCGGGAATCGTCATAGGCGGACAGCGGTGCACCCAGTACGGTAACATATTGCCGCAGCCGTGCTTGCACAACCAAATCTGAAATGCGGCGCTCCTATCTGACATATATAGTTAGCGTATTTACCGTGTGACGGTTCAAAACCTCTTTTTCCTTGTCAGCAGGAGAACACCTTCGATTACGACATAATACGCGGACACCATTTACTTGAGAAAATATCTCCCTGGGAAATGCACTCGGATTGCGTTTCCGTTTTCTGCCCTGCAGTATGGGTATTTAGCCACGAGGTTAAGCGCGACACTGTGACTGATGCCTCTTTTAATTGTGGACTGTTACTATTCGTCGTTTCCACTGCTATAGCAGGTTGTGCATTGTTGTGCAACTGTGATATTTTTCGCCTAGATATTTTTCAGTGCTTCTGCTTAAAGGCGTCGATTTACAGTTTAAAGCTATAGGTATATTCAGTATTTTCTTGGCTGCCTAGCAATTTATGTAATCCTAATGGATTAATTTCAATGTTCAAAACGTTTCTGGGTCCACAAGCAAGCTATAGATAAAAAAAAAGTAATTCGGGGGCGTTTTAGTCACTTATAATCACATGCTGCTGTCCCTTGCGCATATTCTAATCATGTGTAAATCACGTAATTAACCGGCCTCTCTCTATCCACAGTTCTGCCCACAGCGTACTCTCAACTGTCGTGGGGCATAATAGCGTTAGCTGCTTGTCTGTCATAAAAACAAACACAATACAGCACAATTTTTGTGCCCCGTGAGGGACGATGTTTACAAGAGTGCAGGAATAAAGATGACTGCCGCAGCTGCAAGATAATTTTTTTTATTATTTTCAGAGCACATCGCCACTGTGTACGTAACGCGAAGTTTTCTCTCTTGCGAAAACACTACTGGGCAAAGATTCTCGGCCCTCACATGTCCCGCAATCTCAAAGGGGCTTTCTTTTTCTATCTTGCTGGGTTAGTCAATTGTTTGACCTCATGCTTTGAGACACCAGATGGCTTATGGCCCGAAGCACTCACGCATTTTGCAAAGAAGATTCTGTTGACATGCAGGGGGGGGGGGGGGGAGCATTCACGCGCAATTGTGTTTTCTTTCTGGTTGCCAGTCCCCTCATGCGTGCGCACGCACGCACGCACGCACAAACATACGTACTTTCTCGTAGCGATCCTGGCGGCAACGGCCTAGAGCTGCTATTTCTTTTTTGAGTACGCGCAGGAAACGACCCAGTTGTACAGTGCTGCCCTTTGCTCTTGTTGAGGCGGGCCTCTCACTATGTGCTCGTGTGTTCGGCCAATAGGCGAAGCTCGCCAACCAAAGAGCTGGAGGCACACAAAAGCAGAACAGAGGCAGGAAACGAAACGGAATTCCGAAGACACGTCGGCAGGGTCGCAATTGTTTTCCGGTCGGGAAGCCCGTTGATACGTGACAAACTGGTCTCCTTGTGTTTACTTCATTTTCTCGTTTCATTCTTTGTGTATATCTTATTTCTTTCTTGTTCACCACGAAAATATACCGGCTGGGTTGGGGTCGAAATGCAACCGGTGTGCACTTTACGCCTTTCACGTCCGCCTTTATTTGCTGTGTTGTGGGATTTCCGTCCTCGGAAATCCGCCTTTCAGCTACCTGTAGGGCAGTGGTCTGGCCTGGCTATACAGTGCGTGGCGTTGCTTGTGGTGCTACTTGCTTACTCGTTGCAGCTTCAACTTCAAAAGGACTTCGCCTTTAATGGCATATTTTCTGCTAATCATTCTGCGCAAGGCTTTTTTTCCCCGTTTTTATCGTTTGGAGGATGCTCGCTTTCGTCCGTGCATGTTGTGCACGTTAAAGGTTTGTTTTGGTTCATGGGTTTAACGTCCCAAAGCGACTCAGGCTATGAGGGACGCCATAGAGGAGGGCTCCGGATAACTTCGGCCATCTGGGGTTCTTTAACTCGAGCATCCGACTCGCATGCGGGAGGTGCGGGGTTCGATCCCCAGTGCCGCTGGGTACCCACCGGGGATACAATGGGTACATGCTTTCCCCTGACCTGGTGCTTGGCTTATTTAGTGTGAAATGCTTGGGAAATGGGTCTTTGACCGCACCTTGTGCAATGAAAGCTACCTTGTGCCATGACGCTTTTTGGCCAAAGCTGCCCTTGCGCCATAAAAAATTCATCATTGGTTCTTTAACTTGCACTGACATCGTACAGTACACGGGCCTCTGCCTGGCGTCTTTCGGGCCAGCAGCCGAGCACCATAACCATTGATCCACCGCGGCGGCTACATTAAAGGTAGCCTTATACTTTCGTTTCTTTATTCCTCCACTATCCGACTTCTTACTTTTCTGGGCATCTTTGTGTAGTCTTTGCTGATGCTGAACTCTGTGGCCTGATTGCGGTTACGACACCCTTACGCCGTAAAGATGCAAAATATTTTACATAAATTGCATTCTGTCTAGTCGTCGAGAGTACATGTAGCATGGAATGCATTGCACGAATGGTATAGCGCATGACAGCAGCAGAGCACTCGGGTATTGGCCAGGTCCTTTGGTTGCTGGGTGTGCGGCTGCTTTCCCCCGCTTTTATTGTCCTCTCTCATTCGACAGCGTGCATGCTTCCCCTGGCTGCTTTCACGGCTTGAGGAGCCGCCGCAATCAGCCGCTTCTCATTAAGCTCTACAGCGGGCTCGGGTTGCTCGCCGCTTGTGCTTTACGTGCAACCGCGTTCAGCCGCTTATCCCATTCTAGCTAAAGAACATGCTTAGCGTCCCTCGCTACTTGACGCGACCCAGCATCCACCGTCTTTTCTTCGACCTAAACGACTTGTTCGGCCACTTCCTCACCCCCATGTGCTGGAACGGCAGCTTGATGTGGCACCTAAAGCTGCCTTTGCGTTCACAGGCGAGCCTTTTCCTGCTTCATTGTCAAGCGTGCATAGCGTCCTCTGTCTAGAAGACGATTCCAGTCGCTTGACTCATCGAGCTCCATTGTATCGTGGCAGCGCAACTCCACCGAACATCCAGAAGGCAGGAACGAAGGACGACGGTGACAGCATTGACAACGGTTCCTGCCATTACGTTTTCACGCAGCAACTGATACCTTCAAAAAAGCGCAGCATTCAGTATGTTGTGCTTGAAGAATCCTTTTTGAACGTATTGTAATCGTCCTATATTCGTCACGCACACAAATAAAACATAGTCTTAGTTTTTTTTATTTCTATCCGTATGGTTGAACTTAAAAGGTATATTGGGGGAGGGGGGTGGAGAGCTACGGTAGAGTGGCACAGTGTTAAGTACTTTTTCGTCAGTATAGCATGTATTTGGTGACCGATAAGTTTCTGTTTCACAGGCTTTTTCAATTTCAGCTCAAGCAGCTGACCACCAGAAGTGGTTTTTCTCTTGAAGGCTGTTTGTAGAACAAACAAACCCTTTCCATTTTTCCCCATCTCTCCTGTCGTGCCTTTCTACTGATATACCAATTGTGCTTGTCGGGTTGTGTCTCTCGACCTGCTACCGCGGCTGTTCAATTATAGAACGAGGTGAGCTTAAGTGTGGGGCCTAAGAACCGTAATTACTCCCTGTTCAATCCGTCCACCGATCCTGACGACCAAAATTGCAGCACCGTTTCACTTCATAGACCCGACGGATCTATAAATGAGGATCTAGTGGTACGGGTGCCGCTGAAGGCCCTCAATTGCGCGTCAGACACAGCGGCCACGATGGGAGATCGCGGCTAGAAAAGTGGGCAGCACGGCGTGAAGAGCCCAATGCGACCTCCGCCCTCCTCAGACTGCAATCAGAAGCTCTGGGTGTGAAACGCTGAGCGCTCGCATGGACAGGGAAAATTGGTGGTGCTTGGAAATGTCTCTGCCAGTTACTATAGAGTTTAATATATAGGCGGCTACCCTCAACAACAGCAAGAAATCCAAGCCGTGCAGTTCGTTGTCCCTTAGAAACAACGCGAATGACGCCGTGTGTAGTGGCACTCACCATCATTGTAGCGCTAGAGGTTGCCGTGACGGTCGAGTGATCTAAGACGTTGGAGAACGAAGCTGCTATGGATGCGCTTCCGCTGTTGAAATCCCGGTTGGGGCTATACCATGGTAAAGCTTTTTCGTGGCAGATTTCATTGGGGCAGCAGATTTCGGAGTGTTTCCGACGAGGTCACCTGTGTGTTTGGCTTGAGGTTTGCAGTGGTTTCCGGACAATTTTCGTCTGGAGTTTGCCTAAAGAGAATTTTATGAAATAAATCATCCTTCTTGCCCGCCTACACAGGCGCTGATCGCAAAACAGTGTGATGTCCCGCACTGATTAATTCGGCTGGGGAATTGAACAGATAGCTCCGGCACGGGGCACATCCGAGGAGGAGAACTAACTCTCCGAAAATAAAAAAAAACAAACGAATTGAAGAAAACGAAAATGAGGGCACGAGAACTAGAGAGCGGAGTCATTCCTCAAATCGATTTTGCGCCGTTTTTTACGGGCGCGACGAAGCAAATGCGTTCGTATACGTTCGGGCGTGCCTCTACGCAGGACATAAATTACCCGTGCGATCATTTGAGAGCCATCGCACCGGAGGTGCCGCGAGCGAGCAGTCGGAGTGTGTGCACATGAGATATTGCGGTGCGCGCAAAAACTAATGGTCGTCGAAGAGCAGCTGCATGGTACGGCGAAGTCTTTATCTAAAAATTCTTCTATACGGCGATTACTGCTGTTCGCTGCCTTCGAGCAGGATTAATTTAGTGCTTGCGTTTTCGTTGGACAAAGTCTGCCGGCATGACTCCTCTTAATGAACAGCCGATGTTACCGGGCTGATAGGAGCACAGAAAGCACCTGTCGGAAGCACAGTCAGCGCAGCGTTCATGTTATGCGAACATTACTGAAAGCATCTTTAAGCGAGGCGCATTAGCGTTCACCCCATATGAATAGAACCTGACACAAAGAAGGACTGCTAATTATTCACCGTAAATTTTTATGCATTTTTTTTCTACAGAAATAAAACAATTCGGTACGGTTTATGCGAGTTTAACGCCCCAAAGTGACTCACGCTATGGACGCCGTAGTGAAGGGTTCCGGAACTTTCAACCACCTGGGCCTCTTAAACGTGCACTTACATCGCACAGTACGCGGGCCTCTAGCATTTCGTCTCCATCTAAATTCGACCACTGCGGCCGGGATCGAACCCGCGTCTTTCGAGTCAGCAGCCGAGCGCCACAACCACTGAGCCACTGAGCCGGCGCTTCTTTAAACATATTGTCCGCATCCTTGGTGACTTTGAAAGCGTTCTAACAGTGGTCCTTTAACAGCCATTTACCGAGTACATCTTAGTTTTGTTTCTTCTTTATTCCCAAATTTTTTTCTGGTAAGGGCTCATTTTACAGCGTTTTTTACCGTTTCTGCCCGCCGATAGAGATACTTAGGTTAACGCATCTGCGTAGCTTAAAACAAAATATTGCTGAGATGAAACGATGTCTTTATTCCGAAGGATATAACAAACACGCCGGATTATAGAGATTGCACAGAGAACTGAAACATGCAAAATGAGTAATTAGTGCTACGTCGTGTAAGTGCTGACGCCGTGGAAGTTTTGGAAATTTCGAATCAATGTATCGGCAAGTTCTAATTCGTCAATGTTCCTTTCTTAGGCATTCCCTTCCGCATGGATGCTCCAAAAAATAACGCCACCCTCATTACCTGCATAAAACGGATGCATAAAGACGAAAAACGGACAGGCGCATTTCAGAAGTGACGTGCAGGAATTTTCGATGGCGTTATGAAATTAGCGGCACATTAAATGTTTTGCCAAGGCTGGGCGATATGGAAAAAGAAAGTTCCCTTCCCCGCCTCCAAATAAGAAGGGTAGGAAATGTGAGAAATAAATCAGTATTAGGAATTTTGGGAAGTTATAAAAAGTCGTATAACGATATTGCTTATTTATGAATCTCAACCATGGACTTGCTCATGAAGGCCGGTGCTTTCAAATGGATGCGCTCGAATCTTCAACCACCTGAGCGTTCAGAGCCAAACGGCTGACAGATAAATGCGCCCACCTCTGGTCGCTGCGTCTCTCCGCACAGTTATTTTTCGCTATATCACACCAACTAGCCCAAAGTGGCGCCTCAAAGAAACGTTTTAGTTTTTCCAGCAATATTTGCCGATTTTTGGCGTCATCACATCTACGTATATTTGGCATGTGAAGCAGTCCCCTGCCAATTGATTGAGACGTAGGCAAAAGCGGAGTTTATATACTTAGAACAGAGGCAAGAAGTTCATCCACGAATTTCCTGACCAGATTTAATATTGCCGTTGCCGTAACCCATGGCCCGACTTGTGGCCAATTTTTACACCTCTTAAACAGCACAGCGCACCTGCGTTAGTCATTATTCTCGGTTCCTGCAGCTCAGCCGGAAGACAGAGGCCACTGATCTCGGCGTCGTGTTCTGTTCAGAATGTTGACGTCGAAAATGCACCTCTGTATACAGAATAGGTCTTTTAAGAGCGTTAGCTTTTGCTCATCACATTTCGAGATTTAGTGGCGTCTGCTAGCACCCTGAGATCACAGCGCCACCTGTGACAGCGACTACCCATCACGTTTCGAGATTTCGTGGGGTCTCCTACCGCTCTGAGATCACATGCGCTATCTGTGGCAGCAACTAGAAAACTGCACATCTCGCATTGAGACTTGTAGGGCCATCTACAATAGCATTGCAGAAACAACCCCCTGTCGTATGCCAATGATGACGTCACGGTCAAATGTAGTGGACAGAGGTGGAACGATGTCAGTATGACGTCAGGGGACGAAATGGCGGTATAGTTTCAGTTTCTCAAATCCAAGATGGCGGCCATTAAAATTGGTTGTCTGGGAATCTGTAACCCCGAGTGCCAACATCTTACAAATAGCAAAAAGAACGGCTCGTAACTTTCTGGCCAGACATCGCAGTACTCGTGGCAAATAACTAGAGCTTGTCGGTCTTATAGCACAGACCAATTAACTAAGGCGGTCACTTGGGCGGTTTTTTATTCTGTCTGGTATTTGTTGCTACAATACTTTCTCACCAACCAACAACGCTGCTAAGTGAACTGCAGAGAAGCTACGAGAGAGAACCATTAGTGGCCAGGGTATGTAGCGAGTCGCCGCAGGTAAAGCTGCAGAAGCGTGAAGGCGACCGCACGGCGCCCACGCACGCATGCAGGCGCACTTGTAAGGTGTGGGTGCGGGCTAGTTGGTGATGCATAGTAAGAAGAAAAGTGCGAAAAAAACACACGGACGCAAGAAAGACGAAGGACCGTCAGTTGGAAGTTAGCGCTGTTCCTTCGTCTTTCTTGCGTCCGTGTGTTTTTCGCGCTTTTCGTCTTACAATGCGTACTCGCCGGTAGACGAGTTCGAAGCGATGTACCAACGCACAGGCGCGCCCACCGCCATCGGTTGTTTGCACACTCGTTCAACAGGAGGCGTGCACACACAGGGAAAACCAGTTTTAGCGTCACATGGTAACAGTGTAACAGCGGAAGCTTCTCTTTTCATCACCTTAGATTTCTAGTGGATTCCAGATCCTGAGGAAAAGTGCTTCTTTTATTTTTGTAAGGGACGCTCTCACAAGTCAGCATTCGGTAATGGCCGGTAACGGATACAAAGGGCACTCTGCCTCAGCAAAGCTCAATAAAAGCCTCTGCTACTTGGCTGAATAAAACCGTGAAGAGTTCTTTAAGCTAAATATTACGTCAGCTGAGTTGATATTGCACAGGCCCAAAGCACAAAAGACTCATTCACGGCTATCACGCCGTCCGCACCTATGATAAGTTGGTACACGTTGCCAGGTTAATGAACCATTGTTATTGTCTACTTGTTGTAAGCTCTCGCTCCGGTCGTGCTGCACAGTTCTAGCTGCACACAGCGGCATCCTTCAAGCCGTCCGCCCACCCGTAGGGAAACCCGCATTGTGAGGGGCGGATAGCCTGTATGCTTAACGCCGCCGCCGGGCCTTGCCGGAATCTAGCTAGGGGCCCTCGTATGCTTTGTCTTCATATATTCTTCAAGCGCCTGTTGCTCTAAGTTTTGCCGTCGTGAAGAGTGACCGCCACTGCATCGAGCCTGCGGTGAGTGCACTTAGGCGCACGAGAAGTGCCATGGAGTAATGTGCGAGTGGAGGCTGCTCAAAAGAGGACTAGGAATCAGCGAGTGCTATTCAAGCACGCCCGTGCTCTGTGAACAAATCCAGCGTTCGCGAGAAAAGTACTTCTGGGTGTGCACGACCTCCGAAATCCTCAGCGGAAAGATTTGTGTTCACAGTCTGCGTACACAGTCTGCGCACAAAAGACCATGGTGCAAGCGAATCTCTACTGCGCGACAATAGGAATCATATCGAGAAATTCTGAACAACCGCGTTATTTTTTAACGGGAAGTTGTTTATGAACGCCACTTTCCGCTTATCGTAAGATTACAGCATAATAATCAATTATCTCCAGATGCCTCCGCGGGTCGCTTGTAGTTTTCTGCAATTTATTGTCAAAAACGCATCCAATTGATTTTCTAAGGCAGTATTAACTATTCTGTGCGATCGCAAGACATAAATAAAAAGCGAGATTTTGCTACGTATCGAAAGGCTACACCATTCCCACCAATATGTTCCCAACAATATCTTACAATATTTGACAGTCGCATCATAATTAAAAGTAATGGCCAAGAAAGCTGGGCTTGAGCTACGGAGGAAGTTTTGCTCCGTGGCTTGTGCGAAGAGCGGGGCATCGCCGAAGATCCTTGATGCCTTATTATCGCCTGGGCGGAATTAAAATCTGGTCCTTTGTCTGTGTGCTTTCTACACCTATATTCGTGAGTGCAATTCAGGTCTCCCAATTAACAGTTTTTGATATATTCCTTCCTGAAAGGGGGCAGGGGGGAGGCAGTGGCGAAGTGTTTCTACCTGATCAAGTACTTATTCGGACGTAATCGGTTGTGTGATGCTTCTATTCGACAGCACTCTTCGCTTTACTGTAATACAAAATTTAAACTTGGTCTGTAGTTATATCGCCGGTGGCGGTAATTCGACAGCACTTTTTGTTTTACTGTAATACAAAATTCAAACTTGGTCTGTATAGTTGTATCGCCGGTGGTGGTAAAGAATCGCACCTGCATGGTTTAGCGCACTGGCGTGTACACATCTCGATGTCTGAAACGTTCGTTCTAAGAGAGTACTTCGCACGGTTCGCGGTAGAAATGTTTGCTGTTTTGTTTGCTGCTTTACTTATGTATGTTTTCCCTAGAACTGCTGCCCCGGCAATGAGTGCTGCTTTGGGGTTTGATATCGAGGTGCGGCTACTTTTGTCCCAGTATAACGCCACCACTGATGCGAAATTATTCTATTGGTAATGATATGCACCGAATGAGAATCTCTAATTAAATAATCAGCAATAGTGCTCACTTCTCGCGATATCTTCAGCTGACGTGCAGATAGATATGCTGTGCTGTTCGTCGGCCAAGGAACTAACGACTGTGCGCTGAGTTTCGCAACTGACACGGTAGAAAAAGTGAAGGAAACAACTTCAACGCGAACGTGCTTCTTTATGTCAGGGATTAATTTTGTATTGATTGGTGATACTACCTTTGACTTGGGTTGAAATGGGAGCTGAAATGAAAGCACCACCACAAGCAACTCTCTCAAGCCACGTACGGCAATGGAACCACCGTGGCTTATCGGTGCTCTACGTCTTTCTGTTATTTCACAGCTACTTGCAGGATTCTTTTTAGAGATCATGTGAAGGGCTTTCAGTTATCCCAGCCTTCTCGATATAAGAGGGGGATTGGTCGATCACCTCGCAGGCGACTAATTTGACTCGCAGCCGCGGTCCACTGAATGAGACACGTAAGTCGTCTATTCGGTCTTAATCATTGTTCCCATTGAGCTTCTTTCTGACCCTTCTTTCTGATTAAAAAAAGTACGAACAAGCGAATGTCTAGAAAACAAGGAAATAGCGACAAAGGAAGTGGACAAAGATTTCACCGAGGAAAAGAGTGGAGAAAAAAATTGGCCCTCTACTTACCTGGTCTAGCTAAATGAGACGTATGTACGCTAGGATGTTTTTCCTTGATTAGCTTTGTTTATCTTTGGATACATCTTATAAGCTTGCAAATTCGAGTTGCACCCAAATTTTCCTACAGTCGTACCTCAGCTGTGTTCTTGCGATAGCAGCCTGAGCTGCTCCTTGCTATTCGAGTCGCCGTTCCCTCTGTTCGGTAGTCTATGAAACCAGCTGTGTGCGTCTCTCGACTACACATTCCTCCGGTGACTTCATTATTGCCTCTTCTCTAGCGCTTTTCTTGACATTTCTCGCCCTTCGTCTGCGTCTGCGTTCCGTTTAGCAAGGTTACACTGCCTTCGCTCCTCTGCTTTGGCTTGCCGCCTCGCTATATCGACTGGATGGGTTGACTCGCGTTGGCGCTTTATCATTTTTCGTTTCTGTTCAGCTCGCCGTGCATGTCGTTCAGCTTCGGAATCCGTCGAAGGACCGGATTCATCCAGGATTAGAAGCACTGCATGTTCCTCCGGGAGCTGCATCATTCGCCTCTTCTTTCTGGTATCTGCACGTGCACGAAACGCTGTATTCATCTTCACACCCTCTGGTTGCCCGAGCTGCTCCGAGGCTTCAACTGCACGCCGCGGTTTTGTCGCCAGTCACCCGCCTAGTGCTGGCGCACTAAAGGAGAGAAGTGATGGAGAGGGACATGAAGAGGTAAAGGCAGACTGATACTCCATGAATAGCGCTGTTTCTCAAGCTGCTTTCGAGGAGTGAGCAGCTAGTTGGTGTGGATATTGCGACAGAAAAAAAATATGCCGCTTGCGATCAGCGAGTTTGTTTCATAACGAGCATCACAGCCGCAAACTGTCTTGACTTCCGCGCGAAGCAACGAGTAACAATGGTATATATTTGAATAAAAAACTCGATTTTCTTTATTTTAGGAAGCAGGGGGGGGGGGGGGTGCTTATTTGAATTCTTACTAGACCTGACACAAGAGACTGCACGGGAAGCGACGGCGATATTATTCAGTCGGACACGCCCGAGTGGCCCTTAACACGCACGCACATGGTAACGTCCTTACTTTGGTCGGTTTCAAAATGCGCACAGCGACACGAAGTTTCCCAAAAAGGGTCGGAGAAAGCGTTACTGGGAGAGAAGGCGCTTGTAAAGCAACAAAAGTGCCCGCGGCAGACTCTCGCAACGAACGCCGTCTCGGTGGGCGGGGCACTCGGGACTGCCTGCTGCTGCCTGTCATCGATGTCTCACGCAATCCAGAGCGCGCCTGTTGTTGGTGTCCAGAGGAGAGTTTGATCGACGGCCGTCGACGCGGAACACAGCATCCACGCTCCTCGCCAATATGAGCGTTATTGCCGGACCACGGCTTCGCAGCGCCAGCGAGATAGGAAGAAAAAGAGCATAAAAATTACGCCCCCCATGCTTCCTACTTTTCTTTTTGCACGAGCCGCACGGATGCCGTCCATTCTTCAACATCGTTTCCTTTCTTTCCTATTTTATACTTTCGTGCGGGATATTTGTCCAATTTTGTTGAGAGAGATGGCCGTCAAAGCCAATACACCTCTCTCTCACGCTGATTCGTTGACTAGCGCTCCGTTTGATCCTCATCATGCGTTATTACTTTGCTCCATGCCTCTCACTGCTTGCCGCGTATGCCTGTCTTCGTTCTGAAAGCATGTCCTCAGCAATACGCCTTGTCCCAACGACATTTGAACCGTGTCGCGGAGCGCCCATATCGTTGAGGGCGGCCCCATGTCGCCCGTCGACGAAAGGACGATATTTCATTCCACGCAGACAGCGTGCCAGCCCAATCTGACGCAACTCCTCTCTGTGCAAGAAGTCAACCACACTAAAGCTAGAGTGCATGGCACTTGGGAGTAGGGATGGGCCTACCAGCGGCAAGGCAATAAAGTGACTATATGCGAGCCTATTGATTCGGGAAAACTGCATCATTGGTTATAACACCACGCTGCTGTAATGATATTGCTGATTACTTCTCAGTATTCAGCTGCACTGCAAGAACTTCTCTGAAAACTCGTTTACGATTTCTGCTGTGCTTGCACAACGCTGTGGCTTCGTTTTTAGTGGAACAATTCTGCCGTGAAAGTGCCAGGTCAATGCGCGTTCTTCAGTACATGACGGCGCGTTGGAGTTGGTCATAAAAGATAGGAATGCGCGAATAGGACAGGAGAAGGGACCAGCAGGGTAGCAAAAAAAAAAGAAGAAGACAGATATTGAAAACACAAACGCAGCCCACGTCACGTGGATCAGGGAGGAGCTGGACCCCGCAGAGGACTCCGTTACTTTGGTCATGCGGCTATAGTCGACCACAATGACCACACGCTTGCTGTGCGACAGGAAACAGAATATGCACCAATGCCGAGACTTGATCTATGTAGTATTCGGCATGGAAGTACGTCAGCGACAATATGAAGCGCAGATTATGTCGCCGCTAAAGCTACACGCACAACTTATGCTCGGGCATCCGCAGTCGGCGCCACCGTCGCCTGCGTATAAAGTGAAAGCTCTGTTGTTCACATTTTAGCAGCTGAAAGTCATCGGCAGGGTAGCTGGTGAGCGAGTTGGGGAGCTTCCGTTTGGACGCGAAGGGTTGCACTATTCGAACGAGAATATTTTGTTTGGCGGGGTGGGGAGAAAAAAGGAAAGGGGGGAGGGGGTTGAGAATGTGGAGCTTCACATATGGTTCCTGTGCGGTCACGTGATGCAGACCTCGACATGTTGGATGGGCACTCTGGCAGGCGAAAAAGTAAGGCGCAGCATTTATTCGTTCCCGTGGGAAGGCTAGGATTTTTCGATCGTGAGTAGCCAAGAACGTGCTCGTACGAAAGCGGGCGCGATGAGGCTATTCGCCCGCTCGGTGCGCCTATACTAGACGACATGATAGAAAAGAGACTAGACAGGGATTGTCGACTGGGGCTACATAATGACAGCGTGTGAGAGTAAAATAACCTAACTGAGCCGGGAAACCACAGCAGTGCCGCATCAATTGCTCTGCAGTAAGTCACAGTGAGAACGCTCTTTCGCCTCTGAAGATGGCACTCTGAATTTCAAGCATCGGGGAAACCACCCTTCCGGAATACGGGTCCATGAGTCATTCTGTGCCGCTTGAACTAAAACTAATCGAGTAAAACTCTCCCCTGAGTTACTTGACGCATTTCTTTAGAACATATACACACACATACGCAAGTAGATGCAGACAAACCTAACGCAGAAATAATAACATAGACGCTCAAAGAAAACGTAAACAAGCAGCGCAAACTTATTTACGGGTATTTGACGTAGCATTCCTGGAACGCTAAAAACAGCAACAGTAGGCGTCACAAATTGGAGGGTTACGTGACGTATGCAACGAGAATGGCAGTCTGTTGGCTTTAAGCTGACGATTGTACTGTTCTATTGTGCTTCGTCACCAAACGCCTGACTACGTCCACTGTACGACAAAAGCCTCTCCCATACCTCCAATTAACCTGGGTCTATACGAGTTGCCGCCACCGTATCTCCGCAAACTACCTAATCTCATCGGCGCACATTACTCTTTACCGCCACTTGCTATGGCTGACTTCTCTTGGATGCCGCCGCAGTGTCTCAGTGGTTATGGCACCCGGCTGCTGACCGTAAAGACGCTTGTTGGGTCCTGGCCGCGGCGGTTGCATTTCGATGAAGGCGAAATAGTAGAGACGCGTGTATACCGCGCGATATCAGCGCACGTTAAAGAATGCCAGGAGCCCGAAATTTCCGGAGCCCTCCACTACAGCGTCCCTCATAGCCTGAGTCGCTTTGGGACGTTAAACCCCCATAAACAAAACCAAACCTTCTCTTGGAGTCCAGTTCGTTGCCATTCGCAACCATCGGTTATCTTGCCATCTACCCGGTCTACTACACCTTTCATATTGTCACGTAGTGGTGACAGCAGTCGAAGCAGCGATGAAGAGGGACGAAAGGTTCTTCTAAAAGAAAACTGTTTATTGGGCTGACTTGCACCCAAAATGGACTGAATCACTCGGCGGCGGCGAAGCGACAAGCGTGCTCGGCGGTCATCGAACAGAATGCCCGCCGCTGTCGGCCGTGCTCAGTTTAAAGCTGATAGCGAACTCTCGAGATAAAGCGTGCAAAGTTACTAGAACATTCCGGAACAACGTAGAATCAGCTCTGCCTGGCTGCGATCAATCGAGATAAATCTAGTCGCGTCTTGCGTCACAAACAAAGCGATAAGGTGGCGTGGCGGCAGATTTGAAAAAACGAACAAACACTGCAAATATTCGCGGCAATATACCCTTCCATAGCTCTCTGCGTAGTTCTCCATTTATGTCTAGCCGTTTTCGTTATCCTCAGCTTTTCTGCCTTATAGGTGAGTATCAGTACGATACAGTCGTTCATTATTCTTGTTTTGAGGGATACTGATAGACTGAATATGATGATCTAAGAGTACCTGCCCATCTCATTGTTATTCTCCTAGTTATTTCACTCTCTTGGGTGAAATCTGCGCTCACTACCTACGCTAAGTAGATGCGTTTCTTTCCCCCTTTTAACGCTTTCCTGCCTACCATAAACTGCTTTTCCCTTCCGAGGCAGTTAACATTAGCTCAATTCTATGCATATCATTTCTAGACCCATCGTTTCGTTTTGATTGCCTCAGTTATTGATCACGCTTTGCAATTCAGCTTCTGGCTACTTCACATGGCAACGCCATCAACGAGTCGGAGATTACTAACGTGTTCTCAAATAACTCTTCTCAACTTTTCCCACTCGAGATCTCTGAATACCTCCTGTAAACAAGCGGTAAACAGTACTTGAAGTTGTCCCTCTTCATGACACCCTTCCTTACAGGGATCTTGTTACTTCTTTATAGAGGACAGTGGTGGGTGTGGAGTCGCTATATATATTGCCGCATGCCCATGGTATAGCAGACGACGAGGACTACGTGGGCCTGCGGGTGAGTCAGCCATCTTGTGCATTCTTCTCCGCTGTGCTTCTCATCTTGTGCCAGTGCAACTGTCGCAAGCCTTCGTTACACTTCCTCTACTTCCTCTTTCTGCTCCTCTTCCTCTACTATAATTCCTCTACTTTCCCTTCTACCGCAAACTCGTCGATTTCTCCTTACTAGTTTCTTCAGTTCCCTCTTCAAATCTAGGCTAATTAGAAGACTTGCCAATCTGTGGTCACTACATCTCACGTTTCTGAGCATCTACACATTCTGCAGGATGCCGGGATTCAGTCTAGTCTCGCCATTTCGACTTTTCTGCGTCCACTTCTGCTTGTGCTGCTTTCGGAAAAGGTATTCATGAGTTGCAAATTACTTCGTTCCGCGAACTCTACCATTAACTCCCCTCTGCTATTCCCAAAACCTATGCCATAGTCACCCACTGCCTATGGTTTCCAGCCTGCACCTTGCCTATCTTGGCATTGAACGCCGCCATAAGTAGAGAGCTGTGTTTTTACTTTACTTTGTGCATATTGTCAGCGTAGCTTGCATCGTTTCTTTCCGCCTGCTTGCAATGCGCAGCGGAAACAAAGAACGTTAAGTAGGAAAGAGTGGAGGCGCCGACAAGTCGTTTATCGAAGTGGGAACTGCGACTGTGGCGCTATTTCTGTTTTGCACAAAACATGCTTAATGGAACGACACAACCATCTACTTATCTGCTGTGCAGGAATCAAAAAGCGTTGCAAGAAGGACAAAAAAGAAACAAAGAAAAATAAGGAAGAAAAGCAAACGTCTGGCTTTAAATGGCCGTTTATTGCACATTAGGAGCACTATCCCACAACTCGTTACGCTGCCTTCCGGCCAAGTTATCACCGCTGCCAGCTAAGTGAAATGGAGTCTTGCAGTCGCTCACTCTCAACGGCCGTTCGAGCTAACAGTATACGCACCCTGAATCACCTTCCGTGTCCTCTTAGCCCTTTATTGACAGTCTCGTGCTTTTCCTTTCTGCTTTTGCTAAGTATTTGCTTACCGTACAGCATAATGCTAGGCATAAGGTCCCTCTCGCGTCCGCCTCTGGGACTGACCGGAACACCAGTGATGCGCCGTGCTTTCAACTTGCTAGCTCGCCCCCCAGCCGCTAATACGCTCGCATTTATTGCCTCAGCGCTATTAAGAGCGCAATACGGGTCCGAAAACAACGTCCACCCGGGCCGTTTTCGGCACTGTGCTGGTATACAATGGCCCAGGCTTTATTTTTTGCCTACAGATTAGTAAAAGCGACCTAACTGGATTATAGAGAGAGAAAGACGAACGGAGAGGCAGGGAGGTGGGCGACTCATGACGATGATCGAAACTGGTCCACCTGCATTGTGCAATTGAAGAACTAATTGCTTATATAACCAGTTTGATGTCTCTGTCGAGCAATAGGACACTTCCGAGCACTTGATATTTTGTGGTGCGTTTTTAATGCGAAAGCATTACTTATCTATGACGGCGAGGTCGCGTGCGCAAAATGTGTTGGCAGCCGTTGTGTCGTTCTCAGAACAGTTAGGATCAAACGAATGATTGTAATCGATAGGGGATAATGTGAGGTTGGTGTGCGACCAGAGTGGTGTTGATAAGATGATTAGTTAATTAATTAGAGTAAAAAAAGTAGAAAAACAGTAGAAATAGCGCGAACGTCGATAAAGTGAGTGAACTCGAAAACAACCTCGGATGGCAGAATAGTGAAAAAAATAGGCAAATGAGAGGAAATAAAGTTTGAAATGAATTGAAATGTTTTATGAGTGATAATTAATTGAACAAAATGTTTGATTGACATACAGTAATTAATTACTTAGAAGGAAAAAATGGGCGGTGGTTTTGCGCTGGTTAAACCTGGAGTGACGCGATATCTACAGCTGGCCGAGTGGAACTTGCTCATTTGAATCGCAAAGTCAGTCTTTCGACGCTCCGTTTCACACGGCGTTCCACTTGACACGGCGAATGCGCACAGCTGTCGCAGCTCGGTTTCGCCGGAGTGCTGCGCCGCCGGCAGCCGCAGCTGCTCCGCACCACGTGACCAACCACCTGACAGCGTGGCGGCGCCGCCACGGCGCCGCCACGATAATGGCTCGAAATGCTACCGTAATGTAGCTATCGCTACAAAAGTCGTTGGATGGCCGAGTAGGCTGGACGGGGATTTAGTAGGTGGACGGGACAGCAGCAATGGGCGCCAAATATTAAAAACTAAAATGGGCGATTGAGCTGAAAGGGGGATTTAATTATAGTAACTGTGCGAAAGTTGTGAAATCCTCCTTAGAGGAAAAAGAGGAGCAAAGGGAGGCGACGAGTTATCTTGAAAGCATGTTTTCGCACTCCTCCCCGTAAGCAGACTTAAGTGCTCTCAGAATTTTTCGTTGATGCACCCCACCAGCACTCCCATGCCTCTTATGATCACCTTGCTTATTGCGTCCCTTAGACTGAGTCCAAAGAACCGCATGAATATACATTCCAACTAATTAACAGATGATAGCGCCGATTAGCGGCGCGTAGCGTCCGTTGATAGCGTAGCATCTTATTGCCTCGTTTCGACTACATTATAAAAGTTAGCACATTTTGAGCAGCTTTAGCGTTTGCCCGAAGGCTTCAAATAGCGTGTAGATGGCGTAATTTCGCAAATTTCTGTCAAAGCATCGCTGCATAAAATAGTAACGTTGCGCGCCTACGGTGTTCTTGCGCTCTTGTCCGCCGCAGTGCGCATTAAATAGGAGGGCAGTGAGAGAGAAAAAAAAAAACCCAGAAAAGATGTGAAATGCGTTTTGCAATTTTTCCTTCTTTCTTTCCCTCTTGGTTTTCTAATTCGGCATTTAGTGCGCGGCTGTACGTGGTTGTGTGGATGTTCTTCCCACGGTGGCTGCAGTCAGTTACTGGGACGGAGTAGGCGTTGCGAGTGCTTTTGTGCGTGTTACTTGAACAAGTCGTTTATTGACGAGCAGAAACGTAACACCACGGGTGTAAACAAACGCCCTGAGGCTTATGGGCGTGGAGGGAGTTTTACGACGACCCATCTGCCGCTTTTATGGCAGGCGATTTATGAGTGAAGTGGAAACGAGTGGGAAAAGAAAGAGAGATGCTTTACGGCTTGCATCAGCATATTCGTGCTACTCTTACAGAAGCCGTTTCGGTGGTTGGGCGTATTTTATACATTGCGATTTTATGCGACGGCGAATTATAGATGAGCTGGCTGTTCTATTTTCGCTGCACCAAAGCGTCGGCTACAGCCGCTAGGATAGCAGCACTACGCGAGAGCATTGAACAGGTCGTATCGTGAAACCCGATAAAAGTGCAGTGCTTGTTGAACGTTCATTTGAATACTGCTCAGGGGTATTGAAGAGTAAAAGAAATATTAACAAATTGTGCAGGAAAAAGCTTCACGAAAATATAAAATAAAGAGCGAGAGGAAACTATCTATTTGTACTACGCTTCCCCAGTAACAATATTATTCTAAACGTAATTTTTACATAAATTAGCAGAATTTTATTTCGCTTTGCACGAATTGTTTACCTTGCTCCATAATTCAAAATTTAATATACTAATTGCACACTTTACAACTTATATATGTATTAGTAAATCTTGAAATATCTATGTTTGGAAACCAAATTTTATGTTGCAGCATACCGGGCTGCAGGTCTATCAAACGCCACTTTCATCATCACTTGATATGACTCCGGTATTGTGTGTGTTCATTTTTACAACATTTTAGCATACCCGAACGGTCAGAAGAAAACTAGGAGTGTGCCTTGTACTTTAATATAATAGAATTCAAGCAGTCAACACAGAACTGCTGCGACAGAAAAAAAAAAAACCCTCCTGTAAGCAGGGCGGCTGACATTGCACAGAATACCACATACATAAGCAACCACAAACGCACCGACAGAAACAGTAGTAGTGCACAATGCTTTCGCATACATTATAGACTTAAGTGCCCCCGGTAGTTATTTGTTTTTCCCAGGATGGGCACGACCTTGAGCAGGCAGCGTGCCCTACCTCACAGTTTGTACAGTGCAACGCAGTGTTGTCGCAGTTCTCTCAAGTGTGGTCCGTCTAAGCTCATTTCGCGCACGTTTGGCGGCTTCGGCAACTCTGTGAGCCGTGGCCAAACTTCTGGTATTTGAAACATCACCCACTTGGATTGTATATGGCAACGTGCTAGTGTTAAATGTGATGACCAGGTGTTTTGTATTCATTCTCATGTTATTCTTTCGGATTTTAATTCGATGAATGTCTGTGACATTTTGATGGGTGAGCCTTTCGAGCATTTTTTTTTCGGTCAGATGTATGAAGTCATTTTCTGAAATAAATCCTCGAATAGTGCTGAGACCGATGATCTGTGACGGAGACTAGGTTGTCTGCAATAGATACAATATTTGCGACTTTGGAATTCTGGACATCGTCACAGAGTTCGAGTAATGAATTGCAACTGGCCATTTTGGACTCCTTGTAGCCAGAGCCCAAGGAACCTGTTAAACACTTTGGTACAAGGAATGAGGCAATGGCCCTTGCTTGTTTTTCTTCTACTTAACTATGGATGACGTGCAACTTTAAGAATGTTGCTTTATTTCTAAAGGAAAATTCTGCTGCTTCGTTTCGCCCTCGTTTCAGTACGCGATCATGTTTGGAAAGGGGCGGAGCCATAAAATGTATACATTATTCGGCCACGATGCCAGCCGGCAACCATACAGCCCAATAAGGGGACGGGACAGGAACTTGCACTATAACTGTAATCTAATATGGCATAGCACCGGGTAGTTAGCCGCAGAAGCTCAACCCTAGCCGGCAGAAACAAGGAAAAACCATGAAGTGCGAGGAGAGGGGAAAGTCGTGAGAAAGAAGATAGTAAAGTGAAAGGTGGATGGGAGGACAGGAAAATGCGACTGCAGATTTTCCCCGGTCGGGTCAGGCTGGAGGTGCCCTCTGCGGGAAGCTGGGGCCGAAGTGGTGCGTTGCCTCTGCCGAGGTGCCTAAAAGGTCCAGACGCTCGGCATCGGCTCAACCACCAGGATCCCCTTTTCCCCGCACAAGGCTAGCCGAGCCGCGCACGGCTAAGCGCGGGTGCTTGTGTCCGTGGTGGTGCACTGCTCACCACCAACCTGCGGCTGCTCAGGACACCATGCTGTGGCCACTCACCAACAACTGCTTGTTGCAGATGCCCCTGCTGGGGCGAGGTGGTTGTCAAAACGCCTCCTCTCTGGACTGGCGCAAAAGCGGTTTCGGTGACGATTGCTAGTGTTAAACTGTTGCAATCCATAACGGTTATGCTTGACTTGCACCTCATTATGAAAACCTGAAAGCCATCAGAGGGATCGAAAATAAGGGAAGACAGAGGCTTTTAAAACAATGAGGCAGAAAATGCTAACTCCTGGATGCGAACTGGAACTCCTATCGATAAATATCCACTAAAAGACGCGAAAACAGAAGTGGGACTTATGCGCCAACTCCAAGGGCCCTTCCTGGGCGTACGCGCTCAGCGTCACGCCGGAACGGGCGTCGAAAAGGGGCACGCATCTCCATGTTCCTGGTGCTGGCTCGCTTCCCCTCTCGAGCCGCGGGAGAGAATTTCAAAACCGTGGAGAGAAGGGGTTGGAGGGCGACGAATGGACAACTTAAACCGCGAAGAAAAGTTCGGGGAGCCGGAAAGAGCTTCAAGTCATGAAGAAAAGGGCCACCGAGAGCCCCGTGATCTTCCCATTGTTATAAACCGGAGCCCTCTTCCAAGGCGTACGCGAGCGCTCGTGCGCTGACGCCGATATCTAGCACGGACAGATATCGGCGCCTCACCGAGGCTCGCTGGCGTCTCCTGCAGTGCGCATGCGCAGACCGGTTTTGGCGTACGCCAAGAGCGCCGACGCTGAGCGCGTACGCACAGGCAGGGCTTGTGGAGTTGGCGCTTTATGCTCGCCTTTCCGAGCTATTGCAGAAATTTCAGTGCACAACTGCATGTTGCCATTACTAAGATCTGGATGCATTATAATGCACTGTGCATTACTTACACATGCGTGCGTCACACAAGAAAAAAATTATTTACAGTTGGCTTAGGGAGAAAAAAACTCAGCTGCGCCTCGTGTCGAAGCATTTGCGTCGGCTCATTTCCAGCCCATATTTTTACGAGCGTCAGCTCTTATTCATCACGGTTCTTAATTTCTTGGGGGTCTGCTACCACCTGCCTTCGGAATGAAATTTTCTAAGTCCGAAAAATTCAATATGGCGGCCCCCATAATAAATCGATATAGCAACCCAATTGGGGATTGATTGGTGACGTCATTAGTATATCTAATTGGTGATTAATTGATAAGCTCACTGATTTTGTGACGTAATAATTAACTAGTCGCGTGACTATGTTTAATCGTTTATAACTCAGTAATTAATGAGGTTGTCATAAAACGAATGAGATATTTGGAATCCTCTAGATGAGTAGAACATGTTAGACACATGTATTATCTAATGAAGTAAATATTTAGTTAATGTTGGGCTGAAATTTAATTGATTATAATTAATTACCCGATGACGTCATGATCTAACTAATGCCACATTTGGAACAGCTAACGCTCGTTACGCCAACGTTTTCCAGGCGATGGCGGCATATTCTTTATTTCACCCTTGTCAACCCCTCCCCCCATTCCCTGGCCATCCTGCGGCTGCCAAATGCTCTCAAAGCATAAACATAAATAAGTAGTTAAAAACAAGGTAAGTGGTCGCAGCTGGAGCCCGTTCTCATGAGATGTTGTTCTCGTTTATCGGCACGCGGCCTCTTCACTGTCCCTGATCGATTCCAGGTGCTTCGGAAAAGACCGGAAAGAAGAGCTGTTAATGAGGCGCCTCTTCCGTGTCATCCGCTCCACGTGTGCTCATCTCTGCCATGGCCGCCGAGTCGCGACAGGAGTGTCGTATCTAGCGGAAACAGATAAGAGAAATAGCAGCGTGGCACTCTAATTTTAAATGGAAGGCTGGCCGATGGCTTTGAATCCGGAGAGTTGATGAGGCCGAAGTGGGACGAATGTAGAGGCGCCGTATCCTAGCGGCCTGTCTCGAACACTCACAAAATCCACACGAGGTTCGTATCTGCAAAAAGGGCGGTTTCCTGGCCCATTTGGTTCATTGCAGTCAAAGTGTGAAAGGAGCCCAAGGACTGTTCCAAAGGGCAAGGTTATTTGTTAGCCCTGCACAGTCCGGCACTCTGTTGCGCTCGTATGTGTTTCGCGTTTTCTTATTTATGGAGGCCGACAAGTAACTATGGGCAGAAAAGGATATTCCACTTCGACAGTATTCATTTCCTAGCTATGAATACCGTAGCCCGTAAGCACTGAAGTGGGCCGCTGAAGTGCTTCGAAACCCATGAGGGTGCGAGACGACCTGCTTGCGTCATAGTACGAGTAAGTATGATGGTTACTAGTTGCAATTCACAATTTAAATCACGCGCATGTTAAGCGTCCAGACTGCTACGGTTCTGCGGGCACACGCGCTTTTTGTTTGTTCAAAAAACAAAGTGCATCAGAACTATTTACTTATCGAAAAAATAGTAAAGACCTCTTTTCCTTTATAACTGTTTTGTGGAATGGTCGCACAGGTGCCAGTAGGCACTGATAAGGGTGAAATTAGTTTCTTTTTTTTAATTTTAATCTTCTGAATGTTTTTTTTTCTTCATCCTAATCTTCTTAATCGTCCTCGCTGTAATCTTATTCTTAGTTGAGGCACCGACAACGTAGCTTCTCCGCGACCGCGTGTCAATCCCGATCAAGCCCACACAGCGCGGTGTTAAGGCTTGCTCATGACGCTGCCTAAAGCACTTCAGCGTTCCCGAGCATCGCTGCAAGAATCGGCATGCTTTGATGAAATCCAACGTGCGCAGCACGAAATAAGATTTGCCTGCGCTCACTATCTGGTTTGCATTATACGAATTTGCATTTCCCAGATTGCTCCGTGTTACTCGCCTCGCGCTGACGTCTAAGCAGCGATTACATCACAAGCACTTTTAACGCCCGCAACACCCACGGCACGATAGTCCGCGCAACCTCTAAAGACCACATGGTTAAGCAAGAAGAGCAGAGTACAGTGAGTGGCAGCGTTGCTTGCCCTTGCACCGTTCGTGAAAAGCGGTCTTCCATTTAATATTGCTTTTGTCCACAAAGATGGCGCAACATAGAATGACGCTGAATGTGTCACAGAGACACTCTAAAGCATAGAGACAACAATTCGGCCCGACTCAAGGATCTGTCCTAATGTACACAATTGGCCGCGACTACGTCCACGTTGCTTTAAGACCTGCAAACGGATGCCGCTAACCTTGGTTGCTCATTAATGCTTTTTGCCTTGAAAGAAATTAAAGCGGCAGCTCTGTTAATTACCTCTTTTTTCTTTCCCGCAACACAGTTTCCTCGGAGATCAACTCCGAGACGAATGCAACCCGCTTACGATAGTCGAGAAAGAATGGGAATACAATTAGAGTCAAGTGTGATGGTGTTCAGATTTCTGAAATTTGACGCAATTTTTGTTTTGTTTTAGTCGTCCGCTTTGTCTCCTAGCAATCACAAGTCACTCCAAGAGCCAGCTCCCTTGGGATACTATGGCTCCCCTTACTTGAACTCTTCTTTTGTTTTTGATACTCGTACTCATGGCCGTCTTGATCTTCCCTACTATCCTTATTCCCACTACGCAGTCAGACAACAGGGTGGTAACTTCTCGCCCTCCTTACGACTGTCGTATTATTCGTCGCATGAGCGCGCGGAATATATCTCACCCTGGTCCTCAAATTCCGCCATCTACAAGCCCACTAATCCTCTAGTTAGTTTCGCTCAACGCATTGCTATTACTTGCTTGAATCAGCCAGTTTAATGATTCAATACCAAGGCTTGTCCGACCGTTCCCATTCCGGAAATGCACGCAATTTGGCGACACACTCTGTCTGAACAAAGATAAGCCGCGATTTATTTGTGTGTTTCAGTTTTGAGAGGAAGACCATGAACTCGATTTCTAGGCGTTTGTTAAATATAAGAACAATGATAGTTCGAGATAGTCCAGTCAGGAATAGGAATAAGAATAGCAGTCGACGCGAGCACGCATCCACACTAAGGAGGGTTCGCCGCAGCGCCGCAGGGTGGCGACTCTGCTCGATCTCGTGGTCAATACGTACTGTCTGATTACATCCTAATTACATGGCACAATTCCCTCACGAAATGAGTCTTCCCATCTTTCATTTTATTTCTCGCTTCTGCAATCGGTGCTTTTCTGTGGTCAATGGTTTGCAGTATCCAGTGTTGCTCTACGTGACCCTTAAGTTGGGTTCTCGTTCTGGCCCAGTCATCCGAACCAAGCCATGGCAGACTTTGCCGTTTTTTGTCCAATGTATCGCTCTCTCCGCCTCGCGCCAAGTGGCCAGTTCTTCGTCATAGCGGACCAATATCGGGAGAAAAATGTTGCGACGCCTCCACTGCGCTTCACAAGAACCAGTCAGCGCTGTCGAAGCTACGGACAGCGCCGCTAAATCAGAGGCCGACTTATACAGACGCACATTATGAAGGTGCTCGTTATTCATAGGCGCGAGTCACCGTTCTTCAGTTCTTCAGTGCGGAGAACATTGACTTATCGGCCACTAATTTGCTGGCGCCAGCTTCAGAGCGTTGCCATATATTAATGAGACGGGGCAGGTGACGCCTACGCTCCGTTTATCAACCTGCTGGGGCAGTGCGTATAGGCACGCACGTTTATCATTTCTGCAACAGCTGCGCGCTCAGTTCAGAGAGGTTTTGGTCACTATACATCTACGTCCGACAACATGTGGGCAAACTACTCTTGAGCCGCCCCCCCCCCCCCCCCCCCCCCTCTCTCTCTCTACGTGACATCTTGCTTCGGTCCTAGCCTGCGCATGCAGCTGTCAGGCTATAGATATTTTTACCATTTCGTGTTTTGCTGCATCTCTGCGTTGCATCGCAAAGAAAAATTAATGCTTAGTAGGCATTGTCTCGAAATGTGTCGGGTCGCCGCCGTTTTTCCGCGCGAGTAGCTGACCGAGCGCAGCGTAAATAAGGCATTTTAGGGCAAGCCCCTTTTTTTACTTTTTGTTGTTCTAGCTTCGGGCCAAATACCGTGCAGTATCGCTGGACACTGCTCGTTACCGGTACCTGGGAATTCCCCCATTGTGCCAAAACAAAACAGAAATTGTTTACATATTTGAATAATATCACAGGCCCGTCACAACGTTAAATCTGAATTTCTATCGGAGTACCTATCAGGAATCTGGCCCGTCAAGTTGGAAAAACTAGATTTTAAAGTGTTTAAGTAATTTAAGACGGCATGGCACGGTTACAAAGGCATCTCCTTCGCAGAGACTTACAGTGACTCTTGCATGACTGTGTATATGTGAGGTAGAAAAACGCTGGAACTCAAAAACTGCCACACTTAACTCGACCTCCTCTACCGTAACCTGTAGAAGCTAAACCTGGAGAGTGTACATAGGAAACTAGGAGAGGCCTGAGCCTTCGAACATCTAGGCATATCTAGGCATAACACATAAAAAAATCCACTAAACCACGTGTATACTCTCGGATCGCCACTAAAGCAGGTTAACAGCTGTAAATATATAGATATAACTATAACTAACAATCTCTCCTGGGATTCGCACATAGATAACATACGTTCTTCCGCGCTAAGAAAGCTATATGTTTCTTGAGGCATAGACTTAGAAATTCTCCTCCCAACGTAAAACTACTGACATATAACGCATGCATCAAGCCAAAGCTCGAACATGCTTCGATAGTATGAGATCCATTTACTTACTTAACATTAACAAAATATAGAGGGTTCAAAGAAAAGCTGTGCGGTTTATTTATTCAAAATTTAAAATCACTGACTCCCCCACTCAGCTTATGGCGGCTAATAATAATGAATCACATGAAACGCGAAGGAGAAAACACCGTTTTGATTTCCTTAATTCTTTGCTTAACCAGAAGTTAGCCTTGGACCTGCTCAGTACTTGTCCCCTTTATTCACCCGACTTACTCGACATCATTACATCCACTCACTAACACCGTATTTAGCGAATATTGACTGTTTTAAGTATTCGTTTTTCCCGCGGACAGTATCCGAGTGGAATCATGCTATGGCGTTGTTTTAGTTTAGTAACACTTATCACTTTTTTCTTATGCATATTTATCTTGATTGCGTTCTGCATCTTTCTGAAATACTCTTATCAATACATGCCTGTCCTGCTTAGATCATGAGAAGGGTCTGCAGTACGTACTGAATAAGTAAATACATTAATATGCCCAATAATAACCAAACATGGCAGACGAAAATGCAGTATTACGAGCGACCCACCGAAGCCGTTAGATTTCGCTCTAGAATACCGGGCAAAAATACTTATTCAGCAGAACTAAGCATCCAAATATAATTCGCACCATAAACCACAAAATCAGGCACTTCTTAAAGCACAATCAATTTGCTCTTGTGCACGTGTGTTAATGCATGGAAATGGCAAAAATTTACATGCATCGTGTTCAATGACCGCGGCTGTGTGGAGCCGGACGAGTTGCGTGCTCTGTTCGCGAATGTTTGCAGGTGCTGTCGAGTGCGTCCTCAGTGGCCTTTTTCGAAATTCCTGGTGTCCGATACATGTCAATGCCTTGCTGTGAAAACAGCTGCAGCACGTCGCTTAAAAGTTGGAAAAGCTTAGCTCGATCAGACCCAAGTTGCCGAACATAAACTGTGGCAGCAGCGTGTTCATTGTAAAAAAAAAGTTATTACAAGTTTCCAAAGAAGTTTCACGTGCTGTGTAGCATCTGCCAATAGAGAGGTAAAGGGTGGATGTTACGTTTTGGTTTGTTGTTCGGGAGCTCCAAAATAATGAAGGATTGTGATTGCCCTGGAGAGTTTCTCTCGGAAAAGAAAATGAAAGCGCGCACTCTGGCTTGTTAGCTGTTTGGAAGCAGCTAGTTCAAAGTGTGTATACGCACGCCATCACGAGAACAACACGCTTATGAGGACGACTTTGTTCAGGTAGATTTCTGTTTCCATCTCCAACGAGCATGCACGCCGCACCGCGGGAACAAAGGACGACTGTGTGGATGTTGCATCATAACTGGCTGCCTCGTTTGGTGCATATCCTGAAGCCATTATAAATAGTCATTTTTAGCAGCTCATACCTCCGAGTTGCGCAGTGAATCCAAGAAAATGAGAGCGAGCAACTGAAAGACGACTTCAGCGACTTGAAGGGCTTGTACAGGCTGGAAGGGCTGGTCGTGGTTAGAGAGTGAAGGTATCGTCTTTGCCAAAAGTAACCAGCAAATGGGTTTCTTAGCCCTGTATTGGAGCCCTTGTGGCACCTCTTAAGGTCTAAATCTCCATATTTTAAGGAGAACCCTGGTGCTTCAACTTCTGAAGACAATTCGGTCTTTAGGGGTGCCGTAACGGCTTCACTATATAGCTAAGGAACAAAACCAGTTGGCTGGCTACTTTTGGCAAAGACTGTACTTCTCATTTCTAAGTGCTGTTCGTGGCCTGCAACGACCATTTTCGTGACCAAATTAATTGCCACGGCAACAAAATGCTGCATCAGGGAGTCATGAGGAGCGTAAGTACCTCATGGCCATCTGATGAGTTCCTGCTCCGCACGTCGCACGAGATGATCTGTCTCCCGCTTTGCTTTCGGCCTGAGAGTGTACAACCACGAATGCTCTGTGGTATGAAATACTCTTCGTAGCGCGCGCCTAGATTTGCTTTCATACGTGTGTAACCTGACAAGTAGAAAACGACGGGTTTGCATTCGGTCTCCTAAGTAAGGTATATATCTGCTGCTCTATCAGCATGCTCGCTTTTTTTTTTTCGCAAATTATTCTGCTTTTTCGGTCAGATCATTTTTTAATGTAGAGCAGCTTTCTGTATGTAACGCGCTTTTGGTACGAGGAGAAGGAGGCGGAATAAACATCTTCGAGATCAAAAAGCATTCGGATGGAAAACCTTTGCTGAACACGTGTACTGTCAGAGCACTTTCACTGAAGAGGCTGCGAGAGAGAATGAGAAAGAAAGAACGCGCACCAAGCAACAATGTTCTTCGGCCGGATGCACGCATTGTCTACTTCGCTTAGGCTGCTCTCGCGGTTATGTATCTGGCCAAAAAAGCGAGATAAAGAAGAGAATAAGACGGGAGGATGTTAAGAAAAACACTTTGGGCTTGTTCGGGTGGCGATTCCACCGCGTTCGAAAATGCGAAACTGTATAACAATGCGAAATGGCCTCAGCATCTCCCTTTTATTTCTCTCTCTCTTTCTCACAACGTCAATCCACGTCTCAAAGCGATCTCGAAGTGCACAGTTACCGTGGGATTTATCTCAATCCATAAGAAGACGGCATTTTTTGTACGCGGCGTCCTCTCTTACTTTTTTTCCATTTCGCCCCGACCTCCTAAAGTCGTTGCATCTCTCAGCGAATGTGAGTGACCCAGAATAGCGACCATTTCGCAGCAATATTCTTTCTGATCCGACGACGCGCATTGTAGTCAGATTTGAACGATGGAAGCTCAGCGTGATTCTGGTTTTCTCTGCACATGAATTCAATAAAACGGTTTAGGAGAGCAAAAAAGGGGGAAAAGATAATCGCAAAAACGAATACAGATCCGCTTGGCAGACGATGAGTGTTCCGGTGCTCAGGTAAGTATAAGAACCTGCTGTTATAGATTTTTAATGCTTACTTTTTGCTGAAAGAAAACCGGACCTTAGCATGTTATGTTGTGTTCTCGTTTGTATTTTATCGCTTTGAGTGCCTCGCGTGACGTGGTGTTCAATTTTCGTAACAGCCGTAATTAGGGCTTGAATTAAGTTTGTTAGTAGGCCAACGTTTCGTTTTGTAAACTTTTTTTATGTATTCTCAGAGCCCAACGGCGTTGCCTCTACGCAACATGACATGCCTTCCACTGCCACATGCTTTTCTGGTCGAAAATAATTATTGATTTTTAACGAAATTTCAGTAAATTCAGCATACCATTTAGTACACTGACTGTCAGCCCTACTCGATGCATTATCATGCGACGTCTCGTTCCGTTACCTATAGGCGCGGCTAACAAGAAAATCACAGGAGCAAAGAAAAAGAAAACACGCAGTGCTTGTGCTGACGTCCTCACAGGTCCGTCGTACCACTGGGCGTTGCAGGCAGAGCACTATTACACCTTTCTCTAGCCCTTCCTAATGCATGGCATCCTCACACCGGACATGTTTGTGTGAATACGCTTAAGCGCAAGTGGAATAAACAGCTAAGGGGCGATCTCTTGAGCTCCTTTAACCTCTTGGAACGAGACACCGGCCCCCAACTGAGAGCCGCAGCCTGGCCACCACACGACGAGACTTCCTTATCTGCGTCTCCTCTTTTGCTTCTGTTTGGTTCCTTTGAAACTGAATAAGCAATTCACGTATCAGTAGCGCCCCGTATCTTTTTTGAGACGAAAGAGCGACTGTTTACGAGACGGGGATGGGCAAAGAAAAAGAGGCCGCCTATAGAGTGAACGATGGATCGAAAAAAAAGGGGGGGGGGGGGGGGGGGATGCCCGCTCACGAGTGCTTCTCCGCACCGCCTATCGGATCCGTGGTGCCAGTGGCTCGAGAAATATCCACAAGCAATAGACGCAGTTCTGCGGGGAATATGCCCCGCGAGGTTGCCTTTTTCCTTAATTTCATCTTTTTTTGCTTTCTTTCCTAAGATATGGCTCCGAGTGAAATTCCTCTTCGTCGGGTTGCCTTTTGGGCGCGAGAGAACGTTTCTTCTCGGGGGGCCAAGAAACGGTAAAGATGTAAAAAACAGGAACTGTGAAAACTACGCCCTTGCTTTGTGTTTCCGGGCCTCGCCTTTTCAAAATCCTGTGGCCCGTTTCTTGCTCCTTTTCATTCACTGTGAATGCGACTCGTCCGCCGTCTTCAGGCGTCTCGCTTCTGTTGCTCACAAGACCTTTTCACTAGCATTCTTCCTCAAGAAAACATAAGCACGCCGCTTCCTACGAACGATTCTCAGTTTACATTAACGATGTAATAATAATTGAAGCCAACGTTTAGTGAGCCCGTCCCGTTGCGCTGGTTTTTTCGTAGCTGTTGATAGTTTTTCCAAATCGGACGCCACAGGTTCCATTTCTGATTCGGGTGTCAGCTGAGGCGTGCGAACAAATCTCGTTTCCAGGAAACATTTCCCTGTGACCTTGCACAGCATCCAACATTCAAAATAAACTCGTTAGCGTCCTGCAAAGAGATGCGGTAGTCGCATCCAAGCGAAACAGTCGGATGGAATTCTATGCACGGAATCGAGAATCGATTCTACTTGCGCATCCGTTCTTTCCGGTGTAGCATGCTCGACAAGAAAACACAACAGCGTCGATATTCAACTCACTGTCGGCAGATGAGGATGCGGAATATTTCATTCCGTGCATGAGCACGGGCATTCGAGCGCTTCATCTCTGGAGCAGAAAAACATCTTCGTTGCAATGTGCTGCTCACGCTGGAATTCACATAGGGCCTCTCTCACGCAGTGCCATCGTTGTGTCTGTCTCCGAGCCGAAGTGGAAACCGCAGCTGACTTCAGTCAATTGGAACTGAGCTCTCGAAGCTGCTCGCGTTTAAAACGGGCCGTTATCGGCTGGAAGCTCAACTGAGACATCAGGAATGTCGGAGGTATGGG
Source organism: Amblyomma americanum (assembly GCF_052857255.1). Classification (NCBI taxonomy): domain Eukaryota; kingdom Metazoa; phylum Arthropoda; class Arachnida; order Ixodida; family Ixodidae; genus Amblyomma; species Amblyomma americanum. Next base: position 5,206,525 of record NC_135503.1, on the reverse strand, counting down.
CTTGAGCGACGAATGAGTTTTTCTTGCCAGCGCACCGCTTTTAAGCATCCAGTCGTTGATTCGCTGGTGACATTTTAAAATATTAAGTTTGACAGGTGCCAGAAAATCATAACGCAGGGTGAAGTTATCGCCTAGTCTTGAAACTAGTAGACTCTGCGCAGCGATACAGCTCAAAGTAATACAAAATATACTCGGCAGAATTGTTTTGGCCTTCGCAACACTGGATTGCGGTCCTTCTGCGCTGTAAAAAAAATCGAAGCATCATGCCGTAGTATGGTGTAGGTACTAGAGTTGCTAGTAACAACCCGATTGTTTAATGTTTGCTTAGCAACAGCTAATCGAGTAACGCGGTCAAAACGACACTGACGTGAAAGCAACATCCACGGAGCGTTGTGTTTTTTGTTAGCCGTGTGTTTTCACTCTGCGTGCGATTTTAACCGAGCTCCTTTCTTCGTCGAAGCATACTAGCGCAAGTAACCCAGTCTTTTACGCCTAAAAACCGGCAATCATCTGAAAGAGTGCGCATGCATACTGTGGTGTAATTTTGAAGTCATAGAAGCATCATGAAAAAAATAAAGCGCACTGAGGACAACGGACAAGGAAGACCAAACAACACACGCGCTTACCCTGAGCGTTGTCCTAAGTGTGCTTTATTTTTTCCATGATGCTATACCAACTAGCTAAAGTGTTGATTCTACTTTGAAGTCATAGCAGCATCACTGCTGGATCCAGAGAACTAGCGCTCAGTGATTCGCTTTGAGATAATGATGAATATGAGCTTTGCAAGGCCCAGATTAATGAACACGATCATACTCTCATGAAGGTTAACTAATTATTCTATTTATATCTTGAGCCATAAAAACATGAAAGCTGCCTTCAAGCCGCAGGACTTATCGCCCTGGATTCTTGGCTGCTGTAATGTGGAAATTCTACACTGTGACATTTTGCGATGCAAAAAAACTCAATAAAGGCAAAAAACAGGAAATAAGGCCGAGTGGAGTACGTTTGCCTAGACGTTTAATAATAATAATAATTGGTTTTGGGGGGAAAGGAAATGGCGCAGTATCTGTCTCATATATCGTTGGACACCTGAACCGCGCCGTAAGGGAAGGGATAAGGGAGGGAGTGAAAGAGGAAAGGAAGAAGGAGGTGCCGTAGTGGAGGGCTCCGGAATAATTTCGACCACCTGGGGATCTTTAACGTGCACTGACATCGCACAGCACACGGGCGCCTTAGCGTTTTTCCTCCATAAAAACGCACCCGCCGCGGTCGGGTTCGAACCCGGGAACTCCGGATCAGTAGTCGAGCGCCCTAACCCCTAGACGTTTCCAGAAGCAGAAATCTTGTTCAGGGTTTCGCATTATTACATGCGTTAACAGAAACAGAGAAGCCGTCGAAGCCTTGCGGAAGGTAAAGGCTAAAATCATTAACCGACACTGTGTACTTTTCCCGGACTCAAAGGTTGGCAATAAAGTTTTCATGCACAGATGAGGCAGTTTCTAGTCCGGCCTATCCTGGAGGTTGGAGAAGAGATAAAGCTGCAAGTCGAGTATTCTCTTTCCTTTTTCGCCTTAAGTCTTACCGTTGAAAGTGCGCCATCACACTAAAATAAATTAATAGTGTACGAGGAACTTAGAATAAGACGCGTATTCAGGCCACCATGGTGCAATTTTCTTTTCCAAGTGCATGCTGCAACGGCACGCATTGCATTTTAAACGACAGGGGCCAGGCTCAAAATCTTTAAATTTTAACTAAATCTGTGTTCAAAAATACAAAAAAGGCATGAACGCCGCCACACCGATTAGAGCCGTGAACAGTGGCTAGCAGATTCGAAAATTATTTATGCATAAAAACGGAACTCACTCGTAAAAATCGTTCTTTGTAAGAATAACGAGAATTTCTTCCTATTCTCGCAGTCATCTTTTTGGCTGTTTTTTCATTAGCTGACAACATGAAAGACGTGGATACAGGAAAAGATAAGACAAAAAGAAAAAGAAAACGTTTTCCGAAGTCCATTCGAACTTTTTAGAGACGCCGAGAAAAGAAGATTAATATCCCGTCTTTAGCCGTAGATCGCGAGCTAGGGTGACAAATCAGGACCCCAGGTGGACTCGGGCTCGTGATTCCTTGAAGCCACCAGGGCTGGAATTTCGGCTTTACAAAGAGTGATAGCGTCCCTCCGAGCCATGGTTTAGTGCACTGGGATGGACGTTGCTGCGTTTCGCGCGTTATTTTATACAAAGAAGAAAGCAACAGCTACAAAAAACCGGCATAGGAAAGGAAGCATGACAACATTATATTCTGTACCGACGCAACTTGAAATGGCCTTCTTTTTGTATATTTCGCGCATCAACATTTTGCAATAGATTTCTCTGGACGAGTACAGTCCCCATTCGTCAGCGTCTTCTTCTTGCTGATCTGATTTTCCGTGACATGATGATGTTCATCTTGCTGTAGAGTATCCACCACGAAGGGTACACACAAGGTTTCTGGTTGCCACTTGAAACTGCTGAACAAGCATTTATGAATGATCACGCAAAAACATACCCCCGATGTGGCAGGTTACTGTAATTAGGGGCCGCAACCAGCCGATACCTAAACGACATTTCTTCTGGAATTGGTGCTCTGCACACCATTCCAAACGTGGTTCGCAGCTGGAATGGTTACCTTTTTGGTGCTCCTCTCTTTATACAATTCTGTGAACTGCATATTATGCTGATCAGTAAAAGGAAGGCTCCCAGTCCGGCTCAAGACGACCTTTTTTTATCTGCTGTCTGCTCCTCTCACATACAAAGACGCTGCTTTGCTGCGGCCACGTCTGCTCTGAATTCTGTTTCTATTTGCCGACTTAGTGCTTGTATAGAAAAAGGGCTTAAATATTGCTGAAGATTTAACCAGCAGCGCTAAATTGCAGCACATTCACTTCACGCATAAAAGCGAAACTGATATCGCTATGATCAAAGGCGGAGCTGTTAAAAAAGCTGCGTTTGCGAGATGTCAGAGCAGAGATTATTTTGATAGACCGCTCTTGCGGATTAGAAGGAAGTTATGACTGCGTGAATCTGACAAAAAAAAGAGGAAAAGGATCTGTGTCCGTGGTGTTATATTCGCTTATATGCCGCTCGCCTTCGCAATATTCGCGCAGTCTGAACATCCGTCGAGATAATTTTATTCCGCGCGACGACCACAGGCGGCGTTCTACTGCTGGCTCTTGTACGGAAGACACACTTAGAATTTCCGGCCATGAAAACTGGTATTGCTGCGAGACTCAAGGTTAATTATGATGCTGCTTCCTGAATATTTTTACACGCAACATAAAATTCGGGGCAACGCACACTGTGGTGTGACAAAAATGACCGGAAAAGGTGGATTGCAAGCATCCGGCGCAGCAGATCGCCTTTCTGCACGGCAGGCACGATTATATTGAAAATACTCGTTTTGATACTCGGTACTTTTTGTGCCAACAGCTGCTGGCCCACACATCGCGCAAGGCCATCTCAGCAGTTTTAATGACTCTAAACACGAGCAAAGTGAGCAGGAGCAATGGGTCCATTTATTACGACGATCTCTCGACGAGCGCGATAATGTGACACTCAGAGTGCACGGAACAAGCGCGATGCAATCATCCACGTTCAGTGAGGCCACCATTAGCACGGGAAAAAAAAAGAAAAAGACAGGTGCGTCCGTCTATTCATGACGGCACGCGAATGAAGGGCTGTGCGGAGCCGCCGCGGGCTGCAACGAGGTACACGTGCCATGACTCACGGCATCAGCCGGAAGGAAAGGAGCAAGGAAATAAGGTTCAGCTCTGGCGAAAGGGGCGTGACCAAAAAGAACTCGGCTGTGAATTTCCGCTGCTCCTCGAAAAAAGGCACGTAAAGAATTTTCGCGCTAATTGGCTACCCGCTTGCATATCCATCACTCAGAGCGCTGTGAAACGACTTTTAAATGAGTGAAAGGAATAACGGGCTTCACATAGCAGCCAGCTCGGAGCAGATACGATGAAAGGTTAGAGAGGTAAAATGCCTAAAGCGTAAAAATAATGGGCCGCCTTTTTTACGAACCACTGTGCAAATAAACCAAGTTCCTACGACGATATCGGTTAAAAATAATGTCATTTATTTTCACAGAAACTACAAAGGATAGAAAGCGAGCGACAGTGCTTCTTTCAGCGTCTGTTGACAAGCACTTACTTCACCATCATCGTAACCATCATAGGCATAATATCAATTAGTCCTCTTACGTCTAGAAGAGGGTTAGGTTAGCCTCCATGTTCCTCTAATGAAGCTTGTTCCGTGCCAGCTGCGGCCATTTTATTGCTACAGAGTTCCTAATCTCATCCGTTCACCTCATTCCATGTCGCAATTTTACCTTCGCCTCGACTCCACTCCGGTAAGTTAAACAACCATCGAATGTCTGGTTTTCGCTTTAGGTGTCCTGTCCATGCCTATTTCTGCTCCTTCATTTTATTAGAGTCCTTCAATAGCGCTTTATGGTCATGAAACTCTGTCGGAAAGCTTGGTGTGCTGCCCATAGCGTCCGCCCGGAGGCGCTGACGTCAATCGACATATGATAAATATGAATACACAATATATCAAAAATGTGTATATATGATATATGATAAATATGGAATGAAGGCTACAGCAAAGTAATCCAGGCTGTAATCCGTCGTACAGACTAGGCGACAAAATCGTAGAGCAGCGGCTGCCCGGTTTAATGTATGCGGACGATATTGCACCATTAGCTGATATCCAGGGAGATGTGCAAACTCTGGTTAATTCTCGTGGAGACAAAGCAGACACTCTAGGCTTTACTTTTAGAACGATTTAATCAGGTCTGATGATTTTCAACAAATAAACTAATCAGTGCTTATAATACAAGCCCATGAAATACCCAGATGGACCGAATATAAATATCTAGGGGTATGGGTAAACGAAATATATACATGGAAAGGCACGAAGCTTGTTTGGATGACAGAGCGAAGAGATGTTTTTATTGGGGTTTAACGTCCCAAAGCGACTCATGCTATGAGGGACGCCATAGTGAACGGCTCCGGAAATTTCTACCACCTGGCATTCTTTAACGTGCACTGAAAACGCACAGTACATGGGTCTCTAGAATTTCACCTCCATTGAAATTCGGCCGCCGAGGTCGGGATCGCACCCGCGTCTTTCGTGTCAGCAGCCGAGAACCGTAACCACTGAGGCACCTCGGCAGCGGGCAAGGCGAAGAGATTCCGCCATAATGAAACATGGGGAATTATGAGGGTACAACAAATATGAAGTACTGAGAGGAATAATGGTGCCAGGGTTTACTCTCGCGAATGAGGTTCTGTGCATAAGGGCAGAAGTTCAGTCGTGATTAGAAATGACACATCCGTATTATGTTGCAAATCTGTAGAATAAGATTAATCATTTTATACTACCATGGGATGGTATTCATCCGGGTGTTGATGCAGGCACAGCCACTCTACCTGAGCCCTAGGGTTCAGAAACAAGAATGACAATGCGAATGAATCTTTGGTAAAATATTGCCAAAATCGGCTGCAAGACTGGTGGCTCAAAAACAGAGAGGTGACATAAAGTTATAAGAGCAGGATTAAAGCCTGTATTTAAAGTCGGTAACTGCCGCAAAGGCGGCAGCTACCACCTCCCCGTTTCATAGGATACACTCCTATTTTCCATCCATCCACCCGAGCATGTTTTGGCGAGCGGCTGAGGGTGAGGGCGCCCAATTGGGTAAGAATCCAAGTTTTGCTTCGGGTCGTTTTCGTGTTCTGGCATTTTGTCAGGTGCAGTGTGGAAGTGAGTGAATTCGTGTATTTTTGTGAACAAGCGAGAGCGGCCTAGACGATTATGCCTTCATCTTGTTTTGTGACGGGCTGCCGGGCCGACTACAGGAGCAACAGCGAAGAAATGTCGCTTTTGTTGTTTCCCGTCTAACGCCGCGCTATTAGATTAGGGGAGACGCGATGTGCCCCGATGAGAAGTTGGTGGCTTCTTTTTCGACTCGCCTAACGCGCGTGTTTGTGAGGTACAGCCGCGGTCAAAAATACGCGGCCCACGGCTCCGGTGCAAGGAGCGGCTGCGGGGCCGCACCGCGGCGCTGCTACCTCCGTCGGGCTAACGTCGGGCTAGGGTGCCTCGATGCGCGCCCGCTCTCCGCGCATCGAGGCACCCTACGTCGGGCTACGTCGGTCGCTGGCTGCGAGGGTGCACAGAGTGACGACAAAGCTTCGCCCTCACTCTCTCCTGGGAACGCAACACGGCTGATAATTGTCAAGTGCGGCGTTCTGCTGAAGGGGAGTGCGCGCGGTTCGCCGTTGCCGCCTCGATTCTGCTTCGCTCTCGTATGTCCCGCGCGACCATGCGTGGTGAGTCTTCGTGCAAGGGCATTACGGTGTTCAAGAAATAGCGCAGAACAAGTTATTGTCGCGTCAGGACCCCGGTCTGTGAACTCGGTGAAGGCCTGTTTTGTTTCTGGTGGTGTGTTACTCGTAATTTCGTTGCAACAGGAACGTGCTTAGATTTTTTCTAGCTTTGAATTAACAATTTTAAAGGAGCGAGCTCCAGCTACTAATTAAAGTTAACCCGACCAAGCACCGGGCGCTGGAGTGCGGAGTACACGAACGCGAGACGCGCGTAAGTATGGAATGCGAACCGAACTCGGACGCGTCGCAGGCAGACGCGCTTAGTCGAACTGCAGAACGCGCGCCTGCCGTAGCCAGTCTGTGCACAGGGAATACGAGATATCCGAGTTGGCGATGAAAGTCACACGCAGCACGCATTGCAGAGCTCTCTTTCGTACGGACCGTCAGCCGCGAAACAGTTGAACGCTGCACTTAACATTCATCAGCCGTGTGGCGTGCTCAGGGAAGAGTGAGGGCGAAGCTTTGTCGTCACTCTCTACACCCTCGCACTGAGCGCCCGACGTAGGTAGCAGCGCCGCGGTGCGGCCCCGCAGCCGCTCCTTGCGCCGGAGCCGTCGGCCGCGTATTTTTGACCGCGGCTGTACATTTCGATGCCAAGGAAATCGTTCGGCACGACGAGTTCGCAATCAATGAGGACGTTGTGTCACTGTGATGATAGCTGCCGAAGTTGAAGCTTGGCGCTGTTTATCGAATATTGGAAGGGCTCCCATGATACTTAACACCACGAACCACAAAGCGACGCCGTACGGCATCAGATGTCTGCACAGCAGCCCGAATTACTCGGACATCGGCAACGCTTCTGAAGCAGCTATGACGGAGACCCTCAGTGTCAGCACAGATCAGTCGCTATTTGCAATGCATGATAGCTTGAAATGCTAAAAGAAGGCAGTGGATGGAATGACCCATTTCAATTTTTTTTTCTCGCTGACTTGTGCTGAGTAAGCATTTCAGGTTAGACAGTCTGACAAACTGTAAAATTGTTGCGCAAGTCCGAGCTGCGCTAAGAATTAAGTCACATCTTCACGGCTGGTAGTGCAAAATGCCTAGCTAGTGGAGGCAAACAGTCGAGCCACTAAGAGCTCCTATATTCATGGTGGCTGAACAGCGCAAGAAAGGCGGGACAAAGGCAAGACAAGCGCTGAGTAGCAACCGAGTTTATTGAAGAACGAAAAGCTGCTATATTGACGTTAGTTTTTGTAACATTCGTAGTATATGCGAATAAATTGTTCACTCTCTGATACATTCGCTTTTTTCATTCTGTGAATGTACACCGCCGAAGATGGTGACGGGTAAGCTTCGAAAATTATCTACATTACTATTACTATGTTAAAGTGCATTGCAGTAAAGTTCTGTATTGTGAACTCACGTCATAATTCAAAACGGCATTACTCCGTCGGGATCGGGGCATTCAGTGGCGTCCTGCCGTAGCATTTTCACTTTAAAATAACGGCAACCTGCTAGAAAAATGACAAAGCTGTGCCTGTCGAAATGCACCATTTACTAGCGCAAAAAGCGAAAGTACCCTCTGCTGGGCTAGCACCGTTAGTGACATCGAATGCATTGTGCTTGCGAAAGGTGAACGTCATGACGGCGCGCACAGCAAGAGCCAGCGCGACGTTTTGGCGTGTTAGTCTGCAAAAGTGGCAAACGCTTAGCCATGCATTAAACCCTCCATTGAAATCCCGCCCCGGATAGGGCTAAGCATACTCCAGTATAATGCAACACACTGTTAAACCTGCAGCCGTCCAAACTTAAGCCAGGCAAGCGAAACGAGCGCAGCACTAATCCTTTGCTGACGCGGCATTTGCATTTTCAAACACTGCGTTTCGCTCACGTTCATATGGAAGGTAGTAAGCATAAGGCGCGTTCAAGGAATTTTTCAATGTACCAATAAGTGTGACAAGTCCCCACGCAGCAGCCAGACAATCACAGGTAAAGAGAAAATCGCGATACTGCTCGCAGCGTTTTTTCTCCATATAGGCGCCAGGCGGGCTAGAATTACGGAAACGTTGCGCGTACAGGACCTACACTTCAATTCCGCATAAAATATTTAAAAGGATGAAATAGAATAGGCGCGGAAGCAAGTTCTTCAGATGTGACTACACCATACGTCACCAGCGGGATCTACAGATCACGGCTCTCCGATCGACGATGGCACCCCTAGCGGCGAATTTTGTCCCCAAACCCAACTTCGGCGGGGGTTTCATGACCATTAAGAGTATTTAAGGACTCTGATTTTGTCAAATATATCATTAACTCGCATCTATTTTCCTTCCCACTCTGCTCTCTTGGTATCTCTTAATGCTATCTCTATTATTCTTTTTCCGTTGCTTGCTGTCTTCTCCGCATTTAATTTCAAGCGTTCTCGTTGTGCTTAAGCTTATTATGTACCTTCACAGTGACTGGTTTTATGGTGTTTAACGCCCCAAAGCAAACCAGGCTAAGATGTATGCCGTAGGGGAGGGCTCCGGAGAATTTTGACTACCTGGAGTTATTTGACGTGCACTGACATCGCATGGTACTCGGGCCTCTAGAATGTCACCGCCATCGAAATGTGACCGCCGCGGCAGAGAGTGAACCCATGTCTTTGGGTTCAGCAGCCGAGCACCATAGCCACTGAGCCAAAAATAGTTGTAAACTGCTACTAATGATGTGAGAGCGGCAACCGGCTGCAATCCACCTCACTGAGTTGAGTCGAAAGCATTTTATTGGGTAAGGAAGGTGCATGGCTATCGGAGGCGGTAACGAGTAGTAAGCAGAATTTACAATGATTGCAAGGTCGTAAGTCACCTCGCATTGCTCTCATCAGGTCAGTAAGGAAGCCATATCTTGCGAACACCATTTGGACACTAGAGTCACTTGCTAGAAGAGAGTGGTAGTTCAAACAGAAGGGTGCGATTAGGAACGTGAGGTGGCGAAGCCAGGACAGTCCCACATAGAAGGTGGGATATTCCGCCGTGCGTTAGCATCGTGCAGCGAGGGCACGTAATCATTTCCCCTGTGTAGCGACCCCAGCAGGCCAGAATACGGGGCGTGTAAGCCGCATAAGGTGTTGAATATACGCACACAACGTGTCGTCGTGTGCGCATTAACGGTACTGCGAGACAAGCTCCGTTGCGCCTAAGGAGAGCCGGTGGTGTATACGCGCGCTGAGTGAGTGTAATTGCTCTCCTCGTCTCCCCTATACGCACCACTGTGATCACCCGTGCAGCGCTCTGATGTGACGACGGAACCCGGGCGCTTCGAGGTGACCTGCTTAACGAGCACCCACTCCAGCTCAAACGCCATGCGAGGAACCGCCGCGACAGCTGTGCTAATGCGTTGACTCGTCTAGAAAAGTTATCGCCTAACTTTGAATCAAAATTTCATGCTTTCTTTCAGTTGCGCTGCGTTTCATGTTTATATTGGCCGCTAAGCACGTGGTTTTTTTTTTATTGCGGTAAAAATTTTCTCGTGCCACTAGACGATCAAATGAAGCATGCCGGCTTTGTCTTAAAATTTGGGTGAGTGGATATATGAAAGCTTAAATCGAAAAGAGAGATCACGAATGTAAATCTGTCAAGTCTTAGCCATCATCGACAGAATTTTGCCCATGATGCTAGGTTGACGTGTTCACAGAAAGGTTGAGCGAATTTTCAGAAAATAAATCGAAATATTCCTGAAGTTTGAGGCCATCGCAACAGTTCTCAACAGTGTAAAAAATGTATGCCAAGCTAAAAATTTGATGGCCTGTACTTAAGGCACACCACTCAGAAAGAGTGTACTTGCGCCTCGAATGCTGTAATGATGGAGCTACAACATAAAGCGTGAATCAGACAGAAATGACGGCAGCCAAGTGAAGGAGCGTAGCGCGTAAAGCACGGACTCTCTGAGACAAACAGCAAAGCAAAAATAGAAATAAAGACCTGTTCGATGGTTACATTTGGGGTCATATTAAAGATGATATTTGGAGTGGATGCCGTTAACACGAAGCTGTGGCCTTGTGGTAGAGCATCCGCCTCGCATTCAGTAAGTGCCGGGTTGTGTTCCCACTGCCGCCAGCTACCCACCACTTTTTCAATGGGTAAAAGATTTCTCACGGCCTGGTACTCTGCTCTTCTTTGGTGAAACACTTGGAAAGCGGCCTTACAACCTGTGACTTTCAACAGTTAGTACAGCTCCTTCCCGAACATGGCAGCTTCACCTCAATTAGAGCATATGTGCCGTGGAGCAGCCTTAACAGGAAGAGTAAGACTGGCCTGTTTCAGTTTTGCCGACACGCGAATATTGAATTCTTCGAATAGATGTCGAATGCGAATAGCAAATGACAAATAATGAACAGACTGTGCAATACTTGATAATATTATCCTATTTTCGCATTCTGCAACATTTAGCTTTGCTATAAAACAGACAAGTGAGACTCAAAGCTAGAGCGCGCACTATACATCACGCAATTCATGCCGGCGTCCCGTGCAAAATATTATCAACGTTTATCTTCGCTTTCAGGATGTGCCTCATCACTTCATTTCTAAACTTCGTAGACGGGTCGGTGTACCACTGCAGTCCTCATAATGAGTTTCGCTAGACAGTGGGCAGCCAAGAAAAAAAAATAAAAAACTTGTTTTGTTGTCCTTTAAATGACTATAGCAATTGTGTGCACTACTGACTTGAACTCACGACAAAGTGGGACTGTTCCGCCCCACGTCGTCTACAGGACGGTGTGAAAAGCTCGCAGATTGCTCAGTCGCTGTGTGCCGAGCTTGACAAGCCCTTAAAAGGAAAAAAAGTGCAGTAATAATTTTTAATGCGCACTTCCGGGTTATCGATCTGTGATATTCTGATCATCAGAATATTGTAAATGTAATGGAGAGTTGAGTTATGTAATATAATATAATATATAATGTAAATATAATATAATATATAACATAGTTGTGTAATATAATATTCCTGCCCAAAATTTCCGCACCCCTCATAAATACTGGCGCTGAAATATCTCTCTAAAACGATTCAGATTGAAGCACCGAAAATTTGTCGGAGAGGCGGACATTTTTTCTTGTACTTTCGTCGAATATTAGTTCGGTCAGGCTGGAACTGAGGTAAAAGCAAAGCGCGATGCGCTGTAGTCAGGGGGCTCATAAGCGAATATATAGTTGGTTGGTTGGTTGGTTGGTTGGTTGGTTGGTTGGTTGGTTGGTTGGTTGGTTGGTTGGTTGGTTGGTTGGTTGGTTGGTTGGTTGGTTGGTTGGTTGGTTGGTTGGTTGGTTGGTTGGTTGGTTGGTTGGTTGGTTGGTTGGTTGGTTGGTTTTTGGGGAAAGGAAATGGCGTAGTATCTGTCTCATATATCGTTGGACACCTGAACCGCGCCGTAAGGGAAGGGATAAAGGAGGGAGTGAAAGAAGAAAGAGAGAAAGAGGAGCCGTAGTGGAGGGCTCCGGCATAATTTCGACCACCTGGGGGTCTTTAACGTGCACTGACATCGCACAGCGCACGGGCGCCTCAGCGTTTTGCCTCCATAAAAACGCAGCCGCCGCGGTCGGGTTCGAAACCGGGAAGTCCGGATCAGTAGCATGGAAAATAACCATGCCATGGAATATATGGAAAGCAGAAAAATAACCAATGCAGTGGGTAACTCGCGATCGCACAGACAGTTCAACACGCCACCGTTTATTCTTTAACAATGGCCGGCTAGGTCGATTGCCCAAGGGTAGATTAGGTTAGGAATGTTAAGCAAGATTAATTCCTTTCTTGTTTTACTCCACGAACATTTGGCTTTGATATGGGCCGGTCATAAATCATTCCAGATAATTTTTGTTTTCATGCATCGAAACAGCACTGTTCGCATCATTGCAGCCCGATTAAATCAGCAAGCCGGTGTTCCAAACAAGAAAGGCACTGCACTTGGCGTTTCGGAGCGTAATCACTATTCCGGGCAAAATGGTCTCGAAAAAAAAAAACGATGATTCGAGACATTTTTTCTTCGCAAGTAAGCCAGAACAGCTTGCATAATTGTGCCACATGATTGAATATGCTGATACAAAGAAAACAGAATGTACAAAAAAATTAACCATGCAAACTCATTTGTGAAATGTGCAGTGGGTGTTGTATATCTCGTTCCACTGACCTGACAGAAAGCGAACATCGGCCAAACAGGACTAAGCATTAATGACCGCTCGAGAGACCGCCAACTACCAATACAGGATGGCGCGGTCTAGCATTTAGCGCATCACTGTAAGGATTGCAATAAGGAAGAAAAAAGTTAACCTCTGATTTACTTCATTGAACTAAATTCGACGTAGGTGGGCTAGCCCACTATGTATAGACCATACGCACAGGTTATACTTATGACGGTTTTACAGACAACGTAAACGGCAGCTTCGCGAAGCGGTTTCTGCCTTTCCACTTGGCTGCAGTAGGCGTGGTACTCTCCGTTCCTCTTCGCTGCAGCTGGCGTGCACGGGCCTCGTCCTTTACACGTGGCTGCGGGTGCCGCGAAACCGGTTTTCTCCTTTCATCAGGACGCAACCAGGCTTCACCAGGACATATAATTGTTTCTTCGTTAGCGACCCACCAAGTGCCAGCGCACGAAAAGGAAACGGGATCTCCCTCTCTCCACTGTACCATCCTCAACCCGACGCCTGTCACCCTCTCTTCGTCTTCCCTTTCCCGCTTGCATTTTCCTCTCCTTTGGAAGTGGAGAGGTATGCGGTCTCCCTCTCTGCACTTTGCCACGTGCCAACCATGGAAGGTTGCGGTTGGTGGCTTCACCAGGACACATAACGTTTTTTTGGTCGATTACCCACGTAGTGCTAGCGCACTCCACCTGCCAACCGTGACATGTGGTAGCTGGCAGGTGGAGGAGCAAATCTCCACTGAAATTAGTGTATTCTGCTGGAGCACCGGCAGACAGCACGTGAACAGGCGGAGGCCTATCACATAAAAAGAGAGGGGATTGTGCATGTTAGTACTGCTCCGATTCCGAATGTCAGTAGATTTGTGTAATTAGGCCAAATGAGGATATATGCGCACATTGTCGCAACAAAAAAAAATGACGTCAACTGTCGGTTGGAGCTACGACCTGCTAGGTGGTACCAGGCTACAGCCTAATTACAACCCCAACTTCTTCCGTTAAGCTGCTGTGCAAACATAATGCGAAGCACGTTCTCCTCGTAACCACTACTGCTCTTTCCAATTTGCTCGGTGCTCTTAGAGGCTGTGCCGCCTAATTAGCGTCCCATGTTCTCGCCTGGTTACCACCGGCTACACCTTGGCAAGTGAGCCACCCGGTGGGCAAATGAGCAGTGGCGCAGTGGCACAAGGCAGGTGCCATGGCAAGTGTTGCCATCGGTGGGACTTGGGTTGCTTGATTTGGGGTACGACCCAGCTTGCTCTACCCGAGCAGCCTATCACGATTAAATGAGCTGCCGAATGACCTTCACGGAGGGCAGGTGAGCAGCCTGCCATAATACCGGATTCACACAAACAGACAGACAAACAGACAACGCCCAAATGTAGGGAATGGCTACTATAGGTGCTAACGCACTACAAAGAATGTGATTTTTTTCATCTGTGTAGAAATTGTTGACCCAAGGTGTGTGCCTTTTTTGACACATTGTGGCTTTTTCACGCGTGCTAGCGTCAATGCCCTCCACTCATAGCTATATTCCACCAGCTTCCTTTGTAAATACACAGTGGCAAGTAGCGCTTGTCCCGCCGTTTCTTTCTCGTCTCTGAGCTGTTTCTTAATTCTTATGCTTCGTCTTCACTAAGTCAATGCAGCTTAGGGATGATGGTTTCCCGAGCCATCTCAAACTGCCTGTGTTTCATCCCAATAAAGTTTTGCATTCTTTGGTTATCTCCAACGAACTGATTCCGTTAATTTATTTTTTGTTTCCTTTTTCACCTTCCGCTGCACTGATCCGACTTACTTGCCTGATGGCATTCTTCTACCTTTGCTGCTTCGTAGACCCGCTGCTGGTCGATTTTTTTTCAGTACTCTGTGCATTCAGTTTTGTTTTATTTCACGTCCGTCTGTACTCAATTTGGTCAATCGCTGATTTATGGAGGCTGCTTCTGGTAGTTAGAGAATAATTGTGGGCCTACTCGTGGAGAAAAGCGATAAAAAAGACAAGAATCGCATACAGATGTGCGGAGTAAAACAAAAACAAAAACCGAAAAAAAATTAACCGAAGTGCCAACTGTGCTGTGCTGTGTTATAGCTCGTGGCTATGTGCTGTTTAGGAGAAAGATTTCCTCCCGAGTAAGCGCCACTGACTAATGACTACGGCAAGAAGAGGTTAACTACGAGAAGTAAGGTTTCCTATCCTGCACTGGGTGAAAGAGATGGCGATGAAAAGGGGAAATCCTGAGTAAAAAACAAAATTTACTATTTGTTTGATGCCAAGTACGTAGTCAGTTTTAAGCAGTGCAAGCATACTCTGAGCGCAAAAAAAAATCAATAATTTTATGACATGATCTACAGCTGTTATCAAACTCTTCCCCCGCGGAACGGAATTCAATTTTCCATCTGCGCGTATCCGCGAGCACAAGTTAAACTACATGGTTTTTAATTTTTTTTGGCATTGATTTTCGGCTTCGTCCGATCTCCTGCGGAGACTTTTTGACGCCTGGCGGGGTGCTGGTAGTTTCGACATAGCTAGAGGATAGTAGTAGTAGTAAAGACTTTTATTCGACCATAATTTATAGGCCGAGCATGTCGACCGCCTGGGCGACCAGAAGCCGCTGTTCTTCTTCCCCTTCAGCGCCAAGCCAGTCGAGCCAGGTGGTGATGGATAGAAAGGGTGGGGGGAAGGAACCCGACTGCTGAGCAGCCGGGCAATAGAAGAGGCAATGGGCCAGGTCCGCATAGATGCAGGGGCAGTTGGGACAGGAAGGGTCCGATCGATAGCGATAGAGGAAGAGGCGGGACGGGGTGATAACTGCATTCATCTGAATGTGCCGAAGAAGGCGAGACTCCGGCACCGTGAGTGATGGATGAGGAGGAGGGTAAAGGCGTTTGTCGAGGCGGAGCTCAAGGTAGACCTCTTTTATGGTGCGGCGAAGGGTAAGCCTCCCACCGTCCTCCGAGGGCTTGGGCCAGGGGATCAACGGTGCCCGGAAAAGTGTGTCGCGGGCGAGCTGATGGGCCAGCTCATTGCCGTCAATCCCTGAATGCCCAGGGACCCAGCGGAGGAAAACGATGGAAGGCTGCAGTGCGGAGACCGCTCGCTCGACCTCCTGTTGGAGAGAAGGGGTCAGGGTGCGTTTCTGTATGTGGTGTATAGCGGCTTGTGAGTCTGAATAGACTGTGTACTCTTGGAGAGAGGGAAGGAGGGCAAATGACTGGAGGGCATGCGCAATGGCGAGGACCTCGAGGGACAATGCGTCTGGAGGGTGTAGATACGGCCCGCTGGTGTGGGTTTCAGGAGAAGGGAGGTGTGGATGGTACAGGGCGTAGCCGCAGGAACCTCGAGGAGCCACGAAGGAGGCATCCGTGTAAGCTACACCCTGGGTATCAAAGAGAGGGGAATGGTGCTGTGCGGCCGCATGACGACGTCCGGCGTGCAGGACGGGGGACATGTTGGCCGGGAGGGGAAGGATACGAAGATTGGGAGCGGGGGTGGGAATAGGAGAGGTAAACGGGGAGATTGGAATGGGCGAGATACCCGCTTGAGTCAATAACCACTGACCCTGACGGGTAAGGGAAAGCCGGGCAAGTTGTGAGTCACGATGGAGACTGATAAGAGAACGAAGAGGATGGAAGAGGCCTGTGGCAAAGAGCTTAGTGGTAGAGGTAGTGATAGGGAGGTTGAGGGCTGCCTTGTAGAGGCCCACAAGGGCAGTCTCGAGAGCGTTAAGTTGAGTCTGATTGAAGGAAGCGTAGGGTGCAAAGTACAAGACTTTGTTGAGGGCCAGCGCGTGGGCAACGCGGCACGCGTGAGCCTCGTGGAGACCTGAGCGTCGAGTGACCACGCGCCGCAGGAGGTGAGTTACAGAGTGGCAGGTGGTGACAGCGCGGTGGAGGGCTTGCACATTCTTAGCCGCATGCAAAGGGAAGCCAAGAACTTTGCACTGTGTGACGACAGGAATGGGAGAGCCAGAAAGGTGGAGAGTGACGAAGTGGTTGTGTGAGCGCTGGTAGGAGGAATGGTTGAGAAGGAGAAGCTCGGATTTCTCAGGAGCAGGAGAGAGGCCAGCGGTGGTGAGAAAGGAGTCGATGAGATCTAGGCCACGTTGCAGGGTGTCCTGTACGTGACCGGGAGAGCCAGATGAACACCAGAGAGTGATGTCATCGGCGTAAAATATATGATGCAGGTCGGGAATTTCAGCTAGCTGGGAGGCGAGAGGGGCCATAGCGAGATTGAAAAGGGTAGGAGAGAGAACAGCACCTTGAGGAGTGCCACGGGTGAGGTGGTGTGGGTTAGACAAGTGGGTATCTACTCGAAAGCGAGCCACACGTTTAGAGAGGAATGAGCGGATATAGGAGTACATGCGGGAGCCACAATCCAAAGAGGCGAGTTGAGAAAGGATGTGATCGTGGCAAACACCGTCAAAGGCCTTGCGAACATCGACAGTCACAAGTGCGTAAATTTGAGTGGGTGTAGGGGACAGAAACGTTTGCTGGAGAATCAGAAACATGTCCTGTGCACAGACGCGGCGTCGGAAGCCAATGAGAGAATGGGGGAAGAACTCCCGTGCCTCAAGAAAATCAGAGAGGCGAGTCAGAGCCATTCGCTCAAGGGTCTTACCAACGCACGACGTCAGGGAGATTGGGCGGAGGTTAGAGAGAGAGGGAGGTTTGCCCGGCTTTGGAATCATAGAAATAAGGGAGGATGTCCAGGAGCTCGGCAAGCAGCCGCTCTCCCAGGCCTCATTGTAGGTTTGAAGGAGGAATTCTTTGGCGCAGTCAGGAAGGTTACGAAGTGTGGTGTATGTAATGGCATCCTCACCGGGAGCCGAGCGTGTAGAATTAGCAGCCAGAGCAGATTCGAGCTCCCGGAGAGTGAAGAATTGGTCCAGATCGGGGTTAGGTCCACCTGAGTACACCGGGTAGGAGGGTGCCAGAGGGGGCGGGAGGTAGAGAGAGGCGAGTTGATCAAAAACTTCGGAGGGAGTCCCCTGAGTGAGGGCTTTAGCTAGAGTGGGAGCAAGGGCAGGCTTACTGCCAAGGAGGGATTTAAAGAGAGACCATGCGGATCGCGAGTGCAATGCAGAATCAAGGCCATCACAAAGAGCACTCCAACGAGAATGCTCGAGGGAGGCGCAGTGGGCGACGATCTCAGCCCGCAGAGCAGTGATCCGGGAGGAAAGTTGGGCATTGTGTGGTTGGGAGCGAAAGGAGCGTTGAAGACGTTTACGGCGACGCCATAAACGGATAAGGTGTGGATCTGGGTCCTGGATTGGGTAACGAGAGCGAACGCGACGGCTACTGGACGTGAGCGCTGCAGAGATGCGCGACGTCCAGTCGTCGTAGGATTGAAAGGAGTCGGAGGCGAGATTTGTGCGAAAAGCATGCCAGTCAGTGTGAATAACCGGATGACAGCGAGGGATGTGGGAAAGAGAGGTGGTGATATGAATGAGAAAGTGGTCACTTAGAAGAGTTTCGGCTGTCACCTGCCAGTGAAAGGAAAGAGAACCCCGAGAGAAAGTGAGGTCGGGTGTCGTGGAGCGTTGTGAGGCAATGCCCGCTCGAGTAGGAGAGCCAGGAGTATTAAGAAGGGTGAGGTGGCGTTCCTGGGCCAGACAGTGCAGGAGGCGGCCGGGTTTGAGGGTTTGTGGGTAGCCCCAGAGTGTGTGAGGGGCATTAAAGTCACCACCAAAGAGGAGATGGGAGGTAGAAGGAAGAGAGTGAAGGAATTTGCCCAGAGCAGAGAATAAAGAGGATGTGACAGGGGGGTTGTAAAAAGACAAAATGACGAGTGAGATGCGGGAAGAAGGGTGGTAATAAACCACACAAACTAAATATTTAAGGAGGGTGGAGGGGATGTCAATTTGCTCTACGAGCACGTCACTGCGTACATAAATAGACGCAAGTGGCGTGGCCGTAGTGGCATGGTAGGCGCGGTAGCCTGGGACATTGCGGGCCGTCCGGGTCTCCTGGAGAAGGAGAAAATGAGGCAGAGAGGGGCGGGTGAGTAGGTACTGGTGGAGGGGGGTCTTATTGTGACAAAGATTTCGGCAGTTCCACTGCACAATTTCGAGGTCCTCGCCAAACGCCATTATGAGAGTGGAGAGGAACGCGATGGTACGCGTTCCTTCTTTTTTGCCGGGGGCAGTGACTCATGGACGGATTGGAGCATAGATGTGAAAGATTCCAATTGCTTTGATTGTGCTTGGAGGGTGGTAAGAATCTGGAGAACCGAAGTTTCCAGCTGAACCAAGCGAGTGTGATGTGCCTGTGTGGTGGTTTCGACAAGGTCAGCCAAAGGGGCGACCTGGGCTCTGGAGGAGGGAGTGGGGAACGTGGCAAGGTGCTCATTTAGCTTGCTAAGCTGGGAGGTAAGAGAGGAGGTGGTTGTCTGGAGGGTTTGAGTCAAGGCATGTATCTGCTGTTGTAGATCGTGGGAAATGCGCTGCTGCTCTCGCTGCTGGCGTTCGAGCATTGCTAGCCGGAGGTCGAAGGAGCGGCTCGCGTCAGTCAAGGATGGAGAGGGTGGTGTAGTGGAAGAGAGGGACGCTGGCACCGAGGATCCTTTAACTATGGCGGCGAAGGAGCCTGGTGGTGACGTGATCGGAGCTGATGGATATTCATGATTAGAGGAGGAGGACGAGGAGGAGGAGGAGGGGGTGGTTTGTTGAGTGGCCTGGCGCAAAGCTAGGCGTCGGAGGTATGCAGCTTTAGCACACTCGCGTTGTTTAGCAAGGAGGAAGGGGCAAGTGGGGTCGAGGGAGGGGTGGGTATTCACCTGGCAATGAACGCACCAGGGCTGGGCACACACATGAGCGGAAGGGTCAGCGGGTAGAGGAGCAGCACAGCGACGGCACTTTGCCGGAACGCTGTGCTGGGGGCATTGGTGGGCGCGGTGGCCTAGAGTGAGACAACGGGTGCAGGTGGGAGGCTTAGGTTTATGAGGACGGCACCGGAAGGCAACGCGTTTGAAATATACAAAGTGGGGGATGACGGTACCAGCGAACGTTATGAGCACTGATTGAGTGGATCCCATCATGCGAGCAGCGAGAATATCTGTTTTGAAAGATTCTAGTTCATGCATGAGCTCATCAGGAGTGAAGTGGCCACCGGCGTTATGGATGACGCCGAGGCATGAGATGGGAGGATGGGGGGAATAAGTTTTGATGCTGACAGGCTTACCGTGAAGGTGAAGGTGCGTGATAGAAAGTAGGAGGTGGGCGGTGAGAGGAGAATGAGTTTTTAAAAACACAAGGCTTTGGGCTGGCTTGGCCTGAAGGGTGATGTCTGCACTGGTCTTGGAGGAAAGTTGTGCAGCGGAGGTGACTGCGGCGAGCACGTCGTAGAGAGGCAGCTTGGGATTGAGGGTACCAGGAGGGAGTTGTATGCCAACAGTGATGAGCTCGGAGCGGGGTCGGGTGGCGGAAGCAGGCTTACGGCTGGCACCGATGGTGCTCCAGCCGATTTCCGGGGATGAAGTGTCGTCTACCGGGGACGCCATGAAGTCCATGTCTGCCGACGAATCGTCAGCCTGGGGCGCAATCTGCGACGCTGGTGCCGGGCTGCAGGTCTTGGTGTCAGCGGGTAATGTGGCTGGTGTAGGCGCGGCGGCACCGGCGGCGTCGACGAACGCAGGCGGCTGCGACGCGTCTATGGGCCCAAAGGTGTTGACGTCTCTTAGAGCGTGGAGTTGGCGAGCAGTGGACGCTGCGGCGACGACGAACGCTGCCGGCTGCGCCGCGGCCGTCGATCCGGAGCTCCCAGCGTCGCTCACAGTGTTGGTTGCGACAGGATTTTGCGCGGTGGCGTGGGCGGTTGGAGTAGGCCCCGCGGTGGCGGCATCAGTGGGTCTGGGCTGCAGGGGCTTCGTGAGACGCTGCATTGCAGAGGTGCAGGCGCGGCGCGTTAGGGTTAGCGAGGCGCCGCGCCGCTTCTGACTTTTGGAGGCGCTTGAAGGGCCAGCCCGGCAGCGGGCCGTGATGCCGATGGTATCCACGTGCTTCGGAAGCCTTCCGGAAACGATGGAGAGGAAATCCAGGGGCGGGCGAAGCCCTGGATTAGGCCAGGGGCAGGTGAAAGCAGAGCTCGATAGGCAGCAAGCTAAACGGTGCGGTGCTTTTAAACTAGGAGCCTTACGTTCCATGGTTTCCTCCCGAGTCAATATCGGAACAGAGGGTCGCCCCAGGAGAACTGCGGTAAACGCTTGAGCAGTCTGCACTACACTGCACTGCTGCAATGACCACCAATTCAAAATCTCAATGCTTTGCGCCAAAAAGATTTGGCCGAGTTCTGGTTACCAAGGGTTAATCCCTCCAACCTTGAAATTTGTTTTCAGTAAAAATTACGCGACTTGTTTTCACTTAAATACGAAATAATGCAGATAGGGGTGATTTGGTTCTGTAGAACTCCATGTTAGATGCATCTTTTACAGTGTAGTGTGGCTCTTAACTCAATGTTGCTGGAATTATGAAGGAACTAAAGCAAAAATTACTACCTGCACATTGCTTTACCCAACGTGCCCATATCCAGAAGCCAATTTTAATATTTTGTGGGCGCCGCTTAAATTTGAGAAATCCGCATGTTGCAAAACAGCGACACTTGCCATTCGTTCATTTTTTTCAGCTAGTCCAAGTTATTTGATAGACCACATCGAAGGCCTCCAACCAACTTAGATACAAACCGAGTAAACAATGTTTCATTTAACAAATGTCACATGTCTTCCTACATTCCCGGCAACATATATCAGGAAATAAGAGACAGTGAATTTCTGGATGCGGGTTAGAACTCGCACATTTGTCTGACCTTTTTTATCGCATAGATTGATCACAGTAGTACCAAACAATTTGACAGTAGAACGCTGGCCGCTGACTTCATGTTGACGTCAAATTTTGTGTCCTCCAAACTGTGTGTGCGTGCGTGTGCGTGTGCGCGTGCGGGTGCGTGCGTGCGTGTGTGCGTGCGTGAGTGCGTGTGTTCCTTGGCGACGCATGATGTGGTCGACAACTAACGCCTCCTTGCGCTTTTCTTTCTGGCAATATATTCAGCGGGGTCTTCGCCAGAGCCCGGCCGTTGCTTATTCGGCTAAGCCGGTTAATTACCACTTCACATATACAAAAACAAATACGCATATATTTTGTTCTGCCTTGCTCGAGGTTTCGCCCTGTTTTGGAATACTCGCCTGAGTTGTGTGCTGACCAGGTTGTAGCGAAAATTACAAGCTTGCAAAATGTTGGCAATGGCCATGCCCATATGACACGAAAACTCGAACATTTTGCAACGGTCCCAAATTCTGATTGCTGGCGACACGAATCACCAGCTTACAATGCGAGATGATCGCCGCAAATAGTCAGTTCAGGCCTTTATGTTGCCGTTGTGGTCTTGCTACGGGTCTTTTCTTTGAGGGTAGGGAGAAGAGGGGGATGCATTCGCATTGCTTTCTGGATGTCTCCACGTTGTAGATGCGTCAGCTGTAACACGTGTGGAGGCGGCCGAAAGAGGAGCCCATCTCCCGCACCGAGCATACGCAACCTTCAAGAAAGTTTGTGCTCGGTTTTTAGCACGTTACGCATCACTGAGCTTGATTTTACTTTGCGCTGCTCAATCCTCGTAAACGCCGTCCGAGATTTTTCAGCGACCAGTTCCCGAGGCTTTTATAGCGTCGACTCTGGCCCTTTGTTGTTGCAGCATATTTATCAAGCGAGAAAAAGGGCGACAAGCGTTCACCATGTTTTATCGAATTCTTCGTTCTTTAGCTTTAGTTTCCCGGTAGCTGCGGTGTTACGCAATTATTTCCCTTGACAACTTATGTCACTACGTTGCGTGTCGAGCGGCAGCGGCCGCTTGTAGCGGGTCGACGTTGTTTTCTTTCGAAAGAGCTTACGAGCTCCTAGAAGCAAAAGCACTTGCGCCGCAAATCTCCCCCAGTATGCGACGCCCCCTTGTTCAGGCAACGTGTTAAGCACAAGGCCTTTTAAGGGCCTCTTGATCAAAGCGGACGACGCTTACAGTGTTGTGACGTAAATCGGCATCTTCTGAGTTTCAACACCTCCTTTCTCTTATTTTCTCCTGCCTCGCTGCACACTGAAACGTCTCTCCACTTTAAAAGAAACAATAAGCTCATATTCGCAATACAGATAACGCCGGGGCAAAATAATGATGCCGAACGTTCATTACGGAGTGTATCTTTTAGATGTAAATAGACTTTGTTTCAAGCTGATGATTCGGCGAACAGCCAGAGTCTGTGTTTTGTTTTAGGCACGCAGAAAAAAGAATACTGCGGCTTAATCGTCTGACTGCTCGCTGCTAGCACTCTTTTGCTCCATATCGCTTCTTTTGTGCTTTCTGCGCAGTCGGGAGGCCTCGTGTTTTATATGCCCAAGAACATGAATCGGCATAAAGCTCGATGGAGCGGCCAACGTGAACAGACAATGCCTCGGTCTTCGCTACTGCGAGGCGCATGCCAAAAAACAAAAGAACCAAGCAATACACATCGCATCCTTTCTATCGTGCTACTTTTAAAAGGACAATAAAAAATACAGTTTTCTCGAAACTCCAAGATCCCGCATCTCCCATTTCATCGTGGTTCAGCGGCTTCTCTTTGAAGTGCAATGCACGATGCCAACAAATGTGAGAAATAAGAACGAAATGAAGTGTTTTTTTCCAGTTTCTCTCCGTATTAAACGCCTGCATATATTCCCCCTTCCTCGCACTTGGAAAGCCTTTTCCTCTCTCCTGTTTCTGTACAAAAAAAAAAGGATTTCTTATCATCCTTTTAAAGAATGTTCTGAGATTAGAGATGCAACGAATGCGCTTTAAAGAGGTACTATTCCCACAGCTGCTTTTTTCGGACTTCCTGTTGAGTATCTATAACAAATTCTGTATTGGTATTTAAAAACATTGATTCATTGATTGTCTGATTGTTTGATCGATTGGTCGATTGATTGATTGATTGATTGGATTGATTGATTGACTGATTGAATACTAAATTATCAGCTGAGTTTTAACCTTCATTCAGCTCAAGCGCATAGTGCTGTGATTTTCAAGCTCTGCGCAACACCTCATGCCTTGACGTGTCCTCCTTCATCGAGTTACTGGCACAGGCTACCTCGAGCCAACGAGACTTTAAAAGCTTTCGTACTAAGCAAAACCTCAACCCGCTATGTATATGCTGAGCGTGGGCTTGTCGTTGTCGACAGCTAAGTAATGCTAGACGCTAACCTGAACGTTGGCATACTATGCGAGCCGGTCTCTCTACACTAAATTCAGTTCAATTTATTTATTTCTAACAACTTTATAATAGATAAATACTGCAAAAAGCTCTTGGAAGAAAGCTGTGTCTAACAGCCTGGCGCGGCCTGTAAACACACAACCGACATTCGTTTGTTGCTGTAATGACCAGAGTTCTTAGTATTTTTTCTTTCAGCTCCGTAGAAGCAGATAATGTTGCCCACGGATCACTAATGAGAAACCTGCTTGCCCTGTAATTGCGAAAATTTTCCCTAGAGAGATGTTATCTGGCTTTCAGCTGATTTTCAGTACACCTGTACTGACAAATGAATTCTGGCAAATGGTCTAGTGGAAGCTCCGGCTTTTTGTATTTTATTTGCATTTTACGAACCAACGGACGGGTTCCAATCTTTTGCTTTCTGTCATATTATTTCTCTTTTAGTCTGAATTGTTGTCGTAGAAGTATGCACGCCTCGCAGAACTGCGTAACGAGAGGAGCGGCTTTGTTTTCCGGGACTGGAATGGGTGAATTTTTGGGTGCTGTTTTCTGCGGGCTTTCTCAGGCCACTGTATAACGCACACCGGACGTCATAGCTCAACCACGTTCACAAAAGAGCATAATAAAAGTACATAGCAGGAAAAAGATGCAAAGTATGGGCGAGTTTCTTATAAACCTCTTCATCTATCGTGGGAGTGCCGGGACATGTGAACTTGACATTTTTGCTTCGCTAGCTTTTGGCTCAACAGTTGGACTAGGCGGCAAAAATATTGCTGCGAAAGGACTGAGCAGAATAAAAAAAATTTAAATCTCATGGATAAAAAGTACAAATTCTTTTCTCGCAGACACAACGCCTGTAATTTATTTGTGCAGATTCGCGAATTGGACGAAAAGACGAAGCTGGGCTCATAATGCGTGCGAGCTAAATCGTGAAAGATGCAGAATTCAAGCAATTTAAGCTCACTTCGTGCACGCAAAATCTCGCCGCTGAGCGTGTTTAAGGTATATGGCACACCTCCCCCCCCCCCCCCCCCCCCCCGCCCCTTCCCCCAAAAAAAGTTTTCCTAAAAAAATGCCATACTTCTACGGCTCAGTTCTCGTTTTCGGCCAAAACTGGCCGCAATTCTTGGTATTTCTGTGCTGTTTGAAAAATCGCAATTACATTTGTTTCTTCGGTCAGCTGTATGAAATTGGTGATTCTGAGCAAGAAGTGAACGCAGCGTTTGCGACAGCGACTGAAATGTCACCATGGCTGCAATTAGCGCGTTCATAGTCAATCGTGTGGTGAAGCCGGAAACAGATGTTTGAACTTTAGCTCTCTCACCATGGGATAAAGATCTCTTCAAGGTGAATGATCTCTCAGTGATAGGGAACCAAAACGAGGTCGCCTGCAACAAAAACAAGCAGAAATGAGAGACTGCAAATGTTAAAGAAGAAAGGAGGCGAAAAGGAATAGCCACTCACTAGCCTAGAGAAAATAACTGGAACGTTCTGGTCATAATTTTTTCCTTCCGTAACAACAAAAGTTGCAGTCTAATCCTGAATTTATCCCCACGCTATTGTTAACGTTTATCTGTTTTGTCGTTTGCTGTGATGGCGATTCAGAGTTTGAGCTTAGCTGAGTGATCGCTTTAAAAACAATGCTATATGAGTGCACTGGTACCAGAGGCAACACAGCAGCAGGTTCGGTTCTAAATTGCCCGAATATTACAGGCTACGTTTTCTTTTTTTGTTGAAATCATTGAAGTTTTCTGGGCATAATAGAGCTCAGGTGGGCTTTACAGATGCGCAGCTCTTTTGAATTCGAGGACGTAAAATAGTGACGGAGTCACGGATAACGCCTTTCAAGACGCTGATTCTCGCGAAAGCTATTTTCTTGAAAAAAGACGCTGTGGTTATTCAGAACCTAAACGAAGAAGTTCATTTGTGCGTTTTTCAAGCACTGTTATTTTTCCCCCCAAGGATGAAGTTTCGAAGCAAAGTAATTCGTCGCGTTTCTATGTGAGAACCATTTTTTTTGTATTACTGGGATTGTCTTTTACAGTCTGTAATAAATATTTCAACAGTTTGTACCATCCAAGCTCTTTGTTAGAAGAGTTAGTGGTGCAGAAATAACAGCGCTTCGCTTTAAGTGATAAAACAAGAAAAAGAGAGAGAGAGAGAGAGAGAGAGAGAGAAAAAGAGAGAGAGTGAGAGAGAGAGAGAGAGAGAGAGAGAGAGAGAGAGAGAGAGAGAGAGAGAGAGAGAGAGAGAGAGAAAGCAATTTAACGAAAGCAAAGGTTGAGAGGTTGGCCGGCGGTAAATGACCCTTGCCTGGCACTTCACACTGGGGAAGGAGGAAATGGAAAGTAGAAGGAGTGTTAGGATAAAACAAGAAACTTTTGTACCAGTAACAAAACATGGTGTTCGGTGGGTTTTCAGCGCCGCGGGTTCGAACCCGACCGCGGCGGCAGCGTTTCGATGGAGGCGAAGCGCAAAAGGCCCCCGTGTGCTGTGTGATGTCACTGCATATTAAAGATTCCCAGTTCGTCGAAATTATTCCGGAGCGCTCCACTACGGCACCTCTTTCTTCCTTTATTCTTTCACCCCTTCTTTTATTCCTTCCCTTACGGTGCGGTTCAGGTGTCGGCCGATATGTGAGATAGATACTGCGCCATTTTTTTTTTCCCAAAAACGCATTTTCATTTTTTTTTTCAGCGCTGTGGGGAGTAGCCGAGTGCCGAAGCCAGAAAAATATTGGATACAAATGTAGTATTTAGTTTCTTTCTCCTTGTCCGTTACCACTATTAAGAATTGCGCAGTTTGTCTTTATCTTCGTTTCCCACAACTGCCTTTTTGTTACCACTTGCAGCATTTGAAACAAGGAAATGTGGGCGTGGAAATGGGCGTGATACTTTCTTGTACTTTTTGTTGCCGCGGGGAAGGTGCTTGCAGTAACGTACTTTGATCTGTACTGGCTCCTATAAAAGTATAATGCTTCGAGCTGTACAACTTGCCCCGAGGACAATGCTAGTGGCAATGATTTGCTCTGTTGAATAGCCCTCACGTTTGCATATTTCCTTCAGCTATTGGACAATCCAATATGTTTACCTCTCTGTTACACTGGAGTTACGCAAATGAGCCTCGCAGTACAGTAACATTCCACTGCTGATCAAGAAGTATAATTTTTGAACTGAAAACAGTCTTGAACTGCAGACAGTCTCCAAGCCTGAAGACAAGCTAACAACGCCGGTGTCCAGACAGGACCCGTTTAACTGTGTCGGCTGCATCTGAATCAGCAAAAAAAAAAAAGGAACTTGATCTGACTGTGGAACGTGCGTCGAACGTGGCCATTTTCAAGTTTTTTTTTTGCTTAAACAATCGAACGTACTTAGGAGCTCACCAGCTGTGATTGGCAAGCGCACGATAGTCAAGGCGCCAGCCAATCAGAAGTCGCTCTAAACTACGGCTGCATTTGAGAATATTGCCAGGTGGCGTTCGTGGCGCTCGGAAAGAAGACGACGCTCGTGGTGCTCTCGTTTTGAAAGACGTTGAAGTTCGCCGTCTCGCCAACTGAAGGACGTGCTGCCGAGCCCTGCCTTCTAACAGGTCCTCTCTTGTCACCAACACCGTGACAAATCTGGTGGAGGTCGGATCGATCTCATGTCCCGTACCCCAACCGTTAGTCGGAGCTCCAGTCCAATTCCCGTCACGACGCCTGTTCACCGTACTCGCCGCCGGATTCGAGGCTTACCCCCCGAGCCTGTTCCATCCGGTATGTCCACGGAGCAACCTGCCTTGAGCATCCCAATGCCTGGGGCGTCGACACCCTACTTCACGCTCCAGAACCCCCGCATCCCGAAGTCCTTCCACGGCGACATCTTTGAAGACGTGGAAGACTGGTTGCCGCATTCAACCAGTGGGATGACGCCGCCCAGCTCCGGAACGTCTACTTTAGCCTGGAGGACGGCGCTCGGATTTGGTTCGAGAACCGCGAAGATCAGCTGGTCTCTTGGAGTGAGTTCCGGCGTCGGCTCCTAGACACATACGGCAGCTCGGATCGTCGCGAACGGGCAGAACGCGCTCTGCAATCTCGCGTTCAGCTGCCCAATGAAAATGTTGCAGCGTATGTCGAGGACATGACGCGCCTTTTCAGACGCGCGGACCCTGCAATGCCCGAGGACAAAAAACTGCGCCATCTCATGCGTGGCGTCAAGGAGCAACTTTTTGCCGGCCTTGTCCGCAGCCCTCCGAAGACTGTCGCCGAGTTCCTCACTGAGTCTTCCACGATCGAGAGGGCTCTTCAGCAAAGAGCATCCGCGTACGATCGACCCGTATCCGCCGCCTCCGTTTCCAGCGCGTTACCGTTCCACGGCACCGATGCCTCCCGGATACGCGATCTCATACGGTCGATTGTGCACGAAGAAATCCGGCAGCTGTACGGGGCCCCTACCACAGCTCAAAGCTCCATGGCGACCTTTGTCCGCGAGGAGGTGCAGCAAGTGCTCCGGCCGTCCTTACCTGCCGGTGAGGCTCGTCCATCCCCTCCTCCTTTCGCGCCTGACCGTCGTCTCACCTACGCCGAAGCCCTGCAGTCCCCTGCTCCAGCACCGGCGTCCTTCGTTCCGGCTCCTGCTGAAGTGCCGGGGCCGCCTGCACCCGTGCTGCAGTACGTGGAAGCTCCCCGACCGTCCGCGCGCAAAGCCGACGTGTGGCGCACATCCGACAGACGCCCCCTATGCTTTCACTGCGGGGAACCAGGTCACCTGTATCGGCACTGCCCCTACCGCCGTCTGGGCCTCGAAGGGTTTCCCCCCGATTCTCCTCGACCCCGCTATGGCGAACGACCCAGGGCCGTCGCAGATTTTCTTGAAGACCAACGTTGGCGACAGTCTCGTCGCCAGCGGGCTCGATCCCCATCGCCCGGGAGTCGTCCTTCACCTTCTACCGCGAGTTTTTCCCGGGCGGCGCAAGGCCGGTCGCCCAGCCCACGGCGGGAAAACTGCAACCAGCGACCTTAGGGGGTGGGCTCGCTGGACGTCGTTCTGAGGGGGACCCCCCATCGCCGCGGGCACGACATGCCGACGCCTCGCGGGTTCCGAAGTCCGCGGTCACCATTCACTCCGACACAGCGACACTCCCTCGACATAACGACGCTTCGACGGTTCCGAGGTCCGCAGTACCCGTTCGCTTCGACACATCGACACTGACACCTGACGGCGCCTCACCGATTCAGACGCCCGCATTCTCCGATACTTCCGACGCACTGACCCCATTAGAAAGCACACGCCACGCCGACGAACTACCGGTGGCACAGCCTGCAGACAACGACGCCTGTGCCCGATCATCCTCTCCGGAGCCTGCATCTCGTGAGCGGCTTTCCTTAGACATACCTGTGATGCTGGATGGTCGCCACGATCGAGCGTTATTAGATACTGGTGCTGAGTATTCGATTTTAAGCAGCCAGCTCGCCGCCGTCCTCAAAAAGGTTCTCACGCCATGGGCTGGCATACACGTTCGCACTGCGGGCGGTCATTTGATTGCACCTCTCGGCATGTGCACCGCCCGAGTTCAAATCCGGGAGTCCACATTTGTCGTCTGCTGTCTTGTTCTGAATAACTG
The DNA here is from genome assembly GCF_052857255.1 of Amblyomma americanum. NCBI lineage: Eukaryota > Metazoa > Arthropoda > Arachnida > Ixodida > Ixodidae > Amblyomma > Amblyomma americanum. The sequence goes on along the minus strand of NC_135503.1, from coordinate 5,177,167 downwards.
TTCGCGCGACCTCATCTTAGGTGTCGAATTTCTGCGTGAATATGGGGCGATTATTGACCTACGCGATAACAAGGTCACGTTTTCAACTGAGAGTGCTGTCGCCCTCCCCAACGCGCCGCGACCAAGCCAGACACTTCGAGTTTCTACGGACACAGTCACCCTGCCGCCTCGAACCAGCGCCTTCATTACGGTTGAGTGCGAATCATTTCAAGACGGTGACGCCACCGCCGAAACCAACCTGTCATTACTGTTGACGCAAGGCGTGTGCGTGGCCCGCAGTCTGATCCATCTTCACAGTGGCCAGTCACAGGTACTTGCTACCAATTTTTCGCACGAGCATCGGCATCTTTTTCGCGGCACTTCCGTAGCCTTTATCGAACGCATCTCCGATGTTTCCGAGTGCTTCTCCTCAGAACCAGTGCAGCCTCCTTTTCCCCTCGAGAGCCTCGATGTCAACTCCGCGCTGTCAACCAGCCAACGGGAGCAGCTGTGTGCACTATTGCTCGAATTCAGACAGTGTTTCGCCTCCTCGTCGAAAGTGCGTCAAACTACCATAGCCAAGCACCACATCGTGACGTACGATGACGTACACCCGATCCGTCAACACCCCTATCGGGTATCGTCTACAGAGCGCGAAGTCATTAAGTCCCAAGTTAAGGAGATGCTCGAAGATGACGTTATTCAGCCTTCCAACAGCCCATGGTCCTCGCCGGTCGTCCTCGTTAAAAAGAAAGACGGCACCCTCCGTTTCTGCGTCGATTACCGGAAGCTGAATGCAGTCACGAAGAAGGACGTTTACCCATTGCCACGTATTGACGACTCTCTCGACCGCCTTCGGCGCGCTCGTTATTTTTCGTCCATCGACCTAAAAAGTGGCTACTGGCAAATTGAGGTCGATGAGCGGGATCGTGAGAAGACGGCCTTTGTCACTCCCGACGGCCTTTATGAATTTAAAGTTCTACCTTTCGGTCTTTGTTCTGCGCCTGCCACATTTCAGCGGATGATGGACACTGTCCTTTCTGGTCTTAAATGGCAGTGTTGCCTAGTCTATCTCGACGACGTGGTGGTTTTCGCCGACTCATTTAGTCAACACCTTGATCGCCTGCGGACGGTCCTCGAAGCCCTTCGTTCAGCTAACCTGACATTGAAGCCCCAAAAATGCCACTTCGGTTACCAGGAGCTGAAATTTCTCGGCCATGTCGTCAGCGCCGCCGGCGTGAAGCCCGACCCCGACAAGCTGGCCGCGGTTGCGGAATTTCCACTGCCACGTGACAAGAAAGCTGTTCGGCGCTTCCTAGGGCTCTGCAGTTACTATCGGCGTTTTATCGAAAATTTCGCTGACCTCGCAGAACCGCAGACTCGCCTCACCCGTGACACCACACCTTTTGTTTGGTCCCACGAGCAAGAAATGGCTTTCGCCGAGCTCCGCCTGCGACTTCAAACGCCGCCCGTTCTTGCCCATTTTGATGAGCGAGGTGACACTGAGATACACACCGACGCCAGCAACATCGGCCTCGGCGCGGTTCTCGTGCAACGCCAGAATGGCGTTGAACGAGTCATCGCTTATGCAAGCCGCGCTCTGTCACGCGCAGAGATGAACTATTCGACGACAGAAAAAGAATGCCTCGCCATTATTTGGGCTGCTGCGAAATTTCGCCCCTATCTTTATGGACGCCCTTTCAAAGTGGTCACTGACCACCACTCCTTGTGTTGGTTGACCAACCTGCGTGACCCGTCTGGACGCCTGGCGCGATGGAGCCTTCGCCTGCAGGAGTTTGACCTCACCATTGTTTATAAGTCCGGACATAAGCATGAAGACGCCGACACCCTCTCTCGTGCGCCTGTCGAACTCGCAACCCCCGACACGGACGACGACATCAGTTTCCTTGGGGCTATCAATTCTTCTGATTTCTCAACCCAACAACGCGCCGATCCAGTGCTACGACCCCTCATCGATTATTTGGAAGGCCAGCCAGCCACCGTTCCTAAATGTTTTTCTCGACACCTGTCGTCGTTTTCCCTGCAACGAGGCGTGCTCTATAAGAAGAACCCTGGTTCCAGTTCGCGCGCGTATCTCCTCGTCGTGCCGACAACACTTCAGGAGGAAATACTTTCTGCGTGCCATGACGAACCAACCTCTGGCCATTTAGGATACTCTCGCACGCTTTCCAGAATCCGCCAGCTGTTCTACTGGCCCAAACTCGCCACTGTTGTCAAACGCTATGTGCAGAGCTGTCGGCAATGTCAGCGCCGTAAGGCCCCGACCGCCAAGCCAACGGGACTCCTCCAACCTATTGCACCACCACGCGCCCCATTCGATCAGGTCGGCATTGACCTTCTCGGTCCGTTCCCTTTGTCCTCGGGTGGCAACCGGTACATCATCATTGCCACAGACTACCTCACTCGATACGCCGAGGCCAAAGCCTTACCCCGTGGCACAGCGTCCGAGGTTGCGGATTTCTTCGTGCATCAGATCGTACTTCGGCACGGCGCCCCGACCTACGTCATTACCGACCGAGGAACCTCATTTACTTCCCAGATGATGGCCGAAATTTTTCAGCTAAGCGGGACGACCCACCGGAAAACTACTGCTTACCACCCGCAGGCAAATGGGCTGACAGAGCGGCTTAATAAGACTATGGTGGACATGCTGGCGATGTACGTCGATGTACAACACAGGAATTGGGATACGATCATACCGTACGTGACATTCGCCTACAACACAGCAGTTCAAGAGACGACCCGTTTCACACCGTTCCGCCTCCTCTACGGCAGGGAGGTTCAGACGATGCTCGACGCAATGCTCCCTTGCGCAACCGATGACCATCTTTCTGCTGACGCTGAGGAGTTTACCCACGAAGCCGAGCAGGCTCGTCAGCTAGCCCGTATTCACATCACCCAGCAACAAGACAAAGACTCGCGGCGATACAACCTCCGGCACAGACAAGTCTCCTACCATCCCGGCGACCAGGTTTGGGTATGGATACCTGTTCGACGACGCGGCTTGTCCGAAAAACTCATTTGCCGCTATTTCGGTCCCTACAAAGTCTTGCGGCGCGTCAGCGACGTTAATTACGAGGTAGAACCGGACGCTGAACTTTCCCAGCAGAGAACCCGTCGAAAGCCCCGTCCAGAGATCGTCCATGTTTTGCGCCTGAAGCCGTATTTGGCACGGGGACCCACCCAGAATCTTCGTGCCTCTCTTGTGTGATTAATTGTGCTTGTGTGTGCTTGTGTGTGTGCTTGTGTTCGCGCGCTCTTCTGCGCGTGTTTTTTTTTTAAGAGGGGAGGAATGCCAGGTGGCGTTCGTGGCGCTCGGAAAGAAGACGACGCTCGTGGTGCTCTCGTTTTGAAAGACGTTGAAGTTCGCCGTCTCGCCAACTGAAGGACGTGCTGCCGAGCCCTGCCTTCTAACAGGTCCTCTCTTGTCACCAACACCGTGACAATATGCTCCTTCGTTTACTGTGGTAAGTTGTGGCTTGTTAGATATTGTTCGGTGTCATTCGGCCTCTTCGGCTGCGCCAGATGAAGCCATTTCTAGCTATAGGTGCGTTTTGCAAAAAAATACCCTCAAACAAAGCAATGCCAAGTCGGGGTTAGACGCTGAAGTCCGAAGCAATCCACTTCCACCTGCTTTGGTGTAGTCTGAGAAAATTGCTGCATTTGATTTCTGATTGCTTCTTGCTAACTTAACCGAACCCTCGGCGTTACCCGCGCATTGGTGTAAATGCACGTTGCCCCTGCGGACCTCATCCACTGTTTTTCTTGCGCGATCTAATAACAACGTGCGATTTATTGCAGTGACTAGGTTTCGACAATATTTCTGGCACAGCAGATCCCAACATTTGCACGACCGCTGTGCCGACTACATTTGCTGTTTATCTGCAGCACACTTCTAAATAATATACACGACGCTGCTTCAGGTTGAAGGAGCGACAACTCAACAAGCAGAGGTAATGTAGAGAATGGTAGCAACCACAACATTGTTAAAAAAACAAAACGAAACAGAGTAGAGCTACAATCGGCTTCTTGCTTCCTCCAGTACCCCTTGGACTAAAAAAGAAAGAAAAAAGAGCAGGCATGAAGGACCGGTGGAATGTTTGCAGACGTTTCCTTCCACGCAGCTCGCTCGCTTACACCACGCCCATGCCTGTGCGAACGAACGTATATCTTAGCGGATAATGGAGACATTATTTATTCGTGCTGGTCTGAGGAAAGTGCAGGTTCTGCGTTTTCCCTGCACTTACTTCCCTGTGTCGATGCATCGCCTCAAAGCCCCAGACACAGCGCCCTCTCCGGGGAGAGGGCAGGGGTTCTCGGCTGGCGCCCTTTTCGCTTCGCTTGAGGGGTAACGCGACAGGAAGCTTCTTCGCCTCCTCAGCCGATCTTGCGGCAGCCTATAAGCTGTGTTTGCACGAGGAGTATATGTAAACGTTCACGACGGTTTCGTGCAGAAACGGAGAGTTTCCTGGGCACGCATGTGTTTTTGTTTTTTTTCCCGATTTTGTTCTGTGTACTCATGCATCCAAGACATGGTCTGAGTACGATCGCCTCATGAAACAAATTTTTTACATATCGATGCCATTTTTTTGGCACTTTTTTCTGAGCTTGTACGTCATTTAACTTCGTTCTGAAGGACTTCCGAAGCCACGGTAGCTCAGTTCCAGCGACAGTCACGTTACGATGCCCTTACCTTGCATTCGTTCCTTTTATGAACAGATTCTGCGCCACAACACTCGACGCACGGTATTTGCAAAACCACAACAAAAAGAATAGACAGACATTTTTGCAACTAAATTATCTAGTTTGTTTTTCCTCTCTCTATTTCCTCGCGTTTTCTATATAATCATATTTTCGCCTGTTTGGTCTTCTGTACAGCATATCTGCTTATCTTTACATCACTGTACCCTGGAGCAGGATGGCAAAAAAAGTTCTTTCGTGACTAGCCATCGTAACGTCAACTTCCTTTCATCTCGTCATCCGTGATTCGTCCCGTCAGGCTTGCTTTGCAACGTAACGTCAGATTTGTGTCGCATTGGCGAATGGTGGTTTCTACCGCAGCTGCGGCGCAACGATGAATAACTCCCGTGACAAGTCCTCTTGACGAAACGTTGGCAGGCCCCCGAAGGCTTTCGCTACCTTGTCCACTTTGTGATTATGAAGAACCATCTGCACACCCTCTCTCTACTATAGACTACGATCCCGTTGGTGATTTTAAAATGAGCCGCATCCTCCGCACCTTAGTTTAGATGGCGCGCTGCCCTATTTTTCATTGGACGTGGCTTTTGCGTCTCCTGGGCTCGTAAGGAAGGCGGCACAAGTCACTGGTTGACCTCGCTTCTCCTTCACCCTGTCGCACAGCCTTCAGCTTAAGAAAACATATTGAAGAGGTTTCTAGTGCTTTCTGGCAGCGCGAGAACGACGTAGTCTGGTTATGAGGCCGAAGGCCCCCGCATTATTGACGGCGCGGTCGCACCTGAGACGCAGGAACCGAATCGCGTCCTCGCCGGCGACACGGGACTTGAGCAGGGCAGAGCAGACACACAAGAAATGGTCTCCATGGTGCTTCGACAGAGATTTTCAACTTTCCCATTTTTGAAACCCTCCACAGAGCCTTGCCGATTGGTCTAGTGCTGGCGGCTGTCTCCGTATTCTAGAAGCGATGTGGAGAGTCGACGCTAAAGTTCCTAGCACAGGTGCGGTGCACGCTCTCATGCACGCAGTATGTTTTGAGTTGTATACGAGCCCCCGCATTTTCCTTCCTCTACCCAGCCACCCCTCTGCCATCGGTTCCTTCACCCTGACTGAGACAGTCTTTACTCTCGTCATACCCCACGCTGTCTGGAATGACCACAGTCGATCAGTGTATACAACGAGACGTACGCTGAGGTACAGTCACACCGGTTTGTCAAGCTGGCCAGCAATATTAGCGCATTTGAAAGTCATAAAACAACTGAGACTAATGAATGCATACGAGCAGCTCTGTGGATCTGATCCAAGAGTTCTGCGATGCTCGGAGTGTTAATTATACTAGCACAGTTTTGTTCAAGGTTGCCATGCGATACAGGAACCGACGAGTGTTTGGAGTTCCACGCCAAGAAAACAGAACAGAAAAACCCTGCACTAGGATCTACGGCTGTAGCTGAATTAAATATGTTCTATGGGCAACGGCAGCGGCTTAGATAACAGCATTGTAATTAACGCTGTTATCTGCATTTAGGATATTACAGATTATGGTCTGGCATTGTTGTCCTTTTGAAAACTCCGACACGATAAAGGAAAACAGTGCAGAACACGGATGTGCAACCGGACAACACATGTTCTCGAGACCACTGCGTGTGACACTGCTGTTTCTCAGAAGATGGGGTTTGCCTCAAAACCCTACTGCCTCCTTTGCAGCCGCACTTATAGTGTCATTCTTTGTTTTCAGTCTTGGTCTCGAAATTGTGCGAACTGCCATGGAGCCTGACCCGCCGCGGTGGCTCAGTGGTTAGGGCGCTCGACTACTGATCCGGAGTTCCCGGGTTCGAACCCGACCGCGGCGGCTGCGTTTTTATGGAGGAAAAACGCTAAGGCGCCCGTGTGCTGTGCGATGTCAGTGCACGTTAAAGATCCCCGGGTGGTCGAAATTATTCCGGAGCCCTCCACTACGGCACCTCATTCTTCCTTTCTTTCACTCCCTCCTTTATCCCTTCCCTTACGGCGCGGTTCAGGTGTCCAACGATGTATGAGACAGATACTGCGCCATTTCCTTTCCCCAAAAACCAATTATTATTATTATTATTATTATGGAGCCTGAGGGATATAGCGGGCTTTGTCGGCGTCCTATAGCTGCACCTATACGACGCAATCAACAATGCTGCTCCATTGTCCGAGCCACGAAGCAACGTCCATTCCAGCTGCGTACCAAAGCTGGGAACCGGGCGAACAAAAGAAAAGCGAGGAAAAAAGTGCGAACCTAACACAGATTACCCGATCTTTTCTGTCCCTGTGCTCAATGGAGCATTAACGTGATTGAGCTTCCGCTCTGGACAAGGCGGTGGCGTGATCTGGCTATAGAGTAGAAACTATATGTGCATTTGGTTGGAATTTTCTTATCGTTGCTCTCCGACTCCTTTTGTGTGGCAGAAACTGCGCTGTCGCGCACATGCACCGTATGTTGTCAAGCAGTGGGGAGAGCTTGTGCCGACGCCCTACAAGAGACGAACGGGGTGCATAGACGTCCTGTCCAAACGGCAGCGGTCGCACGCTGTGTGTTGCGCTCTCGCACATTTAATTCCTTCGCATTGGAAGCACCGTGAAAGGCAGGTTGCTGGGCGGTTTACCCTTAAGCATACCTGCGAATCATTTCTGAGTCTGCGGGCCAAACTGCACCTCGGGACGCTCTGCTTCGTGTTACCGTGTACAGTTTTCTCTCTCTCGAACGCTATTGGTTACGACTGCAAAAAACCTGGTGATGTCCAAGGTGTGGTACCATCGGCGTACTGTTCTTCCGCGGTAAATGTGCCGAATGTCTAGCCGCTTTTAAGGAAGTTACGAGCTTTGTGCCTTTGCACGGCCAAAAGAAATTCGTGGTGTGTCGCGTCTTCAAGAAGTCAGCATGAAACGCATTACGTGACAGGCATAGCGCATTCTTCGTAGAATGACTTATCAGTGCAATGACAGCGGCACACAGGTGTAGGCCAGTGCACTTGGGTGCTGAACGTGCCCGTGTCATTCCCCGCTTCAGTTCTTCGAGCTAGACAGCGTGCATGGTCTGCCTGGCTGCTTTCGCTGCTTGAGGGGTCTCGCCATCAGCCGCTTTTCTCAGCTGGGCAGCGTGCTCGGCTTCTTTCGCCGCGTTCACCCGCGTCTGCTTTTCGTGATGCGTAGAGGGCTCAGCACCCATTACAGCTTTCGCCGCTTAGCGCGCCATAGCGCTCGCCCGCTGTTCATCGGCCTCAGTGACACGTTTTGCCGCCTTCTCACATTCGTCTGGAGCTACGCAAAGCCGCCCGCTGGTTACAATGGCGACCCTTTCTACCCCTTAACTCAGTCGGCCCAACTGCACGGCCACAGCGGCAGCCAGAAAGGAAGAATTCGGAAGTGAGGAACGAACGGACGAAAGATGAGGAAGGCACGACAGTTTTAAACGCCTAGCGCGAGGGGTTAGCAGTGGAACACTTTGCGGGACAAACTGTGGGAGTGGCCAATCAGCGACCCCACGTGGCTACTCAACATGATTACGAATCCTATGATATTATTTTTGATGTTGTACTGTTAAACCTAAGCGAGTCAATTTTCCTGAACGCATATTTCCTGTCACATGGTTCTCCAGCTGAAGGGCTGTTATAAGAGAAGTGACTTTCCACCGGGTTGGTTTCCATAGTTGATGCGTTGTTCGCTTGCCACCCTTTTATTTGTGTACAGTTGTGTTTTCGGTTAAGCTAATGCAGAGCAGCGACTGGCTGACTGCTCTGCAAATAATCTAAGTACGAGTATATTATGTATATTGCCCTCCTGTACATAAATGCGTGCAACAAATACCACGCGAGAATAAAATGCGGTTATGGCCGAGTGGTCTAAAGCATCTGGAAACGAAACTACTTGATTTGTGCCTGGGCTGGTTCGCAGCCCGCTGGGATATATGTGGTATGTATTTTTTTCTTGCGGCTATCACTTTTCTGTCTGCATAAAAAAAAAAATCTGAAACTGAAATTCTGAAGCAAAAGTTTGGAAGTTTTCAAATACGCTCGACTTCATGCTCAGCCTCGGGTTTGCAGCGGTTTTTCAACGTCATGCGCATGAATTAGCCAAGAATGGGAGCTAAAAATTCGTCGGAGGCACGTAGATATATATCTCCTAACCGCGGGATGGCGAAAGCCTTTTGCAACTCACTGTACTAATTTGAATGTGCCGCGCTTGAATTCATTTCACGACAGAGGAGAACAGCAGCTGGCGCGAGCGTGACGCCACGTGACCTAGGTAGCGATGTAACGGACCGACGGTCACTGAGAGTATGAGCCATTAAAGGATATCGCCTTAAAAGCATTCCAGCAGGGTACAGCTTCACAACTCCTTGCAAGGCGTTACGCGTAAGTGGTTAGTACATACTAGGTGAAATTCAACCTGTATATCTTCACTGGCCACCTTTTAGACCTACAGCGACAAGAGCCTTAGCGATCGCCTAGTTTGGACCCGTTGCTGGCCAGTCCATGGGCTCTGCGTGCCATGAAATAATCCTACGTGAGAAGACGCAGAAGCAACCTTGTGGCTTGACACAACAATTTGCTTAACACAAAGCGTGCGGCAAAAACAGAGACTGTAACAGACAGTCACAAACAACGGAATGCATATAAGTAAACGAAGAACCAAGTGTGGGTTCCAGAAAATAACAACTTGAAAGCAATAAAAAATAAAGTTTTGTGTCCAGTGAAACATTACTAACTTATCCACTCATTCCAAGAAAAAAATGTGCCACAAAACAAAATAGTCCAATGTAGACATACTGACACACACGTTCAGCAGCTCATCATCTGCTACAGAAACGATAAAGCGCCTGTAAAATATGCGGAACGTTAAATCTGGGGCGTACTTAGTTCTCAATTATAACTTTGTGCTGATGTTTTTTTGCTCATAAAAAGGCCCAACGTAAAACGGACAAGAGAAAAGTGGACACGAGAAAGGTATTTCATGTAGCCGGGTTTGAACAGCGCTTTGTTCAAAACTGGGGGTGGTCTGAACCGCCCCTCCTTAATTTTTACAATGCCAGCCGCATCGCCCGCTTCGCAATGGGAGCCGCCAGTACGCTCACTTCACTTAGTTGCCGCGCTGCGGCGCTACCCAGATGGTTGGACTGCCTGTGTGATGCTTTCCAACGGTCGCGCGGTGGTGGCGTTACCTGTCCTACTCCTATACTACAGACCTACACCACGTGCTTGTCAGATTCCTGCTTCGTACCCCCTCTTGCGTAGTTCTCGATTCATCCGCGGCGCAGCGCTTTTTACGACGACAATCGGCTGGAGCATCAGCTTTGCTCACCGCTTGCAGAGGTGGGGTCAGGCGCTCGCTCCGACTATCACTTGAGGATGCTGTTCCTTGCCAGACGAATAGAGCGTTGTAAGTTGTTACGCTTCTTCGTTTCGTGGCACCATGATTAACGAAAATTGTTTTGAGCGGATAAATGGTGTGGTCAGCGACGCTGACGAGGTGTGCTCGCACCAGCACTAAGATATGGCACCAGTTAATTATGGCAAGCACGACCGCTGCTTTAAGTTTTGTATGAGGTGTGGGGAATTTTAAGCTCGTTTGTAGAAAAGAAGGGGACGTTAACATCCATTTATTTGCATACATTTACAACTCTTTACACCAATAGCATACACAATGGTGGCCGAGTGGTTGAACATCCGCCTCGCATGCGGGAGGTGCGGGGTTCGATCCCCAGTGCCGCCGCGCACCTACCGGTGATACAATGAATACAAGCTTTCCCCTGGCCTGGTGCTCGGTTAGTAAGAGGTGAATCGCTTGGAAAATGAATCTTTGACCCCACTTTAAGTAATCGAAAAATACCTTGTGACATGGCGCTCTTTGGCCATAGACGCCCTTTCGGCACAAAAAAACCCCAAATCAGCAACACTTTCCATGTATATGCTGCTATATACAATACTACTCTGTTACAACATTACAACACTACACCATTTCTAGAATTTGTGTATTTGCTTGTATTGATACTTATTTACAGACATAAGAAATATGCATTGCAGCGCCGCCACATTTGTACGCTCGAGGAGGACAAAGCATGCATCTTGTGCGCGAGCGGAACATAACAGTGACCGAAACAAAACACACCTAATGCCCGTCTGGACAACCAGTTCGTACGCCCTCGTGTGTTTTATCGCTGTCTCGTGCGGCCTGAAGCGACAACAACGGTAGAAGAGACGCTGATGCTGCGCCGAAGAAACGCTGCCTTGTGGTTCGGCCTTTATGGTGACTGCGCTTAAGACGTGCTCAAGCGGACTTGATTTCGATTTTGCCTGCCTCCTTTCCTTCGAGCGCTTTTTTTTTGGTTTTGCATCGTTTTATTAGTTCTTGGTTGTAGCCAAGACCAGGCAGAACATCCGAAATGCTTCGGCGTCAGCTGCTGCGACGTGCATTTGCGACTGGAGTTCTTATCGCTTCTTAAAACAATCGCAGCTGCAGTCTGCCACGTACACAGAAAATTTTTTTATCTATTTGTCGCAACGATGACAGCTTAGCCTGCAAAAATTAGAGCTACGACTTGAAAGCTACTGCTGCTTGGCGGTTTCAAAAAATGCCTTCTCGGTAAGATATATCATTTCCTCGTTATTTCATTCTCCCATTTTTCTTACTCAACATGATTGAACCGCAAATCATTAGAGTAAAACGTATTACTAAATACATTTACCCTCTGATTTCATATTTCTGCCAAGTAGTTTCAGTACCTCTCCCCGAATGTTTCAGCGTTGTAGCTAAAGGACAAACATGATTCGAACAAGTCGCCACAGCCTTTCGTTACAATGCCAAAGCCGCTGCACCGCACTCTGCGGCTTCTTTTAAAACCAGCGCCTGCAGCGGCTCCACGGTGAGCAGCGCCACGAATGCTGCGCTCTATGACGCGTCAATACCTGACAGGCAGCCTGATTACGGTGAAAGATGTAGAGCGCCGCCTCACGAAGAAGAGAGAACGTTTAAAAAATTGTCTTCGTCCGCTTTCCGCCGTCAGGCGCCACTCAGGTGGCACATTCCCTCGCAGACGTAGAGCAGGCGCGAAGGCTAGCCGACGGCGGACAGCAGGAACGGAAGATCGGAAAGGGTGTTGGACGGTTGGATCGGCCGTACTGGGCAGGCAAAGGAGGCGCTGGTCTGAAACTCACTCGCAAAAAAATGATAAGCACGTCATTTTTGAGGTCACCTGGCTCGTGATTTTATCTTTTTTTTTACTGTGCGCTTTGACCAGTGACGTCGCACGTTGCTAAAGTCGAAAGTGAGATGCAACGAACTGCGTCTACTGAACGCGGAATACTGAACAATTAACTTCTACAGACTGGGATGAGCCATGAAGCCATGAACACGTATATCAGGCGAATGCTCATATAACGCGAGAGAGACTTGGGGGCACTGTATCGAAGAAATTATAAGTTCTACCTGCATGTAATTAACAAGCAACGTTGTCTTCATGGAAAACGCTCTCTTACAGCTAAACTTGTTACGCTTCCCTGCTGGCTGTGCCACCGTCCGCAACAAGCTCGTACGCCTTCTTCCTCAATAACACCCTTCGTACCTTTACGAGCGTAATATGCTTTATGCTGAGTAGAAAACTGTTGTTATCCTGAAAACCAAAACCGTAAATCCGAACTTATCAAGAGGATAACACTTGTTGCATGTTAGGTTTTACTGTACCTGCCGTTTAACAACGCAGCCGCTCTTCACGCAGGTGTAGCGCTAGTCGGGTGTTTTAATTCAGGCGAGAAAGCTGGGCTGGTTAGTGGTTCATGATTAATTAAAAACACCAGCCCATAGGACTTGGACGAAGAGATAGAAGACAGAACTCTTTCTTCGCCCCAGTGCTATGAGCTAGTCATTTTAATTAAGCAGTACAAGCGGCTGTTGTGCCATGGGGGGCAATTAATTGGGATGAAAACAACTGATGCCACTCGCGTACAGGTCCGACAAAGACAGAGTTCAGCAGGCAGCCTAGGCTGGGGCGTAATTTAACTTTTGGTTGGTTGCTTTGTTAACTGGCGCATAGCGGAGGCTTTGCCCGGCCACATAGCGAACCCAGATACCTGTCCCCTCCTTTATTTTGCCCGAAATTTGGCAACGATGGCACACTCTTGACTGTTGTGCAGTAGGAAACGATTACATGTCAAGCCGTTGTCGTTGGGCAAAAGCGAACCCACGCAGCTGTCTTTCCCGCCTACTGCACAGTGAACGGGGATCGTTCGTTATCTCACCAAGGAAGGTCTCCCCTCTCACATAGGGGTAACCAGTTGTCGTGGTTGGAACGGTTGAAGAGACATGAATACACGGTGCCGTATTGAATATGCGTAGCGTTGAGGAAGCGCGGCTTGTCGTCAGCTGATGAGAGGCCCAATCCGCAACGCTGTTCGCTCTTAAACCCCCCGCACTACAATGCGCGACTCAGGCGTTTGAGGGACGGTGTGCTGTGGAAATACCATCAGCGCGTTCATTTGCATGCTGGGCCTGACTAGCGGTGCCAGCGGCCAATTTATATTCAAAGCGACCAACGCCCCTTTTTAAAAAAGCTCCCCCACTTCCCCCTTTTCATCAGACATATTAGCATTGATACGAGCCTGGCACGATTACGGCAGTCCCTGGGTGCTCGTTTGCACAGCCGGTAGTCCCAGCGTTAAATACGAATGCAGCAGATATAATGCGTCGCAATAACGGATTTGGTTACGCTCCAATCGACAGGCACGCAGTCTTTGTTACCTGGCGGTTTCTTCGTCACTTACTTTGAGGTTCCTCTGCGATGTGCTCTTCGAAAGGTGTTATTGGGGATAGAAGCGGATACAGGTAAGAGCGTTGCGAGACCGGATATGCCTGTCGCAAAAAAAGAAGAAAAATGCCAGATTGCATTGTGAGGACGTCTGGAAACAGTTCGATACATGCTTTTTTTTTTTTTTTGCTGTCCTACTTTGCGATGTGAGAGTGAAAACTCTGAGGCATGTACCACGAGGATCTGCGCTCAATGGCACGAGAAAACTTGTCCTCCACAATGTCACCCTTTCTTTATACACCTCCGGCGTCCTTAACCTGTAACTTAATCTGTATCTGTGCTTAGGTAATTTCTTGTCCAGTAAGCACAGCATTCCTTTCGAACATTAAACAGACACCGAGGACAAACTGAAATTGGCCTGTGTCGATTGATTACCCATTTATAACAATACGAACGCTACTTACCTGCTTTTGTTAGCAAGAAAACAACAAGAAAAACGAAACGGAACTCGCGGGTGTCCCCATCACCGATTGGTTTCGGATGTGGGCTGCGGTGCGTCGACTCAGTTTTTCGATCGTGGATCTCAGAGGCATGCATGATCTGTGAGGCATGCTGCCGTTCACAGCGTCACTGACTTTAGCACGGGTGTCACAGGGTACTCTTGGGTTTGCAGTCAACGGGTTTGGGCTGAATGCAGGAAAATCTTTGAGTGCACTTTTCAGAGCAATAGATGCGTCTCCTTCTGCCGGATAAACATTAATATACCAAGAAAGAGCTGAAAAATTGATTTCTAGTGCGAAAAAACTGCATAGAGTTATCATCACTACCCCTTAAAGGAAAGGTGTTTATGTCGGTGTTAAAACCTTAAATGTGTTTATGTCGGTGTTAAAACCGGCTAAAACCGGTGATAAAACAAACGTTTCATAGTGCTACTGAGACCTTTGTGTCGGTATGCATTATTACGTGTTTGCGTCAAAGACGGACCTGTATTTGCAATGTGCGTAATTCGGAACACTCACTCTGTGTGTCTGTGTTCTCAAAATTTACTGCATTTGCATTGTACGGATGAAACCTCAGGCCTGAAATAAACGTCGTTAGTATTTTTGATTTTGGTGTGGTATTGTATGCACACGCTTGCAAATTTACAGTGTTTATGTTCTGTGAACCTCACCCTCATTCATCTTATATAAAAACAACGAAAGATAAATGAAGTCAATTTTAAAGAACCAGTATTTATTCCTGATTATATAAATTTAGGGGTTGACAAAAACACGGTTATTTAAGCAGAAAAAAGAAACATGATGCCATATTCTGCAAGAACTAGTACAATCGCACTTGCTTAACTTTCACGTAAAAACATGAAACGGCTTATTACTGCCAGTGCAGCTAACAGTAGCCCCGGAACGGGTCATAAACAGACGTTTACAGCTACTGATACGCTGTGCCTGCAACCGTTGTTTTTTAGTCTTTCGTTGTGGCTTTCAAATCTTGACTTCCTGTCTTCTCATGTCTCTGCATATTAGCTGATATCTCACTCTTTTAAATCACATTCAGTCCTGACTGACGACCTTCCGGGTTTATGCCGTTGAGCTGCTGAGCCGAAGAACACGGGATCGAATCCCGGTCTCGACGGCCGCGTTTAGTTGCAGGAGCCTTGGCATCTCTCATAGCCCATGGTGCATCTGTGGGGACGCTACACTCCACCTGAGAGACGAAAAGCGGCCACCCCACGTTTTTCAGTGGAACCTCAGGACCCCACTGTTCTATCATCCGCCAACTTTTGCCACCTTTTGATCTCCCATGCAATGGCTATGCAGGAGTCTGGACTACTACGTGTTCTGGTACGTACCACCCCTTTCTATTTATTGCTGTTGTCAGCCAAACGGATGTCACATACTTGTATAACGCTGGATCATGATTAGTGCCACAGGGGAATTCACGCCACTCCTACAAAAAGTAAATCGCTAAAGAATAGTTCCGAGGAATGCGAGTGCAGCTCCGCTTTCTTTTGCGTGCGGATAGCAAAAATGTTATTGAAACCCGTGGGCACTCGCGTTGCTTCCAAGAGTGAATGTTGTTCGCGCTCGGTCAGCCATCATTTCGTTCATCTGTAGGCTTTATTTATGATCACCTTTCTGAATTTCAACTCGTATCCTTGCTCAGATCATTCAATTCGCTCATTCAATTCAGTGGGGTACCTCCACTCCTAGCTTCCGGAGTGGGGAACCGGAAGAAGCAGGCAGGACGCACAGGCTACGCACGTACGAGCGATGGACAAGATGTTGTGGCTTACTTTGAATTCGAATGTTTCCATTTCTGTATAAAAGGATGTTCGACCTCCGCAGAAGGCAAGTCACCAGTGCCACTTACAGCGTTCAGAAAAAAAATGGGCTCAGCTTCTGTTTCACAGGGTAAAGAACACGAACGTTTAGGGATGTACAGCAGAGTAAAAGGGAACTGCAATGCGCAGCTCTCAGTAGGCACTGCTTGGGTTCGAGCTAGTTGCTTAAACACTGGGATCATACGCGTGCGTCTTATCGTAATAACTTTTTAAATAGGTTAAGAACGGACAAGGGACAAGAAGCACGACTAGGCGCACGCTATCAACAGAAGGTTTATTCTTCGGTTCAGAGAAAAGATATAGAAGCAAAGGAGCGCATTGATAGAAAATTGATGCCGAAATACAGGAAACTAGATGATTTAAATACGTTGTCCGGTGTCGATGTAGAGGATGGCAGCAACACACAGCACACTGCGACATAATTCATTTTTTTGTTTCCAAGCCTTGATGTTTTGTTTTTGAATCTTTGTGAATTCACTGCATTTGGCCATCACTTTGCTACTAGTGTGCTTCTTTGCTTTTGTATACCTTCCTTGAAGTAAAGAATAAATCTTCAGTGTGTAGTATGCTCCTAATCGTGTTGCTTATTTTTTGCTGACCCGTGTAAAAGGTTCTTACTATGCGGAAAACGCATAGGCTTCAACTTAGGAGATGCACCGTAAGGTTTAAAATTAGCCGAAACCGTGAGCAACGCATGTGTTACATGCGGCCTTTTTCTGTAGCTTCCCACAAGACAAGGATACCGAGAGAGGCAAAGCGACGGAGACACAGAAACGGCGACAATGGCAGACGGGAAAAGTTAATAGAGGAACAACTTGACGACATATAGAGAACAGTCGAAGTTTCAAAAAGATACGCAAATGATCATCTGTGAAAACTCATTTGTTGCTCTTTTTTGTTTTATATGAATTTGTTTGCACTAACTTGATGGACGTTTAGTTCTGCATTATTCTCCAGAATTCACGCGTCAAGCGTTATCTAAGAGCCTATAATGGCACACCTCCTATTGCGTTAGTGTATCTCATGAGCATATCGAGCACTGAGACACAAAACACCAAACAGGCTGCCTAAGCATCCCTGAGCTGGGAATACGTGTCATCACTCCTGTAATGGCTCTACAATGCCGCACGTAGCCTTTTTCGTCTCTCAGGCACTCAGCATAACCTAAGCGCGCCGGTCTCGAACTTCAGCGGAGGATCGATGGCATTTGTGTTCTGAAGTCGAAAAGTCATTTGCGAAAGAAAAACACCGCGACCAAACTTCTGGCCAGTCTTCGGTGCTTGAAAGACCAGAAGGCTTTTGCTCCTGCCAGACCTGGTTCCAAACTGAAATTATCGGGAAAGCGGAGACCTATGCCCACACGCGACCGACATTCCACATACCAACCGCTTTCCTTGAGCGTTCTTCGGATGCCGCGAGTGCTTCGGACACTTTGTTTCTGTGCTTCCTGCACGTGTTTGTTCCTGATATTTCAAACTGTACAGTTCTGCAGCTTTAGCATCACCCTTCTCTCAGACTGCCGTGGACCCAGCCAGACAGCTAGTAAAGTGGTTCTTACAAGCAACGAATACACAGGCAAAGCCTTAGGAAAGCCAAGCTGGCGAAGGCGTACGGATAGGTAGCAGTTATACATTGTGCGCCAGTTCACGATAAGTATGCACCAAGGCACTACGAGGTGTGCCTTTGTGGAACAGAACAAGACTTGTACACTGCTACGTGATTTGTGGGATGAAAGCTATTCGAAGGATTCTCGTCATGCGTCACATCATACCGTGTTCTTGGTGTCCGCAATTATGATTATAATATAAATTTCCGCTTTTTTACGCAGGTGCAACTGAGATATGAAACGCAAGCCCAAGCACAAGTTCAGCTGTCCAGGGTTTAGTGTGCGCACCCCGGACAAGGGCGCAATCGGCAACGGCGTGAACACAAGCTCAATACAGCGAAAACAGAGGAGATGCGTGAGCTTTGAGTTCGCCCCATATTCTCGTCCCGTATTCACCTCTTGATGCTAAGACGGCGCTGTCTGCACACGCTCTGTCACCGTGACCATTCGTACGCGTGCCTCCTATGGAAGAGACGCGAGCCGATGGGCTCAGCCTTTCTACGTGTCCGGTCACGTACGTCCCGCACGGACGCCTTGAAACGCGCGCGGGAACGCGATAGCACGCAGCGATGTGCGCAATCCAGCAGATGCCCCCAGAGAAGGCGCGCGCTTTCGAGACACTCGGCTGAGCAGCCACCGCCGGCCACAAGCAGCAGAAGGCGCCGCATTGGGAGGCTTGCACTGCTTGTGAATTGGGTGACGACTCGCCAGGCTTTCGGACCCTATCGATGCCGCCGCGTCCTTTCATTCCCTCCGTACTCGGATGCGGGTGGTAATACAGTTGCACCTGTGACCTCCTGGCTGACTTCGATGATGACAAAGCCCGCGAGTGCTCAGAAACCGTTCTCTAGCTTGTTGACACGGACACATGAATTGAGGAAACAGTCATCAAAGACAAAGAACGCACAGGAGCATTTTTGTTAAACATTTCTCGTGTCCATCAATGGCTTAATTATTAGTGCAATTAATTCATGATTTAATGATTAATCATCGGAAATTAGTACGAAGTAAGGAAGAATAAAGACTGGCCGCCACCATTGGAAGCACAACGCCTGACATGCTCCTGAACTGGCAGAGCGAGAGACAGAAAGTAGAAGAAGAAAACAAAGAGAAACAAGACGTCCTGCAACTGCGTTCACAACACAGAAGAAAAAAAAAACATTGGTAAAAAGATGTACGGATCAAAGTAAAAGATCTAAAATGTGAAAAAGAGCCAAGCAGCACACATAACACGCAGCAAGTGCGCACACAGGCCACCCTCGGCTGCTAAACCAACGCTGTCATGTACATTATGGCCTAAGATCTCCGTAGCCCGAGCAGCTGAGAAACAGTCCAGAGGGTGGGCTGCTCCGTTCGTATTGGCTGCGCCACGTGTTCGCTAGTCTTCAGTTTAGCTCACTGGGCGATATACGTATTGCATGCTGGCAGAGAAATACGAAAACCAAAACGAAAAACTAAAACAGTTAAAACTCATACTACGTACCTTCGCTGGTAGAACTGCAAGGATGCTGAAATGTTCATAATCCTGGCAACGTGTCGTCCGACAGATTACCAAAGAATATGCTGCGCTTTGGGGCACATTTAATGACAATACGTCGAAATTCAACTGACTTATATTGCATTGTTTTGTCGGCGACTTAGTCAGGGAGAACCGGCTCTTTCTTGGACTCTGATATACATTCTCCGGCCAACGGGTTTTCGCCGCACTGCTTGCATTTTTTTTTTACTTGCGAAGTAACGCGAGCAGGTTGCAGAAAAAGAAACTATACTGTGCTGTTCAAACTCAGAAGACTTGCGTGAGACTGTGCGCACAACAACTGTACTAATTTGTTCGTGTTCTATATGGCTGCCAATTAGGGGAAGCCATTATCAGCCAGTATGAAGCTTCGGCAAACGGTTCTTTCCTTTTTTATCGTCAAGAAGTCAGCAGAAGCCACTGAAGCCATTGACTAAGGCCCCGTCCGCAAGAGCTGCAGCTACCACTTCTGCCAATAGATGTTTGTTCGTTGATTTATTCATTCTGTTCCTCAGCTCGGCAAGCATAAAATAAAGAAAAAATGCTGCCGCGTTATTTGCATTGGTCATCACGGAGACCGCTGGCACACCATGGGGCAGCTTGAGCGGAGTTACGTAAGTACTTCCATTAGGGCGGCGCGAACACACCAGCTTCGCTGTCCACTAGATTAGAGTAGTACGCCATCGCCGCACCCGAACACCCCCGAATGCATGCTTTCGAATTCAGAGCACGTAAGTAGTCTTAAGTGCCTTCCGTAATTTTCCTCAGCCGTGTTACTCCTGCGGTCAGGAGAGCCATAGCTAAAGATGGATCTTTCTTTTTGTACTCCACCAGATAGACTCTCAATGTGCCACACATTCAAACGAGTGGAAGAGCGCGAAGGAAACAGCTTGGTCACCGAAACAGGTTTGAACGTTGTACAGGCCGACACCTAGATAACGCTTGTTTTTTGCTCACAATGACGCCGGAGGCCTGACATGCAAAAAAAAAAAAATGTTTTACGTGCCTCAATTCTAACCTCAATCCCTTTAATGTACAGTGTCACGAATTCGAGACGTACAGTTTGCTCACCCTCCACTGATCAGTACATGAAGCTCGCACATAAAGCGTTCATCTCGACGTTTATTTAATAGCTTAAGTGTACAGCGCTTGCATGGATCAACATATGCTTTTAATAACTCATATTTACCAACAGCAATAAAAGAATGAAATCATTTGCCAAATCCTACTGTCATGGAGAGTGACCCTGCCAGACTCAAAGAGCTGTTACTGCCTGGCTTTGAACATTAAATTTGTCTAAATTTCTTTTCTCACCCTTAGTTTGATGTGCGTGAGCAACTCATTTGAAAATTCCCTTGCTCAGCTCGATTGAATTTTCTTTGCAAATGTTTTAACTGGATTCTCATTGGATTTTACTGATTGCATTCGTTGTCCTCATTGCTCTCATTGTAGTTTATATTGTTACGAAGACGAAGAAGAGGGCAGTGGCGCTAGGCCCGCAGCCATTAAATCATATTTTCATCTGTCATCACGTCGTCGCGTCCCCTCGCTTGCCATCACGCAACATTTGGTGCGAGGTGCGGGGTACGCATCGTCATTTTGGTCCCCGGCGCATCGCTGCCTTCTGCTCGCCTTCGTCGTCGGCCAAGGGGACCTGGACTCCGCCGCCCGGCTCAACCTCAGCTCGACCTGGCCAGAAGCGACCAGTGGCTTTTCCCCTCTCCCCAGCCCCGGCCACAAGACGCGACTACTAGGACCAGACGTACTATGACCCGACGACGACCCGAACCAAGACGCACCCCCGTCCAAACTGTCCGGTGATTCCTTAACCCTTGACCTTCGACTGTGGTCGACCGACCGCTGGACCTGAAGCTCCGAGGCAACCGTTCATCAGATCATTCCCTTCATCTTGGTGGCAAGCCTTTCATCTTCTTCTATCTTTTCTGGCCATGGTCATCGTCACCTCACCAATCAGAATTGACGCAATCGATCGGGACGATCGCTCGGAGGACCCGGGTAATGTTACGAAGACGAAGAAGGGGGCAGTGTCGCGGGACGGAGCGCTCGCGCTAGGCCCGCTGCCATTAAATCATATTTTCATCTGTCATCATGTCGTCCCGTCCCTTCGCTTGCTACCTCGTAACAATATATATCTGTTTTACTAGATTTGTTTGTTCTTTCAACTTTTTTGGCTTTGTTCATGGATTGTTCTATGTACGTAGCCTTCCTCTTCGTTATGTAGTACCCTGTATAAAGAGTCCATAAGGGTTCAATAAATGACGATGATGATGACGATGATGATGATGATGATGTCGAGATGTTCTCAGTAGCCAGCGCTGTCCGGTCATAATGTTGGTCATCACAGCCAGCATGCTGTGCGAAGAAAAAGGAGGCGCAAATGGGCGACTTCCAGCCAGCGTGCAACAATTCTTCGTCCCTTTTCCTGAGAACTGTTGCAGGCATAATAGCCTAGGACATTTTTCGAATAGTAAATTGTTTACTGTTTCTGGGCCGTCGAGCCGGTTCGAGGCCTTCGATTTGGTCTTTCACACAACTCGGGCCTAGCTGCGCAAAATGGGCCAAGTGCTTATTGATGCTTATTCGTGACAGGCTGATTTCTCAGGCTTTAGCGCAGCTAATAAAATTTTGATATTGAGTTTTGAATGTCGGTGGCAGGTATTGATTTTTTCCTTTCATCCCTTGATAATTCGGCTATTAAAACGTTAAATATGATTACAAGCGGGAAAATCAAGTCAGAAAGGCCGAGCGGAGCGTATATGCTTAATTATCTTAATTATCTGATGATTAAGTATCTGCAGTATTCTTAACATGCTGTCAAAGAACACAATGCGCTTCGGCAGATGTGAATGAATGATGGCGTATGCATAATAGGTGAATCTTTTTCAATCTTATTTACAAGTCAATTTCTATAACGTGATCTAGTTTTGTCATGCACCAACTGTGAGCTCGCTGATGCGTGACGTCATATTGAACCTGCTGCAGAGTCGGTGGGCGTGTGGACTCGAAATTCTCAAGAGCTAAAAGTAAGCTTGTACGTGATTCAGTAGAGTGGAGAGCTGGGCGATTCAGTACATGATTGCAGAGTCGATAGTTCAGCGTCGTCCTGTGTTCCTGTTTTGTGCCTGCGTCTTTTCGCCGGTTTTCTTTCTGCAATAAGTTTGTACGCTCTGTAAGTATGTACATTACGCACCGGCATGCATGTAGGGTCTTTCTGGATACGAGTGGCTGTTTTTCGACGGACAGATATTCTAGTGTGAGGTCCAAGAAGAGAAAGACCTCGTCCATATACTACACAAAAACATTATAGTCGTTCCGCTCGGATTATACTTCACTCGATGTCGATGCTCGTGCGGATGGAAGCAGCTCGTTGGCGAGTAATGAAGCTCGTAATAAAGGACGCGTCATGCGATCCCTGCGATTAGTACTTGCTGCGTACCACCCGTACACTATCAGGAGACAAATGTTTGGCTTGCCTTTAAAATTTTTTGTCTGTATCTTTTTCACAACGACACAATTAGCCGGCGAACAAAGGCTCCAGTGGGCTTTTATTGATTTATTACAACACTGCTGTCGCCTAGAGTTGTGGTTGCAAGCCCTTCGATCTGTGACGTGTCGAAGGCCAGCATACGGAATTAGAGGAACTTTTTTTTTTCTGAAGATAGCGCAGTTTACGCACATTTCCCCTTTTCACGCGCACTCTCTATCGTTCCGGTCTTGATGAACGTGCCTGGCTCCAGGGTGCCGGTGACCTTTGCTCCTCCATCGGGATAATAATACCTAAGCGTCTCGAAGCGGAGTACGTTGGTAGGTGTCGCATCTGCGCGGACAACGCCTCCGCCATGTCCGGCCCGCAATCTTCCCTTTCCAGTCCGCGCAGCGCGCCGTGTGAGCGGTGCTGCGACCTGCTGCTGTGCTGTGCGTTCGTTTGTCGGGACATACGACGCCTCTTCGGCGGCAGCCCCAGTCTCATCTTTCCGAGGAAGGCGAGCCTCTCTGAGCCGTTGTTTATGCGAGGGCGACGCCGACGGTTTAGCCGTCCTGTAGCCACCGTGCTTTTCTTCTCGCTGCTGCTGCTGTCGCTAGGTGTTTCCCCTTGGACATCGATCATAGCCGGCTTCAGGGAGTGGGCCACTCTTGCAGCAGCACACGTCCCATATCGCTTACACGCTGGTGACCACGTCGTAATGCAGTAAAACTGCTAAGCATGCACATTCCACGCGAAGCAGTTAGCGCCGCCAGTTTCTGTAGGACCCGGATAACGGCGTATTCTTTGTGTCGTTATAGAATGTACCGTTACTACGTAAACAAAAGTGAACGAAAAGAGGGCAGTGAAAGCACACTTACTATTGCGAAAGCATTTTATGTCTAAATCATTAGCACAAAAGCGCTCATAGCACGAAATTCACGTAGTGTCGGAACGCCGATGTAGGAGGTCACAAAACATTTAAGCGAACATGTTTAGTCTTGAATCACGCAACGGAACGTATGAAAATCATGATTCATAGTCATTCTGCAACGTAGCATGACTCAGAACTTTATTGTTTTCCCATTCTCGCACATAAGGAGTCTTAAGTGTCCCTGCCAAATTTTTTTAGTGGTGCGTCCGGGTCTCATGACATCCAATTATTGTACTGAGTAAAAAATCTATTTGATGCTGCTTATCTGGCAGAAAAGACGCATGTATTGCTGGAAAACTGACTTTGAAAAATTTGCAGCCACTCTATTATGTCTTTTTACGCCTACACCGAAAAGGAAGTCATGATCGCCATTTCAAAGTAAAATCACTGCGTAACCTATCGACATTGGTCGGCGGCAAAAAAAAAAAATGTGGCACTTAATTTAAAAGGTGTGTGGTGCGATAGTATTGCTCGACTTCACACCTGATGGCGACGAACGTCTGGTCTGGTGACTTCACTCCCAGTTTATGTCCCTGGTGACGGCACTACCGGTTTATGTCATGAGTCATGACTGGTCATTGTACTCATACACAGTCGCCAGAGACAACACCATGGCGCCCCATATACCAGAACGACACTACATACTGCGTAGGTTCCGGAGACGGCACGGCGTCAACAGAAAATGGTCCCACGAGCTGCTTATGCTACCGCATAACTGCGTCCAGGCACTGCAGTTTACTTGCAAGACCGGTCGGTAATGGAGACAACCATGTTTCGTTTTTCAGTCTTTTCTAGCTCAGAAAAGATGTGTCTGCAGTGAAATTAGGGTATTTGTCTTTAGAATGCGGCAATATATCGATGCAGACCAATTTCAGTTTGTTCCCAGCGTCCTTTTAAAACATACCGCTCCTTATATCCTTGTTGTGACGTTAGTACTTTGTCATATCCAAACCGTGGAGTACATGCAGCGTGCACCAGTGACTGTACTCGCGCCTATGGATACTATATCGCGCCTTCCATTTAAAGGCGTGTAGTCGGTATGACGCAGAAACTTGTGTGCACTCTCACCTGTACCAGAGCGCTGGCACATAAGCTGGTCACAACACCTCTACTTCTCCACCGCAGTCTTCGCAATGCAGGAGCGTTACCTCCCTCGCCTGCGAGTTCCTGTTCCTCACCACCCTCTTGCTTCAACGCCATTCCCTTTTCGTGCGTCCATCCACCAGTACCCGCCACGTTGGCTCGTTGGGCAGAGCTCTCGGCTACAGAGCCGGAGTATGCAGGTTCAATCTCGGCCGCAGTGGCCGCGTTTCGATGAAGGCAAAACGCAAAAGGCGCGTGTGTGACGTGCGATGTCATTTCTTCTTTCACTTCCACCTTCATGCTTTACGCTATGGCGCGGTCCAGCGAGCAGTGAGACAGCCACTGTACATTTTCCTTTCCTCAAAACCAATAATCGGTTTTCCTTGAAGCGCGATGGATATAACTGAATCAGAACAACACCATAGAGCAGGTGCGCGATTCAAATTTGTGCAACTAATTTCTTAAAGTAAGCTTCATGTAAGTGTGCTATCTTGGGCATTGCGCTCTTTTCGCGAACTTGTAATGGAACCTCAAGACAAGGTCGGCGTCACTGCACAGGCTTTGTTCATCAATTAGGCGAATCCGTGGCTATTGGCTGGGGCTATAGAAAGTCGGTGCCCTGCGACACGGGATTGCGCGAGTCATTTGCGCGTAACCCTTGTCCGAGAGAACATCGGAAAGCACGTTAACGCTTTTTCGAATCACCCCATAAAGGAAACGTGCCACGCCGAACTGGCAACGTTGCTAGAAAATTAGCGCCCAGGCCTCGCTGTCGCTCAGCCTACGCATTCGATCCGAGGCAGAGCGTTGTTCTCGCGTCGGAACCACGCCCCACCCTCAGTGGCATGTTGGCCATTCGTGGCACTGCCTCTTGAAGTTTATGCCCCAGTGTATTTTTCTTCATTATTTTGCCTTCTTCTCGCCTGTTTTTCCTATTTCGTGTTTGATAGCGATGCAACAGCGCCTAACAACGTACGTTTTTCTCAGCGTCACTTAGCCTGCAGTCGTTATTTACGAGACGGTTACGAGCCTTCTGTAGAAAGAGCAAAACAATGAACATCTTCTTTGTTTTTATTCGGTGGTTATGCGTGGCTCTGCGTTCTCGTACACTCGCTATAGCGTGTCGACGAGCGTTCAACTAAGGCTTTTAATGGCCATCCGAGTAGGAAACCCTTGGTTGCGCGCCCAAGCAGGAGCGAAGAATGCTTCTGCGCGGCGTCAATTCCACGCACGTCCACGGCTGTAGGCACGACAATGGCCAGCGACAGAAGAAAATGACAATGGCTGATGGCAATTTTCGCGATTTTTTCTTTTTTTTTTTCAGAAAGCCTGGCGGCATTCAGAGTTCTTACGAGGCGTTGGGCCCCAAGTAGCGACTATTTTAGTATTTCATGACCCGCACGGACGTCGAATTGAAATACTTGTCTACGAAAAGAATTGAGAACTAAACAGATGCTGGTATTATACTTTTTCCTCTTCTTGGACGCTTAGTTGGCAGGCATGAGGAGGCTACTTCCATATTATCTCTCCAGAACCGCTGTATCAGCCGGTAGGGACAGCTCAAAGCCGTTCGCCGGTGTTTGCGTCTTTATCGACGCCACGGCAAACGAACGCCTGCGTACGATATCCTAATCTCGTCTTTGGCATCGCGGAAGGGTGACCGCGTGTTGCTGCCGAATAATCCTTCGATCAATAGTTCTCTCCAACACCAGCGCCCTAAAGCAAATCATAAACAAGCAACCATGCAAACGAACGCAGCGTAACAACACCAGTTGCGGGCGTTCTTGACCCCTGCACAATTTTTTTGGCAGCGGCAGTAAGTAGTTGCTCGCGGTTCTCCGAGGAGCCCTTCGCGCATCGCTTCTCCCAAAGTGTCCATAAGCTGCCGCGTGCCCCTGCGAGACGCGCTTTCCGGCATGCACGCCCAGTAGCACGGCGAGCGTAAGCGAGCAGCCGTGGTGAATAGCCAGCTGTCACTTGCAGGAACCACGCACGCGCCTGCATAGCATGCTCCCGGCTTCAAGCAACTCCATCAAACCCACCCATGCACAGGGCTTGCTTATCCAGCGACGCATGTAAGCGGACGGCTGCTGAAAAAAAAAAAAACCTCTTTGTATAGCCATCCAACCATCCCTATAACTATTCGCAAAGGCGCTGGTGAAAGTTAGCACAGGCTGCTTGACGATGGGGCTCTCATGCCGAAGTTTGGAACAAAGAACTGAAATCCATGAGGTAAAATTTGAATACAGTATTTACTTGTTCTCTAATTTCGCTCAAAATCAAAATTGTTAACAAAATGTTTTAATGAGAACACGAGTTCATAAAATCTCTTTTCGCCCTTTACGGTGCTGTGTTTTTGATTATGGGGGATATAATTAAGCAGCTGTGGCTTGGTCTTCGTTTTTTTTTGTTGATGGTCTTGAAGCTCCAAACAAAGGTGCCGTTTGGTTATTTATAGGTACAAGAAATGAATTGAAGATGCTATCAGCAGAGCAACTACAAAAACGGCTACACTGGCTTCTTGATACTTGCCGACCCGTCAAAAGTGTTAAAGTACCAAAATATAGAGCCCGTCAGCGTCCTTTATATCAAAGCCGTGATCCATAAAGGAGGGGAACAAAATTAAAATAAAGCAAGTAACCTTTACTTTAAAAGCTTTCGCAGCTAGTTTTTCTGGAATCTCTTGCAAACAAAATTCTCCAGAAATTTTCTACAACACGTACATCGGGCCAGTCAAGTACCCATGATGACTGCGCTGAACACATTACATTGCGATACAGTGTAAAAGTTGTCGTGTAAATGTACTTAGGCATTTTCAGTGCCTATCACGTAAGCTTTTGGTAAGTTGAGACCGTACATGCAGCCTCGCAGTTTCGTCTTAGAAATCTAAATGCGGTGCATAATACTTAGCGTACGGTGGCGGTGTGTTATCATTGAGAGCAAAACTGAAGAAGTGCTTGTAGTTCACAGTAGTTTCTCTATTTGTGAAGAAAAAGAAAACGTGAGACAAAGTAACCGAGACAAAAGCACACGCGCTAATTTCCGAGATTTGTTTCTTTCTTTCAAGCAGTACATTTTTAGGCCAGAAATTCACCACATGTTATCACACATGCGAACAGAATCAATATTTTAGAAACGCGAGCTCTTAACACAGGGGAATATTTATGGAGTGCTAACACACCTGCGTCCTGATCTATGCATCTTTTTAGCTTCAAATGTTTCTCTTCTTATCCTATCTTTAATTGTTCCTATTACAACCCATT
The DNA here is from genome assembly GCF_052857255.1 of Amblyomma americanum. Classification (NCBI taxonomy): domain Eukaryota; kingdom Metazoa; phylum Arthropoda; class Arachnida; order Ixodida; family Ixodidae; genus Amblyomma; species Amblyomma americanum. The sequence goes on along the minus strand of NC_135503.1, from coordinate 5,149,481 downwards.
TCTCAAGGAAAGGCTTACCGCTCCGTTATTAATATGAAATAATGTGATCTAGAAGCAATCCTTCTGGCCGGTTCTAATGTTATGTGCATGCTGCATTAGACGTTCATCTAAACGTCTCTCAGTCTGGTGGAACATGTAGTAACCCGCAGCGACGGTCTGAAAATCTGTCGCAAGTGCGCTTTCTCGCGGTTGTTGTTGTTGTTGTTAGCCTATCAAAAGATGGCACATACCCACACTGGGGGATCGGCCAAGAATCGGGTGGCTATTCACCTGAACGCTGTTAATGAAAAGGAAAAGCACGTGGAAGCGCAACACCGGTGAATTCTTCCTCATGAACAGAAAAGGGATGAGAGTTTTGATTTCAAAACTATAATAATAATAATAAAGAGAGGGATTAAATAATAATGATTAAGTCAAAACGTAATAATTGATAAAAAGTTTGTTTCGTCTTCTGCTTTCACTTCGCTTTGTTTCGTCTTCTTTTTTCTCGAATAATGCATGAGCAAGCACAAGCTACCCTACTTTTTTTTTTGTAAAAATGCCCCCAGCTCCAAGACTGAACCTCTAAAGGCGACGTCTGTTTATGCGATGAAAACCCACGAAACAAAAAATGAAACACAAAAAAATACAGCATCTTGGCGAGGAACCTCGCACTCCACAGGTGCCATGGTGAGCGCGTGCTTGGATGAAATTTGCGTACATATGGGAAAAACTTGACAGCCCCTTTAAAGCCGACGCGATTTTTGAAAACAGGAGTCGCCGTGGTGGCTTAGTGGTTATGGCGCTCTGCTGCTGATCCGAAGGACGCGGGTTCGATCACGGCCGTGGCGTACGCATTTCAATAGAGGCGAATTCCTAGAGGCCCGTGTATATACTGTGCGATGTCAGTGCACGTTAAAGAACCCCAGTTGGTTGAAATTTCTGGAGCCGTTCACTAGGTCAGCCTCATAGCCTCAATCGCTTTGGGATGTTAAACCCCATAAATCAACCAAACGAGGGGGCGCAACGTGCTTTCCCAATTTGGGGGACAAAACAGGAAATGGGACAGGCGCCACTTCGACCCCTTATGCGGCACTGTCTAATGGAGGCACTGCTCTAACGTGCACTGACGTCGCACAGCGCACGGGCGCCTTTTGCGTTTTGCCTCCATTGAAACGCGGCCACCGTGCTCGGGTTCGAACCCGGGTACTGCGGCTCAGTAGCTGAGAAGCTCCCCTAATTTTACATGCCGCTTGGAGGGATGTTGGGAGGGGAACTCGTGGTGATTGTTTGTTTACGGGTTGTTGAAATAGTGATTGTCGTGTTTAATTGTGTGATGTCGCAACTCTTTATTTCTATGTATTGTGTGGCCTGCTACAGAAGGGTTCTTTATTTCCATAACGTACAGGTTGTTTCACCTGACACTCATTATCACACGCGACTCATCACGCGATTCATCATCACGCGCCCGTAAACGTGAGTGCTGTGCTGCTGCTCAAGAAGGTGAGAACAAAATGAGGGAGAAACAAAAAACAGGGGGCCAACTGCGCCAAGCTAGCGCCTCACTTGGAGATGTCCGGTCAGCGAGTCCGACCCCCAGCACTTTTGACGGTGAAACGCCCGTGCCTGCCTTTAAGCGTCATCAGTAAGTGCAGAGGAAAGTTGAATAAGAGTGTGATCGCAGATTGTGTTGGGTGGCAAGAGCTAGTGGATGAGTAAGACTACCGATTGGCGGTTACTGCGCCACGTGGTAATGGCCGAAGACAATTACTCATGTCACCTTGCTATGCGAGGAAGTCCTTGAATGGCTGTCTTTGAATGACTGCCACGACATCTTGTGGCGCGGAGAGAAGAGGGTAAAATAAAGAACAAAATAAAGGAGCAGAAACGTTGGCGAATATCCGTACTGGAACACCCGACCGCGGCGGCTGCGTTTTTATGGAGGAAAAACGGTAAGGCGTCCGTGTGCTGTGCGATGTCAGTGCACGTTAAAGATCCCCAGGTGGTCGAAATTATTCCGGAGCCCTCCACTACGGCACCTATTCTTCCTTTCTTCTTTCACTCTCTCCTTTATCCCTTCCCTTACGGCGCGGTTCAGGTGTCCAATGATATATGAGAGAAATACTGCGCCATTTCCTTTCCCCAAAAAACCAATTATTTTTATTATTAAAAGAGATTGCAGCATTTTGTGACCAAGAAACGCTAGGTGACCGAGTTAACCGGCTAATAGCTCAAAGCTTCCGAATAATGCTGGTAATATCCGCAGGGAATCTGGGGCATAAACCTCGATGCGGTCTCGAGTGGCTGATGCCACGAAATTGCTTGAACCTTTCCTCTGAGGTTCTGCACTTAGTACTAAAACCCATTCGTCATCCTTCTAAAAACCCATGAAAAGAACTCAGCAAACCTGTAGGTAAAAATAGAGAAGAAAATACAGCTGGCTTGAACAAATCTTTTCGACGCTCAGCTCAATCAAAATAGGCAGTGGCACTGGAAAGTTGCTTTTGCCGGGCTGCTTGCATGAAAAAGGGCACTATTTTTATTCAGCTCTTTACTGAACTCGGCTTTCGTAGCTTCTTCCAACTGAGGCGATCAAAGTAGAGCAGTTGAGAGTATTTTAGTGATAGCCCCGCCTTTACGCGAGCGCACTACCACCACCATTAGCAAGTTTATACTTTTTATATTTTATAGTACAGATTCACCTCAAGTGCTTCCAACAAGGTGCACAGCACCAGGCGAGGGTGCTGTGCTGAATTGTGCTGAATGGACTTGTCTGAATTAATTTTGCCAGATCCAACTGCTGTTGCGTGATATGTTTGTCTGTACTTCCCGCCTTTTTTTGCACATGATCATAATTTTATTTATATTCTCTGCTTTTCACGCAAATAAAACAGTTACTAGCAGAGCTTGTTAATTTTCATATGCTTCCACATTTACGCGTCATACCCTTCTACATTTCGTCATATGTGTCTCCTTCCTTTTCCTTTGTGTCTGTTTTTGCGCTAATTTCTTTTCGAATATTGTGAAAAACCTGCAGCTACTCGAAGAAAATTAAAATAAAATTAAGAAAATAAAGATGTTACGCATAAGTGTGCTCACTCGATTTAAAGCTCTTTCAAGTGCCACGAAAGAAATTAACATAGTCCACACAACGCACAGAGAAGCGAAACAAAGAGAGCGATACGAGAAAAAAGCAGCCCAACCGGCAGGCATCCCCGGTAGCCACACGTCAGACGCCGCAGCGCAGCGAGAGGGATGCGGGGCGAGGTAGGTCGAGTTCCTGTGGCGGGCCCAGACCGCGGCTCTTGTTTTCCTTCGAGGACAGCGCGCTTCAGTGCTCCTCGGGTGTGGCCGTTTGTTTCTGCCGTCCACAGTCCCGGTGGAATGCGGGGTGGGCCGCCGTCATGCAGCAGAATCGAAGTGGACGCAGTGGGAACTAAGGAGCACGCCCGGAATCCGGGGAACTATTTTGTGGCCCGGGAATAAGATCGCTCTCGTCAGCTACACCCGTCGCTTACCTTTGCTTACACTTTTGTTTCCCTCTGCTATCTCGCTGTTGCTGTGGCAGATTCGTTAGGCCCGAAATGATTTCAGTTTTGTTGCTTTACTCGAGGAGTTACGAGCAGGCTGGGGATCAAGGCGTCTTCAGCGAACAGTCGCCCAAGCTTAAATTAAACAGCATCATAAAGGGAGTGCACACGATGGCCTTAAGGCTCCCTGTTGGCACCTCCAATGACGTATTACTAGCACGTGGAGCTCGTAACGCCGTGGACGAAGCTATCGAAGGTCACCTTCAAACGCGATATACTCGCCTCAGCACCCCGGCGACAGGACCGCACATTCTCGCCGCGCTAGGGATTCAATACGAGAGCATGGCGCTTCCCAATATAAGCCTCCCGAGGGAAGTCAGGTAGCATCTTCTGGTCTGACCCCCCCGCCCCCTGTATTGAAGAACATGCAACCCGAATACCATGAAGTGCTTCGCCGAGAACGCTGTAAACATCATCACGAACGCTACCTTAAGAATCCTGGGGTGGTACACACGGACGCGGCCGACCATGCCACGGATCCGGCAAATGCCCACCGCAGTGGCTCAGTGGTTAGGGCGCTCGGCTACTGATGCGGAGTTCCCGGGTTCGCACCCGACCGCGGCGGCCGCGTTTCGATGGAGACGAAACGCAAAGGCGCCCGTGTGCTGTGCGATGTCAGTGCACGTTAAAGATACCCAGGTGGTCGAAATTATCCTGGAGCCCTCCTCTACGGCACCTCTTTATTTCTTTCTTATTGGTTTTTGGGGAAACGAAAAGGCGCATTATCTGTCTCACATCTGGGCTAACACCCGAACCGGGTCGTAAGGGAAGGGAAAAAGGAGCGACTAAGAGAAGAAAGGAAGGAAGAGGTGCCGTAGTGGAGGTCTGCGAAATAATTTCGACTACCTGGGGATCTATAACGAGCTACCGCGGCGGGTATTTTCTTTCCTTAAATTGTCCAACGGGCCAGGTGTCGCGCCGAACAGACGATTACGTTCCGTGGACTCCTTGGCAATGCTGCAACACGCTGTCGCGTCCCGCTCTTAAAAACGAATCATAAAAGAGTCGTAATGTAGAAAAATAATGAAAAGTGTAAAAAATAAAAAAATAGTAAAAAAACAAAAATAAAATAAAGAACAGCTACAAACTTAAAAAAACAGCGTCGTCTTTAAGAGCAGGACGAGCAGCGCGTTGCAGCTTGTCAAGGGGCCCACGGAACGCCATCGTCCGTTGGGTGCGACGCCGGGCCCGTAGGACGATTTAAGGAAAGGAAATGACGCCTGTCGCACATATCTTGGTGGACACACAAGCCGCGCCGTAAGGCAAGGAAAAAGAAATTATTAATAATAACAATAATAATAATAATAATAATAATAATAATAATAATAATAATAATAATAATAATAATAATAATAATAATAATAATAATAATAATAATAATAATAATAATAATAATAATAGGTTTTTAGGGAAAGGAAATGGCGCAGTATGTGTCTCATATATCGTTGGACACCTGAACCGCACCGATGTACTTGGGAGGGGCAAATAATAATTGGTTTTTGGGGAAATAAAATGGAGCAGTATCTCTCATGTATCGTTGGACACCTGAACCGCGCCGTAAGGGAAGAAATAATGGAGGGAGTGAAAGAAAAAGGAAGAGAGAGGTGCCGTAGTGGAGGGCTCCGGAATAATTTCGATCACTTGGGGATCTTTAACGTGCACTGACATCGCACAGCACACGAGCGTCTTAGCGTTTTTCATCCATAAAAACGCAACTGCTGCTGTCGGGTTCGAACCCGGGAACTCTGGATCAGTAGCCGAGCGCCCTAACCACTGAGCCACCGCGGTGGGTCTGGGAGGGGAAAATGAAATGAAAATTGGTTATAAGGAGAGGAAGTGACGCCTGTCGCACATATCTCAGTGGACACCCAAACCGCGTCGTAAGAGAAGACATATTTCCGACGCGCGGTGCCGACAATTAAAACTACGCGTTTCGGTAAACATTAGGTTTGCAGGTGCTTCGAAAGGGGTTGACGTCATTCGAATCCCTCGTGTGAATTGCGAACTGCATAATATGATAACTGCGCCTAAAAACAATGAGAAGCACATTCCTTCTCCCCGCGTGTTTCTCCCGGTGTAAGATTACGGTTGCGTATTCCTGCCATTGTCATAAGCAAAAAACGACAGGGTAAAAATGCCAGGCAAAAATTGAATGAAAACAGCTGTTTGAAATCAGCCATACAGCATGCAGCTCAAGTACATTTCACTTTTCTCTTGTTTATCGTGTGTGAATTTTTAAGTGAAGTCGGAATGGTAATTGGGTGTCGTTTTACAGCTTCGCTGTCCAACTACCTACACAGTGTGGACTGGAGCCAAAATTTTTTTCATCTGCAATAGGCTCTATCGATGTCCTTTAGGCCACCGAAATTTCATTTTGCGCTGCGCGCTGCTTTAACAAACGGAGACGCGAAAAAATGACGACACGGACGGAGCACAGTGCAGAATGAACGACGCCCAGCTATCCCAATTTGTTGCAGTGTTAAGCTAAGTTTCATGCACCATCAAACGTGATAGCGAGAAAAGCTGCTGTTTTGTGTACGAAGCAGTTGAGCCACTGTAAGAAAAATTAGTAATCAAAATTGTTCCTTTAAAATTGCATGCATCCGCGTCGCAGTAAACGGAGCTATGCATTTTTCACCAGGACATATTAGAAGAACTTGAAAAATGATCTCTGAAACTATCGGTCGGCAGAGGGCGTGGAGGATGCATGCAGTTGCACCGTCTTCATATGTTGGACATTTAATCATTCAGGCCGTTACGTCCTGTCGATCAGGCGAGCTACGCTATACGGCTGTGATGGATTACAGGGGTACGTTATTTACTCGTAACACCAACTTCGTTGCTGGAACACTTGAGACACCTGTGAAAGGCCTCGCCACGACGTTAATCGAACAACCTTTGCGCTGGAGCAACCAGTTCATATTTCTTGCAGCAGCTGCCCGCTCACTCGAGACGTATGTAATTCGTTTCGGGTTCTGAGTTGCAGCCGGAGGGTGAAGTGATATAAAGGACGCATATATCACTGTTTCTTGACATTACCAGCCTCATGTGCGGTAAAAGTAGTTGCAAGGTCTCATGACGGCGAAGTAGAGTTTTATTTTTTACCAATTTAGAGGCTTACGCAGAATGCATGTGGGCGTGAAACTCGACATTGAACGAAGGAAATTGATTTCTGAGAGATTTTGCAGCCTTTACAGATAAGATTTCATCGCAAGCGCGACAATGTGAGGAATAAAAACCGAAGTCCTGCGATGTTATTGATTAGAATGTAACGAAACAACTGTCGAAGAAGGATGAAAGAGCCAGCGGCGCTTTAAATACACTCTTTTTGTTATATTGTAGTTTATGATTTATGGTGTTTAACGTCCCAAACCAACTCAGGCTATGAGGAAGGCCGTAGAGGAGGGCTCCGGATAATTTGGACCCCCCGGGGTTCTTCAAGGTGCACTGGCATCGAACAGTACACGGGCTTCTAGCATTTCGCCTCCATCGAAATGCGAGCTCCACGGTCGAGATTGAACACACGTGTTTCGGGACAGCAGCCGAGCACCATAACCACTCAGCCACCTCGGCGGCACTCTTAAATAGAAGAGGTGTTAACCACTAAAGTGGATGCAAAAAAAGACAAAAAGCGATGGGAATAAGCTTTGACAAGAGCACAGTTTCACTAGTAAAAGGCGACAGAACGCTGCTTCTCTGTCTTTAGCTGCACGCTCGAGAACACGCATTACTCGTCGCCGGCAGCAGGTCGCGGGGATTGAAGGCAGTCTTTTCTCCCGAAGCAATACGAAGCCTGCACAAGAGCAAAGCACTTCGTGGCCATCCCAAGTGGCAGTACGTGCGCTGAACACTCCGGCAAATACAGTTCTTGTCCTGACGTGCACATGAAAGCCTCGCAACAGCCAAACTTCCCGCGACAGCTCTCCTCCGCAGCCCTCATGGCTGGGCACTTCCTCATAACCGTGCTCGCAAAAATTGGATCTAGACGCTAATGTAGCTCGCGTAAGGGTGTGGGAGGAGCGTTCGGAGCTGCGAGGAAGAAGGCCGCTGCCCATACTGACGTGTAGACAGCGAGCAGAGACTGGCTGATTGTGTCCACTCCGCCTCCGCCAGTATTGGGTCAGGACGGCAGTCGCCATCGCTGCGGGCCGACATTGCTGAAATACTTCTCTCATCTGCTGCGACACCTCCGTCCGCGGAGGCGCGATGAAAGCCAGAATGATGGGGTCAACGCAGCAGCGGAGCGCAGGGCAGCTATCGCCTGGTTCGTTTTTTCTGGGAAGCCTTCACATCCAGACTGTCTTTCGTTCTTTGTTTTTGGTTTAGTCTTTCCTTCGACCGGCCAATGCTGATAACATTGCGCAGAGGAGCTATGGCACGTGTCTACCGCTAGGCAATCTTTTTGTGGTCGACGAAAGGATCTTACTAGAATAAAAAAAACAGTAGGTGCCCATGAGGAACGCCTTTCTCGTTCAGTTTTCTTTCAGGGTTGTTTTCGTTTGGACTGCCTTAGGTTTTTTCGAATGGCTCAATACTGAAATGAGGGGAATGCCAGCATTTATTAAAATCCCGGATCCCTGCTGCTGATTCCTCTCTTGTTGCCTCAAGGTTTCTGTGATTGATTAATTTTAATCATTTAACAGACTGGCTTTTGTGCATAACTACAGGAATGGCGAATTTTGTGGCTGATACAAGTGTAAAGGGCGGGTCGCGTCCTGAACGACAGATGAAGAAAAGTGTTTAATTAAAACTGGACTCGTCGGGAACATAGTGCGCATATTCACACGATGCTATTGAAAAGCTGACATAACTCACACGTTTACGTAAAGCTAGTCCCGCCCTGAGCAGTGGACATCTCAAAGGTGTAATGATGTTTGGTTGCTGAAAAAAAAAACCTGAATTGAGCGTGGTTTTGCTGCGCATAAAAAAGCACGTAACAGCGAAGCATATTAAAGTATCCGCATGAATTTGTGCTTGCATCGAGGGTTACTGTCGACCTAAGCCGGTCTCGGCACTTCGTTTTCCCTGCTGTCAACACATGGTCAACGCAAGAGAAGGCAAACAAGACGAGCTACAGGTACAATCTCAGTCGCATAGGGTTTTCCGCCTGCCTTATACGAAGGGATTTTGCTGTAGAGTTCAAGGACAGGAGTAAGTGATGCGAGCTGTGTTTATTCACGCAAAGCGAATCACTCTAAAAAAAGCTGCAGCCTCGTTGAGAGGAAAAAAAAAGAATAAAAAAGCCTGGGAAGTGCTTGTTTGCTTAAAGAGGCTACGAGTGTGTCGTCGAAGACCGTCAGTGCCTTCCGGCCGATTTTACCCTTATACGCACTGTTTGAACTCCCGCCCGCGCCTGTTAGAACAGACTGGCACTCGCGAGATTTCAACTCCAGCTTTCAGTGGTCTATACAAACAAGCTCCAGCAGTGAGCGGCACACACAGAAGGCATAAAGTGAAAGACTGCAACAACGTAAATCACAAAAAAAAACAGATGACATTGGATGGATAGTTTGAATGCGTTAACAGTCAAACATTCGTTACATCCGAGGTTGACAAACTAAATTTTGTTATATCCGAGGTGGCATACTTAGGTTCTGTATATCCGAGGCTAACACGCTAAAGTTCATTATACCTATAGGTTATATCTATAGGTTAACACGAAAAGTAGTTATATAAAAGGTGGCATACTAAGATTCTTTATATCCAACGTAGTATTCTAAGTTCGTGTAAATAGCATACTAAATTCGTTCGTAGCCCGGTGGCCACCGACAGACTGCGGTCGCACTTTTCCGCTTACAGAGACGCCTCTAATGAGCATTGAGAGGATTCTTTGAGTCGTTAATGATGGCGGCGCAGTAAGAGGAGCGCAGGAGGCGGTAAAATGTTTCAAAGCGTCGACTCTAGTGCGAAAAGTTGCGATCACTTGCGCGTAGCTTAGAGAACCGTGGAGATGTTAGGTGGAGGATATCATCGCCTGGCTGGGAGAGAAAGCGTTGTAAATAAACGCTCCATGGAAACATTACACGCACTTTCGAGGACTGAGAAGTGGGAAAGTTAGGAATATTGCTCGCTATTTACGTGCAACGCTCCTCAGTATCGCTTTCTCGTGATGTTTTGCGCACTACATTCCGCATATCGTCAGTCGCGTCGAGCGCAATATGGTTGTTGTCGTTGTTAGCGGCTATTTTGTTATTAAAAACAACAATGGAAGGAAATGATGCTGCTAGCCGCGGCATCTTCCATCGAGACCTGAAGCGCCTGAGCTGCGACTAGCGGGAATAAAATGACAGGGAGAGGGAAAGAAAGGGGGGGGGGGGAGCGATAGTAAGAAAGGTTAGGGTTAGGGGGTAATATACACTATGTACAAATACAGAATAGGAAATAAATGTGGGATGCTGCGCCGCGTATGATAGGAGTACTCTGTGCAGGGGCGTGCAAATTGCTTGGGGGGGGGGGGCACGGCCGGTCGCAGCCCAAGCGATGTCTTCCACGCCGGCACAGATGGGTTGCCCTGCGCCAGGCCGAACGTCGCGCGCGACCACTGTCTGCGTACACTCTATCCCTTGGCCGTTGCGCTACGGCCGCTCAAAGTAAATATTGATATACCGCGCTCTTGCGGTGTCACCACTTCGAAAACCACTCTGCGTTCACATAAGGGAGTTTCAGCAAAATCGAGAAGTGAGCTCCAGCGACGACCATTGGTGGCGCGAAGACGCGTCAACGCCCGTCGTCCACACGGTGGCCGGCCCGACAACGTCGAGTCGCGAGGCGAAATTGCTCCCGCTTGTTTGTTGAGCCCCGCCTCAGCCTGAGAACCTTCGCAGCGATAAATGACGCTTTGACATTCAGCCGGGGGTGGTCACTGCAGAGCGCGAAATAGTTGCGAGAGACGTCTCACCCAGAAAGAAACACGTTTGGTCCGGCAAACCGCGCGATGTGCTTCGTGGTAAATGACTGGCATCTCAGAGATTGACAGCAGTCCGACGTCGAAAACGGCCACATTATTCGAATTCTTGCCAGGTGCGCGTGTTTGCTTTTCGGTTTACTGCGTGAGCAGTATGGCCACATTTATGCCAATTTTTTTTTATTTTTCGTAAGCTTCATAAGGTAGAAAAGGCGAGGAAAAGAACTCCAGATGTCGCCACCACCAGCCGATATGATAATTAAACTGCGATGCGTCGACACACCTTTCTCGCGCGGGTCCCAAAGGTTAGGTAGCACCCTTATGACCAATATGCCAAATTTATACCAAGCAACACGATTGTGAACGATTGTGATGACGATTGTGAATTTTTATGGCGCAAGGGCATCTGTGGCAAAGAGAGCCATGACACAAGGTGTTTTCGACTGACTCAAATGCTTTTCTCGTAATCTATGAAAACTATACATAGACGTTGATTATATGCTGCGGAATTCTCTATCTCCTTACTGATAGTGGGAATGCAGCCTATTTTCAAGAGGCCTTTGCGAAAACCACCCTGGTCTTCTTCTTCACTGAAGTCTAATGTTTTTTCTAATTTTGCCAGCAAGTGCATTAGTAAACACATGGCAGGCAAATGACAGTAAGCTGATCAGTCTGTAACTTTTGAAGGCTTTCATGTCCCCTTTTTTAGGTATTTAAAAGATGTTAGCTTTCTTCTAAGATACTGATACCCTCATGGTCGTCAGTATACAGGGTGGCAAACTTTCTAGCACAGCCCCACCAACCTTAACAATCTGCAGTTACCTAATAGTCACATAGCACTTTTCCCCTTTTCACTGCTCTCAAATTTTTTTCCTTCCTTTTTCGTTACCTGCGGGAAGTCCAATTCCTCCACACCACTGGCTTCATCATAAATGAGCAGTGTGGATAAACTGGACACCTTTCCTTTGACTCACTGCCTACAGAGGAAGACTAACTTCACAGCCTGAAGCGATTCTTGCCCCATTAGCGTCCAGCAGTGCCCCCCCCCCCCCACCCTCTCCAGCCCTAATAGCGCTGTGACATTCTCATTTACGCGGATTGTATAGCCTAGGTTGTTTTCGAGAGCACTGCACTTGCATCAGTGTGTGCGTATCAGCCAACCGGAATTTACGAGCTGAAATCGCGAGCTCTATATGAGCGGTAAGAGGTAGGGAATGCCAGCGGACACAGAGCATAGAAGGTATACATGTGATGGGCACGCAGACACGTATTCTCTCACAGCCTCTTGGCGATACAAGAAACATGCATGTCTCACCGCCAACTTAACCGGAAGTCAGTGGACTTGAGAAAATTCGCTGGAATCTTTTACGCCCGCTGAGCTAACAGTGATTGTCAGTCGGGTTGAGCTCTTTTGTTCAGGGGTTAGTAATTCAAACGCCGCAGCGCGAAAAAGAGTGGCCGTATCTTGGTTGGTTTACAGGGACACAGAGGACAACATGAAATTGGTCGGCATCGATAGATTTCTATATTATACCGACAAAGACGCGAGTTTCAGTAAAATAAACGCTTTTGCAATCTAGCAATCCGGGAAAAAAATGACGTATAGGTGTCGATATCACCGATAAATTTCGCAAGTAAACTGCAGTGCTCTGCAGTGTATCGAGAGAGATTTTTTTTTTTTGCGCGGGGATCATAGGGGCAAGGCTACAACGCCATTCTCTTCAAAACGATGATTAAGGAATCTTACTCGGTGTTGAGTCACGAACTTTTACCAAGTTGCAGAAAATTTGTAAATGTAATTTTCTTAGCAACGAATTCATGTTTTGCTGCCGGACAGACATCAGCATAGCGAGAAAGAAGATCAGAATCGATTTGGTTAGTAACAAAACGAAATGGAATTTTGCTCAGTGTCAGTAACTGTGACAGTGGCAAAGAAAGGTGTGAATAATCTCTTCGGAGCCATAGCGGCCACCCGGAGCGAAGGGAACAGGACCATGTGAACGATACTGCCGTCCGAATTCTATTCCTGTTACTGTTACCCTGTGCCCAGACAGTCCAGGAGAGAACTCAAAGTTACCGTGGAGGACCTTGAGAGTGCACTCGACTGTTATGATTCGACGTGTCCAACTCCGCTGGAGTGCACTTTGGGGCATGAATGTGAAGTTGGCTGGTAGCGTATCGTCTTGAAAAGCGGACAGGCGGTCCTCCTCTCGCGGGGAGGTAGGCAATGTCGTCGTGACCATTATACCAAACAGGAATGTGCTGAGATGGAGAGGCAGGCACCTGTCATTACAACCTAGTAGAGACGTGGCTGTCTTGGAGAAAGGGAAAGCACAATGTCGAAATGACGTCCATGTCACCGACCGACCACTACGTCCACCCGCGACCCTGTGAGTATACACGTCACGGGGAAATTAGCTTCGCGGGAGTGGGGTTTATCGCTCGGGAGAGTGCACGCGTGTCGCTGGGCGACAGCGTACCCCTCGAGATCATTCTGAAGAGTGTTCTCGCTCCGCGTGGCGGTCTCGGCCGCATCCAGGTCACATATTGACAGTTGCACGGTCGGCATCGTCCATAACACGTCCGGAGGTGATGGCTGAGTGTGCTCCCTCGTGACGCGGGTGAAACTTCAACGTCGATGCTTATACTTTCTGCTTCCTTTTTTTTGGCTGCTGCACAAACGTTCGCGTATAAATTACCCGTCGTTTTGCGCGACGTGTGTCGCTCCACTGCACTGATCGCGTTTTCCAGCGCATCTCACGGCTGTTCCTGGGCATTGTTGTGCAGTGCACGTTTCCGAGTTTGGGGAAGAAACGAATAGACCGTGCGCCAAAAAAAAAAAAAAGCCTATAGCGCGGTGTCTCTACTCATGAGTTCCTAGCTCTAAAAGAAAATACACGCACACAAAATTTTTGTGGTTGATACCACCTGCGTACAGTTACAGCGCTCAGAACATAGGAGCAAGAGCGAAAACAAAAAGCAAAGCCATTCACCGTGTTTCTTTCGGCGCCAGTTTGTGACGAGTCTTTCGACTGCATCACAGATTAAAGAAAATGGAGGGCATCGGCGACTAGTGTAAATTATTATTGTCTCAATAGGCTGTCCAACATGGCGCCGAAAATTAAATACACTTGTTTGTGCGTATGAATACTCTGCTGAGAATATTTACACTGTTTGCTCAGGTTCTGTGCTCGAAGGCGCCGGCACCTAGCGTTATTACT